>NW_025316729.1:0-300000 GCF_910594005.1 Cervus elaphus | reverse complement strand
CTGAGAGAAGCCTCCTCTTGAGGTGCTTGTGGTAAGGTGGTATTCCTCTGGAGTCGAAGCCAGGGACTAACCTCTCATCTCGAGTTGATTTTTGGTCGACGGAGCTCTTTCCTGTTGCTACAGTGACCTAAGGAACCCTCTAGCCTTGAAACAGTGTTCTTGGGGTTTCTCTGGAGTGCCATCAAGGAAATCAAGGCTCCTTTCATGTGTGATGTGCAACACGGATTTGCTCTGCACGCAGTGCAGGGGAATCGGGCCTCATCTCGTGGCGAGGGGGAAGTCTCATGGTTTTTCTCGAGTTGCGGTGGTATCCTGGGGTATATTCTCGAGTTACGACGAGGATGGCCCTTCCACCCACATGTTTGTTCAGCGACGTTAGGACTCCTGCCTAGAAGGAACAACTCGGGATTCTCCTCGAGGCTTGGCAGGGCAATTGGGACGCCTCTCCAGCTGAGGCGGGAGACCAAGGGTCCCTTTCCACGTGACACAGGAATCCGGGGACTCCTATCAAGTTTCACGAGGAGTCAGGCATCGTCTCCTTTGGAGGCACTGATCTCCACGTAGCTCTGGAGTTTTCAACGGTTGTGAGGCCTCCGGTCGCGATGAGGTGGGGAACTAGGTCTTTCTCTGTGGTCTCCACAGGGGATTCAGACATCCTTTCGTCTTGGGAGATGCAAGACGAGCCTGCATTCAAGTCACTGCAGGGATATCCAGCCTTATTTCGCGTCAGGGCATCGCAGTGTCCACTCCACTTGAGGCCGCAAACTCAGGGTCCCTCTCACATACCTAGAGCTGAGAGAAGCCTCCTCTTGAGGTGCTTGTGGAAAGGTGGTATTCCTCTGGAGTCGAAGCCAGGGACTAACCTCTCATCTCGAGTTGATTTTTGGTTCACGGAGCTCTTTCGTGTTGCTACAGTGACCTCAGGTTCCCTCTAGCTTGAAACAGTGTTCTTGGGGTTTCTCTGGAGTGCCATCAAGGAAATCAAGGCTCCTTTCATGTGTGATGTGCAACACGGAATTGCTCTGCACGCAGTGCAGGGTATCGGGCCTCATCTCGCGGCGAGGGGGAAGTCTCATGGTTTTTCTCGAGTTGCGGTGGGAACCTGGGATATATTCTCGAGTTACGACGGGGATGGCCTTTCCACCCAGGTGTTTGTTCAGTGACGTCAGCACTCCTGCCTAGTTGCGAGGGAAAACTCGGGATTCTCCTCGAGGCTTGTCAGGGAAATTGGGATGCCTCTCCAGCTGAGGCGGGAGACCAAGGGTCCCTTTCCACGTGCCACAGGAATCCTGGGACTCCTATCAAGTTTCACGAGGAGTCAGGCATCGTCTCCTTTGGAGGCACTGATCTCCGCGTACCTCTGGAGTTTTCAAAGGATGTGAGGCCTCCGGTCGCGATGAGGTGGGGAACTAGGTCTTTCTCTGTGGTCTCAAGAGGGAATTCAAACATCCTTTCAACTTGGGAGATGCAAGACGAGCCGGCATTCAAGTCACTTCAGAGATATCTGGCCTTATTTCGAGTCAGGGCATCGCGGTGTCCATTCCACTTGAGGCCGCAAACTCAGGGTCCCTCTCACATACCTAGAGCTGAGAGAAGCCTCCTCTTGAGGTGCTTGTGGTAAGGTGGTATTCCTCTGGAGTCGAAGCCAGGGACTAACCTCTCATCTCGAGTTGATTTTTGGTCGACGGAGCTCTTTCCTGTTGCTACAGTGACCTAAGGAACCCTCTAGCCTTGAAACAGTGTTCTTGGGGTTTCTCTGGAGTGCCATCAAGGAAATCAAGGCTCCTTTCATGTGTGATGTGCAACACGGAATTGCTCTGCACGCAGTGCAGGGGAATCGGGCCTCATCTCGCAGCGAGGGGGAAGTCTCATGGCTTTTCTTGAGTTGCGGCGGGAACCTGGGGTATATTCTCGAGTTACGACGGGGATGGCCCTTCCACCCACGTGTTTGTTCAGCGACGTCAGGACTCCTGCCTAGTTGCGAGGGACAACTCGTGATTCTCCTCGAGGCTTGGCAGGGCAATTGGGACGCTTCTCCACCTGAGGTGGGAGACCAAGGGTCCCTTTCACGTGCACAGGAATCCTGGGACTCCTATCAAGTTTCACGAGGAGTCAGGCATCGTCTCCTTTGGAGGCACTGATCTTCGCGTACCTCTGGAGTTTTCAAAGGATGTGAGGCCTCCGGTCGCAATGAGGTGGGGAACTAGGTCTTTCTCTGTGGTCTCCACAGGGGATTCAGACATCCTTTCGTTTTGGGAGATGCAAGACGAGCCTGCATTCAAGTCACTGCAGGGATATCCGGCCTTATTTCGAGTCAGGCCATCGCGGTGTCCATTCCACTTGAGGCCGCTAACTCAGGGTCCCTCTCACATTACTAGATCTGAGAGAAGCCTACTCTTGAGGTGCTTGTGGTAAGGTGGTATTCCTCTGGAGTCGAAGCCAGGGACTAACCTCTCATCTCGAGTTGATTTTTGGTCCACGGAGCTCTTTCGTGTTGCTACACTGACCTCAGGATCCCTCTAGCCTTGAAACAGTGTTCTTGGGGTTTCTCTGGAGTGCCATCAAGGAAATCAAGGCTCCGTTCATGTGTGATGTGCAACACGGAATTGCTCTGCACGCAGTGCAGGGGAATCGGGCCTCATCTCGCGGCGAGGGGGAAGTCTCAAGGTTTTTCTCGAGTTGCGGCGGGAACCTGGGGTGTATTCTCGAGTTACGACGCGGATGGCCCTTCCACACATGTGTTTGTTCAGCGACGTCAGGACTCCTGCCTAGTTGGGAGGGACAACTCGGGATTCTCCTCGAGGTTTGGCAGGGAAATTGGGACGCCTCTCCAGCTGAGGCGGGAGACCAAGTGTCCCTTTCCAAGTGCCGCAGGAATCCTGGGACTCCTATCAAGTTTCACGAGGAGTCAGGCATCGTCTCCTTTGGAGGCACTGATCTCCGCGTACCTCTGGAGTTTTCAAAGGATGTGAGGCCTCCGGTCGCGATGAGGTGGGAAACTAGGTCTTTCTCTGTGGTTTCCACAGGGGATTCAGACATCCTTTCGTCTTGGGAGATGCAAGACGAGCCTGCATTCAAGTCACTGCAGGGATATCCGGCCTGATTTCGAGTCAGGGCATCGCGGTGTCCATTCCACTTGAGGTCGCAAACTCAGGGTCCCTCTCACATACCTAGAGCTGAGAGAAGCCTCCTCTTGAGGTGCTTGTGGTAAGGTGGTATTCCTCTGGAGTCGAAGCCAGGGACTAACCTCTCATCTCGAGTTGATTTTTGGTCCACGGAGCTCTTTTGTGTTGCTACAGTGACCTCAGGATCCCTCTAGCCTTGAAACAGTGTTCTTGGGGTTTCTCTGGAGTGCCATCAAGGAAATCAAGGCTCCTTTCATGTGTGATGTGCAACACGGATTTGCTCTGCACGCAGTGCAGGGGAATCGGGCCTCATCTCGCGGCGAGGGGGAAGTCTCATGGTTTTTCTCGAGTTGCGGTGGTATCCTGGGGTATATTCTCGAGTTACGACGAGGATGGCCCTTCCACCCACGTGTTTGTTCAGCGACGTCAGGACTCCTGCCTAGTTGCGAGGGACTACTCGGGATTCTCCTCGAGGCTTGGCAGGGCAATTGGGACGCCTCTCCAGCTGAGGCGGGAGACCAAGTGTCCCATTTCACGTGCCGCAGGAATCCTGGGTCTCCTATCAAGTTTCACGAGGAGTCAGGCATTGTCTCCTTTGGAGGCACTGATCTCCGCGTACCTCTGGAGTTTTCAAAGGATGTGAGGCCTCCGGTCGCGATGAGGTGGGGAACTAGGTCTTTCTCTGTGTCTCCACAGGAAATTCAGACATCCTATTGTCTTGGGAGATGCAAGACGAGCCTGCATTCAAGTCACTGCAGGGATATCAGGCCTTATTTCGCGTCAGGGCATCGCAGTGTCCATTCCACTTGAGGCCGCAAAATCAGGGACCCTCTCACATACCTAGAGCTGAGAGAAGCCTCCTCTTGAGGTGCTTGTTGTAAGGTGTTATTCCTCTGGAGTCGAAGCCAGGGACTAACCTCTCATCTCGAGTTGATTTTTGGTCCACGGAGCTCTTTCCTGTTGCTACAGTGACTTCAGGATCCCTCTAGCCTTGAAACAGTGTTCTTGGGGTTTCTCTGGCGTGCCATCAAGGAAATCAAGGCTCCTTTCATGTTTGATGTGCAACACGGAACTGCTCTGCATGCAGTGCAGGGGAATCAGGCCTCATCTCGCGGCGAGGGGGAAGTCTCATGGTTTTTCTCGAGTTGCGGCGGGAACCTGGGGTATATTCTCGAGTTACGACGGGGATGGCCCTTCCACCCACATGTTTGTTCAGCGACGTTAGGACTCCTGCCTAGAAGGAACAACTCGGGATTCTCCTCGAGGCTTGGCAGGGCAATTGGGATGCCTCTCCAGCTGAGGCGGGAGACCAAGGGTCCCTTTCCACGTGACACAGGAATCCGGGGACTCCTATCAAGTTTCACGAGGAGTCAGGCATCGTCTCCTTTGGAGGCACTGATCTCCACGTAGCTCTGGAGTTTTCAAAGGTTTTGAGGCCTCCGGTCGCGATGAGGTGGGGAACTAGGTCTTTCTCTGTGGTCTCCACAGGGGATTCAGGCATCCTTTCGTCTTGGGAGATGCAAGACGAGCCTGCATTCAAGTCACTGCAGGGATATCCAGCCTTATTTCGCGTCAGGGCATCACAGTGTCCACTCCACTTGAGGCCGCAAACTCAGGGTCCCTCTCACATACCTAGAGCTGAGAGAAGCCTCCTCTTGAGGTGCTTGTGGAAAGGTGGTATTCCTCTGGAGTCGAAGCCAGGGACTAACCCCTCATCTCGAGTTGATTTTTGGTTCACGGAGCTCTTTCGTGTTGCTACAGTGACCTCAGGTTCCCTCTAGCTTGAAACAGTGTTCTTGGGGTTTCTCTGGAGTGCCATCAAGGAAATCAAGGCTCCTTTCATGTGTGATGTGCAACACGGAATTGCTCTGCACGCAGTGCAGGGTATCGGGCCTCATCTCGCGGCGAGGGGGAAGTCTCATGGTTTTTCTCGAGTTGCGGTGGGAACCTGGGATATATTCTCGAGTTAAGACGGGGATGGCCTTTCCACCCAGGTGTTTGTTCAGTGACGTCAGCACTCCTGCCTAGTTGCGAGGGAAAACTCGGGATTCTCCTCGAGGCTTGTCAGGGAATTTGGGATGCCTCTCCAGCTGAGGCGGGAGACCAAGGGTCCCTTTCCACGTGCCACAGGAATCCTGGGACTCCTATCAAGTTTCACGAGGAGTCAGGCATCGTCTCCTTTGGAGGCACTGATCTCCGCGTACCTCTGGAGTTTTCAAAGGATGTGAGGCCTCCGGTCGCGATGAGGTGGGGAACTAGGTCTTTCTCTGTGGTCTCAAGTGGGAATTCAAACATCCTTTCAACTTGGGAGATGCAAGACGAGCCGGCATTCAAGTCACTTCAGAGATATCTGGCCTTATTTCGAGTCAGGGCATCGCGGTGTCCATTCCACTTGAGGCCGCAAACTCAGGGTCCCTCTCACATAGCTAGAGCTGAGAGAAGCCTCCTCTTGAGGTGCTTGTGGTAAGGTGGTATTCCTCTGGAGTCGAAGCCAGGGACTAACCTCTCATCTCGAGTTGATTTTTGGTCGACGGAGCTC
Organism: Cervus elaphus; assembly: GCF_910594005.1. NCBI lineage: Eukaryota > Metazoa > Chordata > Mammalia > Artiodactyla > Cervidae > Cervus > Cervus elaphus. The sequence goes on along the minus strand of NW_025316729.1, from coordinate 294,336 downwards.
TTTCCTGTTGCTACAGTGACCTAAGGAACCCTCTAGCCTTGAAACAGTGTTCTTGGGGTTTCTCTGGAGTGCCATCAAGGAAATCAAGGCTCCTTTCATGTGTGATGTGCAACACGGATTTGCTCTGCACGCAGTGCAGGGGAATCGGGCCTCATCTCGCGGCGAGGGGGAAGTCTCATGGTTTTTCTCGAGTTGCGGTGGTATCCTGGGGTATATTCTCGAGTTACGACGAGGATGGCCCTTCCACCCACGTGTTTGTTCAGCGACGTCAGGACTCCTGCCTAGTTGCGAGGGACAACTCGGGATTATCCTCGAGGCTTGGCAGGGCAATTGGGACACCTCTCCAGCTGAGGCGGGATACCAAGTGTCCCTTTTCACGTGCCGCAGGAATCCGGGGACTCCTATCAAGTTTCACGAGGAGTCAGGCATCGTCTCCTTTGGAGGCACTGATCTCCACGTAGCTCTGGAGTTTTCAACGGTTGTGAGGCCTCCGGTCGCGATGAGGTGGGGAACTAGGTCTTTCTCTGTGGTCTCCACAGGGGATTCAGACATCCTTTCGTCTTGGGAGATGCAAGACGAGCCTGCATTCAAGTCACTGCAGGGATATCCAGCCTTATTTCGCGTCAGGGCATCGCAGTGTCCACTCCACTTGAGGCCGCAAACTCAGGGTCCCTCTCACATACCTAGAGCTGAGAGAAGCCTCCTCTTGAGGTGCTTGTGGAAAGGTGGTATTCCTCTGGAGTCGAAGCCAGGGACTAACCTCTCATCTCGAGTTGATTTTTGGTTCACGGAGCTCTTTCGTGTTGCTACAGTGACCTCAGGTTCCCTCTAGCTTGAAACAGTGTTCTTGGGGTTTCTCTGGAGTGCCATCAAGGAAATCAAGGCTCCTTTCATGTGTGATGTGCAACACGGAATTGCTCTGCACGCAGTGCAGGGTATCGGGCCTCATCTCGCGGCGAGGGGGAAGTCTCATGGTTTTTCTCGAGTTGCGGTGGGAACCTGGGATATATTCTCGAGTTACGACGGGGATGGCCTTTCCACCCAGGTGTTTGTTCAGTGACGTCAGCACTCCTGCCTAGTTGCGAGGGAAAACTCGGGATTCTCCTCGAGGCTTGTCAGGGAAATTGGGATGCCTCTCCAGCTGAGGCGGGAGACCAAGGGTCCCTTTCCACGTGCCACAGGAATCCTGGGACTCCTATCAAGTTTCACGAGGAGTCAGGCATCGTCTCCTTTGGAGGCACTGATCTCCGCGTACCTCTGGAGTTTTCAAAGGATGTGAGGCCTCCGGTCGCGATGAGGTGGGGAACTAGGTCTTTCTCTGTGGTCTCAAGAGGGAATTCAAACATCCTTTCAACTTGGGAGATGCAAGACGAGCCGGCATTCAAGTCACTTCAGAGATATCTGGCCTTATTTCGAGTCAGGGCATCGCGGTGTCCATTCCACTTGAGGCCGCAAACTCAGGGTCCCTCTCACATACCTAGAGCTGAGAGAAGCCTCCTCTTGAGGTGCTTGTGGTAAGGTGGTATTCCTCTGGAGTCGAAGCCAGGGACTAACCTCTCATCTCGAGTTGATTTTTGGTCCACGGAGCTCTTTCCTGTTGCTACAGTGACCTAAGGAACCCTCTAGCCTTGAAACAGTGTTCTTGGGGTTTCTCTGGAGTGCCATCAAGGAAATCAAGGCTCCTTTCATGTGTGATGTGCAACACGGAATTGCTCTGCACGCAGTGCAGGGGAATCGGGCCTCATCTCGCAGCGAGGGGGAAGTCTCATGGCTTTTCTTGAGTTGCGGCGGGAACCTGGGGTATATTCTCGAGTTACGACGGGGATGGCCCTTCCACCCACGTGTTTGTTCAGCGACGTCAGGACTCCTGCCTAGTTGCGAGGGACAACTCGTGATTCTCCTCGAGGCTTGGCAGGGCAATTGGGACGCTTCTCCACCTGAGGTGGGAGACCAAGGGTCCCTTTCACGTGCACAGGAATCCTGGGACTCCTATCAAGTTTCACGAGGAGTCAGGCATCGTCTCCTTTGGAGGCACTGATCTTCGCGTACCTCTGGAGTTTTCAAAGGATGTGAGGCCTCCGGTCGCAATGAGGTGGGGAACTAGGTCTTTCTCTGTGGTCTCCACAGGGGATTCAGACATCCTTTCGTTTTGGGAGATGCAAGACGAGCCTGCATTCAAGTCACTGCAGGGATATCCGGCCTTATTTCGAGTCAGGCCATCGCGGTGTCCATTCCACTTGAGGCCGCTAACTCAGGGTCCCTCTCACATTACTAGATCTGAGAGAAGCCTACTCTTGAGGTGCTTGTGGTAAGGTGGTATTCCTCTGGAGTCGAAGCCAGGGACTAACCTCTCATCTCGAGTTGATTTTTGGTCCACGGAGCTCTTTCGTGTTGCTACACTGACCTCAGGATCCCTCTAGCCTTGAAACAGTGTTCTTGGGGTTTCTCTGGAGTGCCATCAAGGAAATCAAGGCTCCGTTCATGTGTGATGTGCAACACGGAATTGCTCTGCACGCAGTGCAGGGGAATCGGGCCTCATCTCGCGGCGAGGGGGAAGTCTCAAGGTTTTTCTCGAGTTGCGGCGGGAACCTGGGGTGTATTCTCGAGTTACGACGCGGATGGCCCTTCCACACATGTGTTTGTTCAGCGACGTCAGGACTCCTGCCTAGTTGGGAGGGACAACTCGGGATTCTCCTCGAGGTTTGGCAGGGAAATTGGGACGCCTCTCCAGCTGAGGCGGGAGACCAAGTGTCCCTTTCCAAGTGCCGCAGGAATCCTGGGACTCCTATCAAGTTTCACGAGGAGTCAGGCATCGTCTCCTTTGGAGGCACTGATCTCCGCGTACCTCTGGAGTTTTCAAAGGATGTGAGGCCTCCGGTCGTGATGAGGTGGGAAACTAGGTCTTTCTCTGTGGTTTCCACAGGGGATTCAGACATCCTTTCGTCTTGGGAGATGCAAGACGAGCCTGCATTCAAGTCACTGCAGGGATATCCGGCCTGATTTCGAGTCAGGGCATCGCGGTGTCCATTCCACTTGAGGTCGCAAACTCAGGGTCCCTCTCACATACCTAGAGCTGAGAGAAGCCTCCTCTTGAGGTGCTTGTGGTAAGGTGGTATTCCTCTGGAGTCGAAGCCAGGGACTAACCTCTCATCTCGAGTTGATTTTTGGTCCACGGAGCTCTTTTGTGTTGCTACAGTGACCTCAGGATCCCTCTAGCCTTGAAACAGTGTTCTTGGGGTTTCTCTGGAGTGCCATCAAGGAAATCAAGGCTCCTTTCATGTGTGATGTGCAACACGGATTTGCTCTGCACGCAGTGCAGGGGAATCGGGCCTCATCTCGCGGCGAGTGGGAAGTCTCATGGTTTTTCTCGAGTTGCGGTGGTATCCTGGGGTATATTCTCGAGTTACGACGAGGATGGCCCTTCCACCCACGTGTTTGTTCAGCGACGTCAGGACTCCTGCCTAGTTGCGAGGGACTACTCGGGATTATCCTCGAGGCTTGGCAGGGCAATTGGGACGCCTCTCCAGCTGAGGCGGGAGACCAAGTGTCCCTTTTCACGTGCCGCAGGAATCCTGGGTCTCCTATCAAGTTTCACGAGGAGTCAGGCATTGTCTCCTTTGGAGGCACTGATCTCCGCGTACCTCTGGAGTTTTCAAAGGATGTGAGGCCTCCGGTCGCGATGAGGTGGGGAACTAGGTCTTTCTCTGTGTCTCCACAGGAAATTCAGACATCCTATTGTCTTGGGAGATGCAAGACGAGCCTGCATTCAAGTCACTGCAGGGATATCAGGCCTTATTTCGCGTCAGGGCATCGCAGTGTCCATTCCACTTGAGGCCGCAAAATCAGGGACCCTCTCACATACCTAGAGCTGAGAGAAGCCTCCTCTTGAGGTGCTTGTTGTAAGGTGTTATTCCTCTGGAGTCGAAGCCAGGGACTAACCTCTCATCTCGAGTTGATTTTTGGTCCACGGAGCTCTTTCCTGTTGCTACAGTGACTTCAGGATCCCTCTAGCCTTGAAACAGTGTTCTTGGGGTTTCTCTGGCGTGCCATCAAGGAAATCAAGGCTCCTTTCATGTTTGATGTGCAACACGGAACTGCTCTGCATGCAGTGCAGGGGAATCAGGCCTCATCTCGCGGCGAGGGGGAAGTCTCATGGTTTTTCTCGAGTTGCGGCGGGAACCTGGGGTATATTCTCGAGTTACGACGGGGATGGCCCTTCCACCCACATGTTTGTTCAGCGACGTTAGGACTCCTGCCTAGAAGGAACAACTCGGGATTCTCCTCGAGGCTTGGCAGGGCAATTGGGATGCCTCTCCAGCTGAGGCGGGAGACCAAGGGTCCCTTTCCACGTGACACAGGAATCCGGGGACTCCTATCAAGTTTCACGAGGAGTCAGGCATCGTCTCCTTTGGAGGCACTGATCTCCACGTAGCTCTGGAGTTTTCAAAGGTTTTGAGGCCTCCGGTCGCGATGAGGTGGGGAACTAGGTCTTTCTCTGTGGTCTCCACAGGGGATTCAGGCATCCTTTCGTCTTGGGAGATGCAAGACGAGCCTGCATTCAAGTCACTGCAGGGATATCCAGCCTTATTTCGCGTCAGGGCATCACAGTGTCCACTCCACTTGAGGCCGCAAACTCAGGGTCCCTCTCACATACCTAGAGCTGAGAGAAGCCTCCTCTTGAGGTGCTTGTGGAAAGGTGGTATTCCTCTGGAGTCGAAGCCAGGGACTAACCCCTCATCTCGAGTTGATTTTTGGTTCACGGAGCTCTTTCGTGTTGCTACAGTGACCTCAGGTTCCCTCTAGCTTGAAACAGTGTTCTTGGGGTTTCTCTGGAGTGCCATCAAGGAAATCAAGGCTCCTTTCATGTGTGATGTGCAACACGGAATTGCTCTGCACGCAGTGCAGGGTATCGGGCCTCATCTCGCGGCGAGGGGGAAGTCTCATGGTTTTTCTCGAGTTGCGGTGGGAACCTGGGATATATTCTCGAGTTAAGACGGGGATGGCCTTTCCACCCAGGTGTTTGTTCAGTGACGTCAGCACTCCTGCCTAGTTGCGAGGGAAAACTCGGGATTCTCCTCGAGGCTTGTCAGGGAATTTGGGATGCCTCTCCAGCTGAGGCGGGAGACCAAGGGTCCCTTTCCACTTGCCACAGGAATCCTGGGACTCCTATCAAGTTTCACGAGGAGTCAGGCATCGTCTCCTTTGGAGGCACTGATCTCCGCGTACCTCTGGAGTTTTCAAAGGATGTGAGGCCTCCGGTCGCGATGAGGTGGGGAACTAGGTCTTTCTCTGTGGTCTCAAGTGGGAATTCAAACATCCTTTCAACTTGGGAGATGCAAGACGAGCCGGCATTCAAGTCACTTCAGAGATATCTGGCCTTATTTCGAGTCAGGGCATCGCGGTGTCCATTCCACTTGAGGCCGCAAACTCAGGGTCCCTCTCACATACCTAGAGCTGAGAGAAGCCTCCTCTTGAGGTGCTTGTGGTAAGGTGGTATTCCTCTGGAGTCGAAGCCAGGGACTAACCTCTCATCTCGAGTTGATTTTTGGTCGACGGAGCTCTTTCCTGTTGCTACAGTGACCTAAGGAACCCTCTAGCCTTGAAACAGTGTTCTTGGGGTTTCTCTGGAGTGCCATCAAGGAAATCAAGGCTCCTTTCATGTGTGATGTGCAACACGGATTTGCTCTGCACGCAGTGCAGGGGAATAGGGCCTCATCTCGCGGCGAGGGGGAAGTCTCATGGTTTTTCTCGAGTTGCGGTGGTATCCTGGGGTATATTCTCGAGTTACGACGAGGATGGCCCTTCCACCCACGTGTTTGTTCAGCGACGTCAGGACTCCTGCCTAGTTGCGAGGGACAACTCGGGATTATCCTCGAGGCTTGGCAGGGCAATTGGGATGCCTCTCCAGCTGAGGCGGGATACCAAGTGTCCCTTTTCACGTGCCGCAGGAATCCTGGGTCTCCTATCAAGTTTCACGAGGAGTCAGGCATTGTCTCCTTTGGAGGCACTGATCTCCGCGTACCTCTGGAGTTTTCAAAGGATGTGAGGCCTCCGGTCGCGATGAGGTGGGGAACTAGGTCTTTCTCTGTGTCTCCACAGGAAATTCAGACATCCTATTGTCTTGGGAGATGCAAGACGAGCCTGCATTCAAGTCACTGCAGGGATATCAGGCCTTATTTCGCGTCAGGGCATCGCAGTGTCCATTCCACTTGAGGCCGCAAAATCAGGGACCCTCTCACATACCTAGAGCTGAGAGAAGCCTCCTCTTGAGGTGCTTGTGGTAAGGTGTTATTCCTCTGGAGTCGAAGCCAGGGACTAACCTCTCATCTCGAGTTGATTTTTGGTCCACGGAGCTCTTTCGTGTTGCTACAGTGACCTCAGGATCCCTCTAGCCTTGAAACAGTGTTCTTGGGGTTTCTCTGGCGTGCCATCAAGGAAATCAAGGCTCCTTTCATGTTTGATGTGCAACACGGAACTGCTCTGCATGCAGTGCAGGGGAATCAGGCCTCATCTCGCGGCGAGGGGGAGGTCTCATGGTTTTTCTCGAGTTGCGGCGGGAACCTGGGGTATATTCTCGAGTTACGACGGGGATGGCCCTTCCACCCACATGTTTGTTCAGCGACGTTAGGACTCCTGCCTAGAAGGAACAACTCGGGATTCTCCTCGAGGCTTGGCAGGGCAATTGGGACGCCTCTCCAGCTGAGGCGGGAGACCAAGGGTCCCTTTCCACGTGACACAGGAATCCTGGGACTCCTATCAAGTTTCACGAGGAGTCAGGCATCGTCTCCTTTGGAGGCACTGATCTCCACGTAGCTCTGGAGTTTTCAACGGTTGTGAGGCCTCCGGTCGCGATGAGGTGGGGAACTAGGTCTTTCTCTGTGGTCTCCACAGGGGATTCAGACATCCTTTCGTCTTGGGAGATGCAAGACGAGCCTGCATTCAAGTCACTGCAGGGATATCCAGCCTTATTTCGCGTCAGGGCATCGCAGTGTCCACTCCACTTGAGGCCGCAAACTCAGGGTCCCTCTCACATACCTAGAGCTGAGAGAAGCCTCCTCTTGAGGTGCTTGTGGAAAGGTGGTATTCCTCTGGAGTCGAAGCCAGGGACTAACCTCTCATCTCGAGTTGATTTTTGGTTCACGGAGCTCTTTCGTGTTGCTACAGTGACCTCAGGTTCCCTCTAGCTTGAAACAGTGTTCTTGGGGTTTCTCTGGAGTGCCATCAAGGAAATCAAGGCTCCTTTCATGTGTGATGTGCAACACGGAATTGCTCTGCACGCAGTGCAGGGTATCGGGCCTCATCTCGCGGCGAGGGGGAAGTCTCATGGTTTTTCTCGAGTTGCGGTGGGAACCTGGGATATATTCTCGAGTTAAGACGGGGATGGCCTTTCCACCCAGGTGTTTGTTCAGTGACGTCAGCACTCCTGCCTAGTTGCGAGGGAAAACTCGGGATTCTCCTCGAGGCTTGTCAGGGAAATTGGGATGCCTCTCCAGCTGAGGCGGGAGACCAAGGGTCCCTTTCCACGTGCCACAGGAATCCTGGGACTCCTATCAAGTTTCACGAGGAGTCAGGCATCGTCTCCTTTGGAGGCACTGATCTCCGCGTACCTCTGGAGTTTTCAAAGGATGTGAGGCCTCCGGTCGCGATGAGGTGGGGAACTAGGTCTTTCTCTGTGGTCTCAAGAGGGAATTCAAACATCCTTTCAACTTGGGAGATGCAAGACGAGCCGGCATTCAAGTCACTTCAGAGATATCTGGCCTTATTTCGAGTCAGGGCATCGCGGTGTCCATTCCACTTGAGGCCGCAAACTCAGGGTCCCTCTCACATACCTAGAGCTGAGAGAAGCCTCCTCTTGAGGTGCTTGTGGTAAGGTGGTATTCCTCTGGAGTCGAAGCCAGGGACTAACCTCTCATCTCGAGTTGATTTTTGGTCCACGGAGCTCTTTCCTGTTGCTACAGTGACCTAAGGAACCCTCTAGCCTTGAAACAGTGTTCTTGGGGTTTCTCTGGAGTGCCATCAAGGAAATCAAGGCTCCTTTCATGTGTGATGTGCAACACGGAATTGCTCTGCACGCAGTGCAGGGGAATCGGGCCTCATCTCGCAGCGAGGGGGAAGTCTCATGGCTTTTCTTGAGTTGCGGCGGGAACCTGGGGTATATTCTCGAGTTACGACGGGGATGGCCCTTCCACCCACGTGTTTGTTCAGCGACGTCAGGACTCCTGCCTAGTTGCGAGGGACAACTCGTGATTCTCCTCGAGGCTTGGCAGGGCAATTGGGACGCTTCTCCACCTGAGGTGGGAGACCAAGGGTCCCTTTCACGTGCACAGGAATCCTGGGACTCCTATCAAGTTTCACGAGGAATCAGGCATCGTCTCCTTTGGAGGCACTGATCTCCGCATACCTCTGGAGTTTTCAAAGGATGTGAGGCCTCCGGTCGCAATGAGGTGGGGAACTAGGTCTTTCTCTGTGGTCTCCACAGGGGATTCAGACATCCTTTCGTTTTGGGAGATGCAAGACGAGCCTGCATTCAAGTCACTGCAGGGATATCCGGCCTTATTTCGAGTCAGGCCATCGCGGTGTCCATTCCACTTGAGGCCGCTAACTCAGGGTCCCTCTCACATTACTAGATCTGAGAGAAGCCTACTCTTGAGGTGCTTGTGGTAAGGTGGTATTCCTCTGGAGTCGAAGCCAGGGACTAACCTCTCATCTCGAGTTGATTTTTGGTCCACGGAGCTCTTTCGTGTTGCTACACTGACCTCAGGATCCCTCTAGCCTTGAAACAGTGTTCTTGGGGTTTCTCTGGAGTGCCATCAAGGAAATCAAGGCTCCGTTCATGTGTGATGTGCAACACGGAATTGCTCTGCACGCAGTGCAGGGGAATTGGGCCTCATCTCGCGGCGAGGGGGAAGTCTCAAGGTTTTTCTCGAGTTGCGGCGGGAACCTGGGGTGTATTCTCGAGTTACGACGCGGATGGCCCTTCCACACATGTGTTTGTTCAGCGACGTCAGGACTCCTGCCTAGTTGGGAGGGACAACTCGGGATTCTCCTCGAGGTTTGGCAGGGAAATTGGGACGCCTCTCCAGCTGAGGCGGGAGACCAAGTGTCCCTTTCCAAGTGCCGCAGGAATCCTGGGACTCCTATCAAGTTTCACGAGGAGTCAGGCATCGTCTCCTTTGGAGGCACTGATCTCCGCGTACCTCTGGAGTTTTCAAAGGATGTGAGGCCTCCGGTCGCGATGAGGTGGGAAACTAGGTCTTTCTCTGTGGTTTCCACAGGGGATTCAGACATCCTTTCGTCTTGGGAGATGCAAGACGAGCCTGCATTCAAGTCACTGCAGGGATATCCGGCCTGATTTCGAGTCAGGGCATCGCGGTGTCCATTCCACTTGAGGTCGCAAACTCAGGGTCCCTCTCACATACCTAGAGCTGAGAGAAGCCTCCTCTTGAGGTGCTTGTGGTAAGGTGGTATTCCTCTGGAGTCGAAGCCAGGGACTAACCTCTCATCTCGAGTTGATTTTTGGTCCACGGAGCTCTTTTGTGTTGCTACAGTGACCTCAGGATCCCTCTAGCCTTGAAACAGTGTTCTTGGGGTTTCTCTGGAGTGCCATCAAGGAAATCAAGGCTCCTTTCATGTGTGATGTGCAACACGGATTTGCTCTGCACGCAGTGCAGGGGAATCGGGCCTCATCTCGCGGCGAGGGGGAAGTCTCATGGTTTTTCTCGAGTTGCGGTGGTATCCTGGGGTATATTCTCGAGTTACGACGAGGATGGCCCTTCCACCCACGTGTTTGTTCAGCGACGTCAGGACTCCTGCCTAGTTGCGAGGGACAACTCGGGATTATCCTCGAGGCTTGGCAGGGCAATTGGGACGCCTCTCCAGCTGAGGCGGGAGACCAATTGTCCCTTTTCACGTGCCGCAGGAATCCTGGGTCTCCTATCAAGTTTCACGAGGAGTCAGGCATTGTCTCCTTTGGAGGCACTGATCTCCGCGTACCTCTGGAGTTTTCAAAGGATGTGAGGCCTCCGGTCGCGATGAGGTGGGGAACTAGGTCTTTCTCTGTGTCTCCACAGGAAATTCAGACATCCTATTGTCTTGGGAGATGCAAGACGAGCCTGCATTCAAGTCACTGCAGGGATATCAGGCCTTATTTCGCGTCAGGGCATCGCAGTGTCCATTCCACTTGAGGCCGCAAAATCAGGGACCCTCTCACATACCTAGAGCTGAGAGAAGCCTCCTCTTGAGGTGCTTGTTGTAAGGTGTTATTCCTCTGGAGTCGAAGCCAGGGACTAACCTCTCATCTCGAGTTGATTTTTGGTCCACGGAGCTCTTTCCTGTTGCTACATTGACTTCAGGATCCCTCTAGCCTTGAAACAGTGTTCTTGGGGTTTCTCTGGCGTGCCATCAAGGAAATCAAGGCTCCTTTCATGTTTGATGTGCAACACGAAACTGCTCTGCATGCAGTGCAGGGGAATCAGGCCTCATCTCGCGGCGAGGGGGAAGTCTCATGGTTTTTCTCGAGTTGCGGCGGGAACCTGGGGTATATTCTCGAGTTACGAAGGGGATGGCCCTTCCACCCACATGTTTGTTCAGCGACGTTAGGACTCCTGCCTAGAAGGAACAACTCGGGATTCTCCTCGAGGCTTGGCAGGGCAATTGGGATGCCTCTCCAGCTGAGGCGGGAGACCAAGGGTCCCTTTCCACGTGACACAGGAATCCGGGGACTCCTATCAAGTTTCACGAGGAGTCAGGCATCGTCTCCTTTGGAGGCACTGATCTCCACGTAGCTCTGGAGTTTTCAAAGGTTTTGAGGCCTCCGGTCGCGATGAGGTGGGGAACTAGGTCTTTCTCTGTGGTCTCCACAGGGGATTCAGACATCCTTTCGTCTTGGGAGATGCAAGACGAGCCTGCATTCAAGTCACTGCAGGGATATCCAGCCTTATTTCGCGTCAGGGCATCACAGTGTCCACTCCACTTGAGGCCGCAAACTCAGGGTCCCTCTCACATACCTAGAGCTGAGAGAAGCCTCCTCTTGAGGTGCTTGTGGAAAGGTGGTATTCCTCTGGAGTCGAAGCCAGGGACTAACCCCTCATCTCGAGTTGATTTTTGGTTCACGGAGCTCTTTCGTGTTGCTACAGTGACCTCAGGTTCCCTCTAGCTTGAAACAGTGTTCTTGGGGTTTCTCTGGAGTGCCATCAAGGAAATCAAGGCTCCTTTCATGTGTGATGTGCAACACGGAATTGCTCTGCACGCAGTGCAGGGTATCGGGCCTCATCTCGCGGCGAGGGGGAAGTCTCATGGTTTTTCTCGAGTTGCGGTGGGAACCTGGGATATATTCTCGAGTTAAGACGGGGATGGCCTTTCCACCCAGGTGTTTGTTCAGTGACGTCAGCACTCCTGCCTAGTTGCGAGGGAAAACTCGGGATTCTCCTCGAGGCTTGTCAGGGAAATTGGGATGCCTCTCCAGCTGAGGCGGGAGACCAAGGGTCCCTTTCCACGTGCCACAGGAATCCTGGGACTCCTATCAAGTTTCACGAGGAGTCAGGCATCGTCTCCTTTGGAGGCACTGATCTCCGCGTACCTCTGGAGTTTTCAAAGGATGTGAGGCCTCCGGTCGCGATGAGGTGGGGAACTAGGTCTTTCTTTGTGGTCTCAAGTGGGAATTCAAACATCCTTTCAACTTGGGAGATGCAAGACGAGCCGGCATTCAAGTCACTTCAGAGATATCTGGCCTTATTTCGAGTCAGGGCATCGCGGTGTCCATTCCACTTGAGGCCGCAAACTCAGGGTCCCTCTCACATACCTAGAGCTGAGAGAAGCCTCCTCTTGAGGTGCTTGTGGTAAGGTGGTATTCCTCTGGAGTCGAAGCCAGGGACTAACCTCTCATCTCGAGTTGATTTTTGGTCGACGGAGCTCTTTCCTGTTGCTACAGTGACCTAAGGAACCCTCTAGCCTTGAAACAGTGTTCTTGGGGTTTCTCTGGAGTGCCATCAAGGAAATCAAGGCTCCTTTCATGTGTGATGTGCAACACGGATTTGCTCTGCACGCAGTGCAGGGGAATCGGGCCTCATCTCGCGGCGAGGGGGAAGTCTCATGGTTTTTCTCGAGTTGCGGTGGTATCCTGGGGTATATTCTCGAGTTACGACGAGGATGGCCCTTCCACCCACGTGTTTGTTCAGCGACGTCAGGACTCCTGCCTAGTTGCGAGGGACAACTCGGGATTATCCTCGAGGCTTGGCAGGGCAATTGGGACACCTCTCCAGCTGAGGCGGGATACCAAGTGTCCCTTTTCACGTGCCGCAGGAATCCTGGGTCTCCTATCAAGTTTCACGAGGAGTCAGGCATTGTCTCCTTTGGAGGCACTGATCTCCGCGTACCTCTGGAGTTTTCAAAGGATGTGAGGCCTCCGGTCGCGATGAGGTGGGGAACTAGGTCTTTCTCTGTGTCTCCACAGGAAATTCAGACATCCTATTGTCTTGGGAGATGCAAGACGAGCCTGCATTCAAGTCACTGCAGGGATATCAGGCCTTATTTCGCGTCAGGGCATCGCAGTGTCCATTCCACTTGAGGCCGCAAAATCAGGGACCCTCTCACATACCTAGAGCTGAGAGAAGCCTCCTCTTGAGGTGCTTGTGGTAAGGTGTTATTCCTCTGGAGTCGAAGCCAGGGACTAACCTCTCATCTCGAGTTGATTTTTGGTCCACGGAGCTCTTTCGTGTTGCTACAGTGACCTCAGGATCCCTCTAGCCTTGAAACAGTGTTCTTGGGGTTTCTCTGGCGTGCCATCAAGGAAATCAAGGCTCCTTTCATGTTTGATGTGCAACACGGAACTGCTCTGCATGCAGTGCAGGGGAATCAGGCCTCATCTCGCGGCGAGGGGGAGGTCTCATGGTTTTTCTCGAGTTGCGGCGGGAACCTGGGGTATATTCTCGAGTTACGACGGGGATGGCCCTTCCACCCACATGTTTGTTCAGCGACGTTAGGACTCCTGCCTAGAAGGAACAACTCGGGATTCTCCTCGAGGCTTGGCAGGGCAATTGGGACGCCTCTCCAGCTGAGGCGGGAGACCAAGTGTCCCTTTCCACGTGACACAGGAATCCGGGGACTCCTATCAAGTTTCACGAGGAGTCAGGCATCGTCTCCTTTGGAGGCACTGATCTCCACGTAGCTCTGGAGTTTTCAACGGTTGTGAGGCCTCCGGTCGCGATGAGGTGGGGAACTAGGTCTTTCTCTGTGGTCTCCACAGGGGATTCAGACATCCTTTCGTCTTGGGAGATGCAAGACGAGCCTGCATTCAAGTCACTGCAGGGATATCCAGCCTTATTTCGCGTCAGGGCATCGCAGTGTCCACTCCACTTGAGGCCGCAAACTCAGGGTCCCTCTCACATACCTAGAGCTGAGAGAAGCCTCCTCTTGAGGTGCTTGTGGAAAGGTGGTATTCCTCTGGAGTCGAAGCCAGGGACTAACCTCTCATCTCGAGTTGATTTTTGGTTCACGGAGCTCTTTCGTGTTGCTACAGTGACCTCAGGTTCCCTCTAGCTTGAAACAGTGTTCTTGGGGTTTCTCTGGAGTGCCATCAAGGAAATCAAGGCTCCTTTCATGTGTGATGTGCAACACGGAATTGCTCTGCACGCAGTGCAGGGTATCGGGCCTCATCTCGCGGCGAGGGGGAAGTCTCATGGTTTTTCTCGAGTTGCGGTGGGAACCTGGGATATATTCTCGAGTTACGACGGGGATGGCCTTTCCACCCAGGTGTTTGTTCAGTGACGTCAGCACTCCTGCCTAGTTGCGAGGGAAAACTCGGGATTCTCCTCGAGGCTTGTCAGGGAAATTGGGATGCCTCTCCAGCTGAGGCGGGAGACCAAGGGTCCCTTTCCACGTGCCACAGGAATCCTGGGACTCCTATCAAGTTTCACGAGGAGTCAGGCATCGTCTCCTTTGGAGGCACTGATCTCCGCGTACCTCTGGAGTTTTCAAAGGATGTGAGGCCTCCGGTCGCGATGAGGTGGGGAACTAGGTCTTTCTCTGTGGTCTCAAGAGGGAATTCAAACATCCTTTCAACTTGGGAGATGCAAGACGAGCCGGCATTCAAGTCACTTCAGAGATATCTGGCCTTATTTCGAGTCAGGGCATCGCGGTGTCCATTCCACTTGAGGCCGCAAACTCAGGGTCCCTCTCACATACCTAGAGCTGAGAGAAGCCTCCTCTTGAGGTGCTTGTGGTAAGGTGGTATTCCTCTGGAGTCGAAGCCAGGGACTAACCTCTCATCTCGAGTTGATTTTTGGTCCACGGAGCTCTTTCCTGTTGCTACAGTGACCTAAGGAACCCTCTAGCCTTGAAACAGTGTTCTTGGGGTTTCTCTGGAGTGCCATCAAGGAAATCAAGGCTCCTTTCATGTGTGATGTGCAACACGGAATTGCTCTGCACGCAGTGCAGGGGAATCGGGCCTCATCTCGCAGCGAGGGGGAAGTCTCATGGCTTTTCTTGAGTTGCGGCGGGAACCTGGGGTATATTCTCGAGTTACGACGGGGATGGCCCTTCCACCCACGTGTTTGTTCAGCGACGTCAGGACTCCTGCCTAGTTGCGAGGGACAACTCGTGATTCTCCTCGAGGCTTGGCAGGGCAATTGGGACGCTTCTCCACCTGAGGTGGGAGACCAAGGGTCCCTTTCACGTGCACAGGAATCCTGGGACTCCTATCAAGTTTCACGAGGAGTCAGGCATCGTCTCCTTTGGAGGCACTGATCTTCGCGTACCTCTGGAGTTTTCAAAGGATGTGAGGCCTCCGGTCGCAATGAGGTGGGGAACTAGGTCTTTCTCTGTGGTCTCCACAGGGGATTCAGACATCCTTTCGTTTTGGGAGATGCAAGACGAGCCTGCATTCAAGTCACTGCAGGGATATCCGGCCTTATTTCGAGTCAGGCCATCGCGGTGTCCATTCCACTTGAGGCCGCTAACTCAGGGTCCCTCTCACATTACTAGATCTGAGAGAAGCCTACTCTTGAGGTGCTTGTGGTAAGGTGGTATTCCTCTGGAGTCGAAGCCAGGGACTAACCTCTCATCTCGAGTTGATTTTTGGTCCACGGAGCTCTTTCGTGTTGCTACACTGACCTCAGGATCCCTCTAGCCTTGAAACAGTGTTCTTGGGGTTTCTCTGGAGTGCCATCAAGGAAATCAAGGCTCCGTTCATGTGTGATGTGCAACACGGAATTGCTCTGCACGCAGTGCAGGGGAATCGGGCCTCATCTCGCGGCGAGGGGGAAGTCTCAAGGTTTTTCTCGAGTTGCGGCGGGAACCTGGGGTGTATTCTCGAGTTACGACGCGGATGGCCCTTCCACACATGTGTTTGTTCAGCGACGTCAGGACTCCTGCCTAGTTGCGAGGGACAACTCGGGATTATCCTCGAGGCTTGGCAGGGCAATTGGGACACCTCTCCAGCTGAGGCGGGATACCAAGTGTCCCTTTTCACGTGCCGCAGGAATCCTGGGTCTCCTATCAAGTTTCACGAGGAGTCAGGCATTGTCTCCTTTGGAGGCACTGATCTCCGCGTACCTCTGGAGTTTTCAAAGGATGTGAGGCCTCCGGTCGCGATGAGGTGGGGAACTAGGTCTTTCTCTGTGTCTCCACAGGAAATTCAGACATCCTATTGTCTTGGGAGATGCAAGACGAGCCTGCATTCAAGTCACTGCAGGGATATCAGGCCTTATTTCGCGTCAGGGCATCGCAGTGTCCATTCCACTTGAGGCCGCAAAATCAGGGACCCTCTCACATACCTAGAGCTGAGAGAAGCCTCCTCTTGAGGTGCTTGTGGTAAGGTGTTATTCCTCTGGAGTCGAAGCCAGGGACTAACCTCTCATCTCGAGTTGATTTTTGGTCCACGGAGCTCTTTCGTGTTGCTACAGTGACCTCAGGATCCCTCTAGCCTTGAAACAGTGTTCTTGGGGTTTCTCTGGCGTGCCATCAAGGAAATCAAGGCTCCTTTCATGTTTGATGTGCAACACGGAACTGCTCTGCATGCAGTGCAGGGGAATCAGGCCTCATCTCGCGGCGAGGGGGAGGTCTCATGGTTTTTCTCGAGTTGCGGCGGGAACCTGGGGTATATTCTCGAGTTACGACGGGGATGGCCCTTCCACCCACATGTTTGTTCAGCGACGTTAGGACTCCTGCCTAGAAGGAACAACTCGGGATTCTCCTCGAGGCTTGGCAGGGCAATTGGGACGCCTCTCCAGCTGAGGCGGGAGACCAAGGGTCCCTTTCCACGTGACACAGGAATCTGGGGACTCCTATCAAGTTTCACGAGGAGTCAGGCATCGTCTCCTTTGGAGGCACTGATCTCCACGTAGCTCTGGAGTTTTCAACGGTTGTGAGGCCTCCGGTCGCGATGAGGTGGGGAACTAGGTCTTTCTCTGTGGTCTCCACAGGGGATTCAGACATCCTTTCGTCTTGGGAGATGCAAGACGAGCCTGCTTTCAAGTCACTGCAGGGATATCCAGCCTTATTTCGCGTCAGGGCATCGCAGTGTCCACTCCACTTGAGGCCGCAAACTCAGGGTCCCTCTCACATACCTAGAGCTGAGAGAAGCCTCCTCTTGAGGTGCTTGTGGAAAGGTGGTATTCCTCTGGAGTCGAAGCCAGGGACTAACCTCTCATCTCGAGTTGATTTTTGGTTCACGGAGCTCTTTCGTGTTGCTACAGTGACCTCAGGTTCCCTCTAGCTTGAAACAGTGTTCTTGGGGTTTCTCTGGAGTGCCATCAAGGAAATCAAGGCTCCTTTCATGTGTGATGTGCAACACGGAATTGCTCTGCACGCAGTGCAGGGTATCGGGCCTCATCTCGCGGCGAGGGGGAAGTCTCATGGTTTTTCTCGAGTTGCGGTGGGAACCTGGGATATATTCTCGAGTTAAGACGGGGATGGCCTTTCCACCCAGGTGTTTGTTCAGTGACGTCAGCACTCCTGCCTAGTTGCGAGGGAAAACTCGGGATTCTCCTCGAGGCTTGTCAGGGAAATTGGGATGCCTCTCCAGCTGAGGCGGGAGACCAAGGGTCCCTTTCCACGTGCCACAGGAATCCTGGGACTCCTATCAAGTTTCACGAGGAGTCAGGCATCGTCTCCTTTGGAGGCACTGATCTCCGCGTACCTCTGGAATTTTCAAAGGATGTGAGGCCTCCGGTCGCGATGAGGTGGGGAACTAGGTCTTTCTCTGTGGTCTCAAGAGGGAATTCAAACATCCTTTCAACTTGGGAGATGCAAGACGAGCCGGCATTCAAGTCACTTCAGAGATATCTGGCCTTATTTCGAGTCAGGGCATCGCGGTGTCCATTCCACTTGAGGCCGCAAACTCAGGGTCCCTCTCACATACCTAGAGCTGAGAGAAGCCTCCTCTTGAGGTGCTTGTGGTAAGGTGGTATTCCTCTGGAGTCGAAGCCAGGGACTAACCTCTCATCTTGAGTTGATTTTTGGTCCACGGAGCTCTTTCCTGTTGCTACAGTGACCTAAGGAACCCTCTAGCCTTGAAACAGTGTTCTTGGGGTTTCTCTGGAGTGCCATCAAGGAAATCAAGGCTCCTTTCATGTGTGATCTGCAACACGGAATTGCTCTGCACGCAGTGCAGGGGAATCAGGCCTCATCTCGCAGCGAGGGGGAAGTCTCATGGCTTTTCTTGAGTTGCGGCTGGAACCTGGGGTATATTCTCGAGTTACGACGGGGATGGCCCTTCCACCCACGTGTTTGTTCAGCGACGTCAGGACTCCTGCCTAGTTGCGATGGACAACTCGTGATTCTCCTCGAGGCTTGGCAGGGCAATTGGGACGCTTCTCCACCTGAGGCGGGAGACCAAGGGTCCCTTTCCACGTGCACAGGAATCCTGGGACTCCTATCAAGTTTCACGAGGAGTCAGGCATCGTCTCCTTTGGAGGCACTGATCTTCGCGTACCTCTGGAGTTTTCAAAGGATGTGAGGCCTCCGGTCGCGATGAGGTGGGGAACTAGGTCTTTCTCTGTGGTCTCCACAGGGGATTCAGACATCCTTTCGTCTTGGGAGATGGAAGACAAGCCTGCATTCAAGTCACTGCAGGGATATCCGGCCTTATTTTGAGTCAGGGCATCACGGTGTCCATTCCACTTGAGGCCGCAAACTCAGGGTCCCTTTCACATAACTAGAGCTGAGAGAAGCCTCCTCTTGAGGTGCTTGTGGTAAGATGGTATTCCTCTGGAGTCGAAGCCAGGGACTAACCTCTCATCTCGAGTTCATTTTTGTCCACGGAGCTCTATCGTGTGGCTGCAGTGACCCCAGGATCCCTCTAGGCTTGAAACAGTGTTCTTGGGGTTTCTCTGGAGTGCCATCAAGGAAATCAAGGCTCCTTTCATGTGTGTTGTGCAACACGGAATTGCTTAGCATGCAGTGCAGTGGAATCGGGCCTCATCTCGCGGCGAGGGGGAAGTCTCATGGTTTTTCTCGAGTTCGGCGGGAACTTGGGGTATATTCTCGAGTTACGACGGGGATGGCCCTTCCACCTACGTGTTTGTTCAGCCACGTCAGGACTCCTGCCTAGTTGCGAGGGACAACTCGGGATTCTCCTCGAGGCTTGGCAGGGCAATTGGGACGCCTCTCCAGCTGAGGCTGGAGACCAGGGGTCACTTTCCACGTGCCACAGGAATCCTGGGACTCCTATCAAGTTTCACGAGGAGTCAGGCATTGTCTCCTTTGGAGGCACTGATCTCCGCGTACCTCTGGAGTTTTCAAAGGATGTGAGACCTCCGGTCGCAATGAAGTGGGGAACTAGGTCTTTCTCTGTGGTCTCCACAGGGGATTCAGACATCTTTTCGTCTTCGGAGATGCAAGACGAGCCTGAATTCAAGTCACTGCAGGGATATCCGGCCTTATTTCGAGTCAGGGCATCGCGGTGTCCATTTCACTTGAGGCCGCAAACTCAGGGTCCCTCTCACATACCTAGAGCTGAGAGAAGCCTCCTCTTGAGGTGCTTGTGGAAAGGTGGTATTCCTCTGGAGTCGAAGCCAGGGATTAACCTCTCATCTCGAGTTGATTTTTGGTTCACGGAGCTCTTTCGTGTTGCTACAGTGACCTCAGGTTCCCTCTAGCTTGAAACAGTGTTCTTGGGGTTTCTCTGGAGTGCCATCAAGGAAATCAAGGCTCCTTTCATGTGTGATGTGCAACACGGAATTGCTCTGCTCGCAGTGCAGGGGAATCGGACCTCATCTCGCGGCGAGGGGGAAGTCTCATGGTTTTTCTCGAGTTGCGGCGGGAACCTGGGGTATATTCTCGAGGTACGACGGGGATGGCCCTTCCACACACGTGTTTGTTCAGCGACGTCAGGACTCCTGCCTAGTTGCGAGGGACAACTCGGGATTCTCCTCGAGGCTTGACAGGGCAATTGGGACGCCTCTCAAGCTGAGGCGGGAGACCAAGTGTCCCTTTCCACGTGCCACAGGAATCCTGGGACTCCTATCAAGTTTCACGAGGAATCAGGCATCGTCTCCTTAGGAGGCACTGATCTCCGCGTACCTCTGGAGTTTTCAAAGGATGTGAGGCCTCCGGTCGCGATGAGGTGGGGAACTAGGTCTTTCTCTGTGGTCTCCATAGGGGATTCAGACATCCTTTCATCTTGGGAGATGCAAGACGAGCCTGCATTCAAGTCACTGCAGGGATATCCGGCCTTATTTCGAGTCAGGGCATCGCGGTGTCCATTCCACTTGAGGCCGCAAACTCAGGGTCCCTCTCACATACCTAGAGCTGAGAGAAGCCTCCTCTTGAGGTGCTTGTGGTAAGGTGGTATTCCTCTGGAGTCGAAGCCAGGGACTAACCTCTCATCTCGAGTTGATTTTTGGTCCACGGAGCACTTTCGTGTTGCTACAGTGACCTCAGGATCCCCCAGCCGTGAAACAGTGTTCTTGGGTTTTCTCTGGAGTGCCATCAAGGAAATCAAGGCTCCTTTCATGTTTGATGTGCAACACGGAACTGCTCTGCATGCAGTGCAGGGGAATCAGGCCTCATCTCGCGGCGAGGGGGAAGTCTCATGGTTTTTCTCGAGTTGCGGCGGGAACCTGGGGTATATTCTCGAGTTACGACGGGGATGGCCCTTCCACCCACATGTTTGTTCAGCGACGTTAGGACTCCTGCCTAGAAGGAACAACTCGGGATTCTCCTCGAGGCTTGGCAGGGCAATTGGGACGCCTCTCCAGCTGAGGCGGGAGACCAAGGGTCCCTTTCCACGTGACACAGGAATCCGGGGACTCCTATCATGTTTCACGAGGAGTCACGCATCGTCTCCTTTGGAGGCGCTGATCTCCACGTAGCTCTGGAGTTTTCAAAGGTTGTGAGGCCTCCGGTCGGGATGAGGTGGGGAACTAGGTCTTTCTCTGTGGTCTCCACAGGGGATTCAGACATCCTTTCGTCTTGGGAGATGCAAGACGAGCCTGCATTCAAGTCACTGCAGGGATATCCAGCCTTATTTCGCGTCAGGGCATCGCAGTGTCCACTCCACTTGAGGCCGCAAACTCAGGGTCCCTCTCACATACCTAGAGCTGAGAGAAGCCTCCTCTTGAGGTGCTTGTGGAAAGGTGGTATTCCTCTGGAGTCGAAGCCAGGGACTAACCTCTCATCTCGAGTTGATTTTTGGTTCACGGAGCTTTTTCGTGTTGCTACAGTGACCTCAGGTTCCCTCTAGCTTGAAACAGTGTTCTTGGGGTTTCTCTGGAGTGCCATCAAGGAAATCAAGGCTCCTTTCATGTGTGATGTGCAACACGGAATTGCTCTGCACGTAGTGCAGGGTATCGGGCCTCATCTCGCGGCGAGGGGGAAGTCTCATGGTTTTTCTCGAGTTGCGGTGGGAACCTGGGATATATTCTCGAGTTACGACGGGGATGGCCTTTCCACCCAGGTGTTTGTTCAGTGACGTCAGCACTCCTGCCTAGTTGCGAGGGAAAACTCGGGATTCTCCTCGAGGCTTGTCAGGGCAATTGGGATGCCTCTCCAGCTGAGGCGGGAGACCAAGTGTCCCTTTCCACGTGCCACAGGAATCCTGGGACTCCTATCAAGTTTCACGAGGAGTCAGGCATCGTCTCCTTTGGAGGCACTGATCTCCGCGTACCTCTGGAGTTTTCAAAGGATGTGAGGCCTCCGGTCGCGATGAGGTGGGGAACTAGGTCTTTCTCTGTGGTCTCAAGAGGGAATTCAAACATCCTTTCAACTTGGGAGATGCAAGACGAGCCGGCATTCAAGTCACTTCAGAGATATCTGGCCTTATTTCGAGTCAGGGCATCGCGGTGTCCATTCCACTTGAGGCCGCAAACTCAGGGTCCCTCTCACATACCTAGAGCTGAGAGAAGCCTCCTCTTGAGGTGCTTGTGGTAAGGTGGTATTCCTCTGGAGTCGAAGTCAGGGACTAACCTCTCATCTCGAGTTGATTTTTGGTCCACGGAGCTCTTTCGTGTTGCTACAGTGACCTAAGGATCCCTCTAGCCGTGAAACAGTGTTCTTGGGGTTTCCCTGGAGTGCCATCAAGGAAATCAAGGCTCCTTTCATGTGTGATGTGCAACACGGAATTGCTCTGCACGCAGTGCACGGGAATCGGGCCTCATCTCGCGGCGAGGGGGAAGTCTCATGGTTTTTCTCGAGTTGCAGCGGGAACCTGGGTTATATTCTCGAGTTATGACGGGGATGGCCCTTCCATACACGTGTTTGTTCTGCCACGTCAGGACTCCTGCCTAGTTGCGAGGGACAACTCGGGATTCGCCTCGAGGCTTGGCAGGGCAATTGGGACGCCTCTCCAGCTGAGGCGGGAGACCAAGGGTCCCTTTCCACGTGCCACAGGAATCCTGGGACTCCTATCAAGTTTCACGAGGAGTCAGGCATCGTCTCCTTTGGAGGCACTGATCTCCGCGTACCTCTGGAGTTTTCAAAGGATGTGAGGCCTCCGGTCGCGATGAGGTGGGGAACTAGGTCTTTTTCTTTGGTCTCCACAGGGGATTCAGACATCCTTTCGTCTTGGGAGATGCAAGACGAGCCTTCATTCATGTCACTGCAGGGATATCCGGCCTTATTTCGAGTCAGGGCATCGCGGTGTCCATTCCAATTGAGGCCGCAAACTCAGGGTCCCTCTCACATACCTAGAGCTGAGAGAAGCCTCCTCTTGAGGTGCTTGTGGTAAGGTGGTATTCCTCTGGAGTCGAAGCCAGGGACTAACCTCTCATCTCGAGTTGATTTTTGGGCCACGGAGCTCTTTCGTGTTGCTACAGTGACCTCAGGATCCCTCTAGCCTTGAAACAGTGTTCTTGGGGTTTCTCTGGAGTGCCATCAAGGAAATCAAGGCTCCTTTCATGTGTGATGTACAACACGGAATTGCTCTGCACGCAGTGCAGGGGAATCAGGCCTCATCACGCGGCAAGGGGGAAGTCTCATGCTTTTTCTCGAGTTGCGGCGGGAACCTGGGGTATATTCTCGAGTTACGACGGGGATGGCCCTTCCACACACGTGTTTGTTCACCGAAGTCAGGACTCCTGCCTAGTTGCGAGGGACAACTCGGGATTCTCCTCGAGGCTTGGCAGGGCAACCGGGACGCCTCTCCAGCTGAGGTGGGAGACCAAGGGTCCCTTTCCACGTGCCACAGGAATCCTGGGACTCCTATCAAATTTCACGAGGAGTCAGGCATCGTCTCCTTTGGAGGCACTGATCTCCGCGTACCTCTGGAATTTTCAAAGGATGTGAGGCCTCCGGTCGCGATGAGGTGGGGAACTAGGTCTTTCTCTGTGGTCTCCACAGGGGATTCAGTCATCCTTTCGTCTTGGGAGATGCAAGACGAGCCTGCATTCAAGTCACTGCAGGGATATCCGGCCTTATTTCGAGTCAGGGCATCGCGGTGTCCATTCCACTTGAGGCCGCAACCTCAGGGTCCCTCTCACATACCTAGAGCTGAGAGAAGCCTCCTCTTGAGGTGCTTGTGGTAAGGTGGTATTCCTCTGGAGTCGAAGCCAGGGACTATCCTCTCATCTCGAGTTCATTTTTGGTCCACGGAGCACTTTCCTGTGGCTACAGTGACCTCAGGATCACTCTAGCCTTGAAACAGTGTTCTTGGGCTTTCTCTGGAGTGCCATCAAGGAAATCAAGGCTCCTTTCATGTGTGATGTGCAACACGGAATTGCTCTGCACGCAGTGCAGGGGAATCGGGCCTCATCTCGCGGAATGGGGGAAGTCTCACGGTTTTTCTCGAGTTACGGCGGGAACCCGGGGTATAATCTCAAGTTACGACGGGGATGGCCCTTCCACCCACGTGTTTGTTCAGCGACGTCAGGACTCCTGCCTAGTTGCGAGGGACAACTCGGGATTCTCCTCGAGGCTTGGCAGGGCAATTGGGACGCCTCTCCAGCTGAGGTGGGAGACCAAGTGTCCCTTTCCACGTGCCACAGGAATCCTGGGACTCCTATCAAGTTTTACGAGGACTCAGGCATCGTCTCCTTTGGAGGCACTGATCTCCGCGTACCTCTGGAGTTTTCAAAGGATGTGAGGCCTCCGGTCGCGATGAGGTGGGGAACTAGGTCCTTTCCTTTGGTCTCCACAGGGTATTCAGACATCCTTTCATCTTGGGAGATGCAAGACGAGCCTGCATTCAAGTCACTGCAGGGATATCCGGCCTTATTTCGAGTCAGGGCATCGCGGTGTGATTCCACTTGAGGCCGCAAACTCAGGGTCCCTCTCACATACCTAGAGCTGAGAGAAGCCTCCTCTTGAGGTGCTTGTGGAAAGGTGGTATTCCTCTGGAGTCGAAGCCAGGGACTAACCTCTAATCTCGAGTTGATTTTTGGGCCACGGAGCTCTTTCGCGTTGCTACAGTGACCTCAGGACCCCGCTAGCCTTGAAACAGTATTCTTGAGGTTTCTCTGGAGTGCCATCAAGGAAATCAAGGCTCCTTTCATGTGTGATATGCAACACGGAATTGCTCTGCACGCAGTGCAGGGGAATCGGGCCTCTCGGGCCTCATCTCATGGCGAGGGGGAAGTCTCATGGTTTTTCTCGAGTTGCGGCGGGAACCTGGGGTATATTCTCGAGTTACGACGAGGATGGCCCTTCCACGCACGTGTTTGTTCAGCGATGTCAGGACTCCTGCCTAGTTGCGAGGGACAACTCGGGATTCTCCTCGAGGCTTGACAGGGCAATTGGGACGCCTCTCAGGCTGAGGCGGGAGACCAAGTGTCCCTTTCCACGTGCCACAGGAATCCTGGAACTCCTATCAAGTTTCACGAGAAGTCAGGCATCGTCTCCTTTGGAGGCACTGATCTCCGCGTACCTCTGGAATTTTCAAAGGATGTGAGGCCTCCGGTCGCGAGGAGTTGGGGAACTAGGTCTTTCTCTGTGGTCTCCACAGGGGATTCAGACATCCTTTCGTCTTGGGAGATGCAAGACGAGCCTGCATTCAAGTCACTGCAGGGATATCCGGCCTTATTTGGCGGCAGGTCATTGCAGTGTCCATTCCACTTGAGGCCGCAAACTCAGGGTCCCTCTCACATACCTAGAGCTGAGAGAAGCCTCCTCTTGAGGAGCTTGTGGTAAGGTGGTATTCCTCTGGAGTCGAAGCCAGGGACTAACCTCTCATCTCGAGTTGATTTTTGGTCCACGGAGCTCTTTCCTGTGGCTACAGTGACCTCAGGATCACTCTAGCCTTGAAACAGTGTTCTTGGGGTTTCTCTGGAGTGCCATCAAGGAAATCAAGGCTCCTTTCATGTGTGATGTGCAACACGGAATTGCTCTGCACGCAGTGCATGGGAATCGGGCCTCATCTCGCGACGAGGGGGAAGTCTCATGGTTTTTCTCGAGTTGCGGCGGGAACCCGGGGTATATTCTCGAGTTACGACGGGGATGGCCCTTCCACCCACGTGTTTGTTCAGCGACGTCAGGACTCCTGCCTAGTTGCGAGGGACAACTCGGGATTCTCCTCGAGGCTTGGCAGGGCAACCGGAACGCCTCTCCAGCTGAGGTGGGAGACCAAGTGTCCCTTTCCACGTGCCACAGGAATCCTGGGACTCCTATCAAGTTTTACGAGGAGTCAGGCATCGTCTCCTTTGGAGGCACTGATCTCCGCGTACCTCTGGAGTTTTCAAAGGATGTGAGGCCTCCGGTCGCAATGAGGTGAGGAACTAGGTCTTTTTCTGTGGTCTCCATAGGGGATTAACACATCCTTTCGTCTTGGGAGATGCAAGACGAGCCTGCATTCAAGTCACTGCAGGGATATCCGGCCTTATTTCGAGTCAGGGCATCGCGGTGTCCATTCCACTTGAGGCCGCAAACTCAGGGTCCCTCTCACATACCTAGAGCTGAGAGAAGCCTCCTCTTGAGGTGCTTGTGGTAAGGTGGTATTCCTCTGGAGTCGAAGCCAGGGACTAACCTCTCATCTCGAGTTGATTTTTGGGCCACGGAGCTCTTTCGTGTTGCTACAGTGACCTCAGGATCCCTCTAGCCTTGAAACAGTGTTCTTGGGGTTTCTCTGGAGTGCCATCAAGGAAATCAAGGCTCCTTTCATGTGTGATGTACAACACGGAATTGCTCTGCACGCAGTGCAGGGGAATCAGGCCTCATCACGCGGCAAGGGGGAAGTCTCATGCTTTTTCTCGAGTTGCGGCGGGAACCTGGGGTATATTCTCGAGTTACGACGGGGATGGCCCTTCCACACACGTGTTTGTTCACCGAAGTCAGGACTCCTGCCTAGTTGCGAGGGACAACTCGGGATTCTCCTCGAGGCTTGGCAGGGCAACCGGGACGCCTCTCCAGCTGAGGTGGGAGACCAAGGGTCCCTTTCCACGTGCCACAGGAATCCTGGGACTCCTATCAAATTTCACGAGGAGTCAGGCATCGTCTCCTTTGGAGGCACTGATCTCCGCGTACCTCTGGAATTTTCAAAGGATGTGAGGCCTCCGGTCGCGATGAGGTGGGGAACTAGGTCTTTCTCTGTGGTCTCCACAGGGGATTCAGTCATCCTTTCGTCTTGGGAGATGCAAGACGAGCCTGCATTCAAGTCACTGCAGGGATATCCGGCCTTATTTCGAGTCAGGGCATCGCGGTGTCCATTCCACTTGAGGCCGCAACCTCAGGGTCCCTCTCACATACCTAGAGCTGAGAGAAGCCTCCTCTTGAGGTGCTTGTGGTAAGGTGGTATTCCTCTGGAGTCGAAGCCAGGGACTAACCTCTCATCTCGAGTTCATTTTTGGTCCACGGAGCACTTTCCTGTGGCTACAGTGACCTCAGGATCACTCTAGCCTTGAAACAGTGTTCTTGGGCTTTCTCTGGAGTGCCATCAAGGAAATCAAGGCTCCTTTCATGTGTGATGTGCAACACGGAATTGCTCTGCACGCAGTGCAGGGGAATCGGGCCTCATCTCGCGGAATGGGGGAAGTCTCACGGTTTTTCTCGAGTTACGGCGGGAACCCGGGGTATAATCTCAAGTTACGACGGGGATGGCCCTTCCACCCACGTGTTTGTTCAGCGACGTCAGGACTCCTGCCTAGTTGCGAGGGACAACTCGGGATTCTCCTCGAGGCTTGGCAGGGCAATTGGGACGCCTCTCCAGCTGAGGTGGGAGACCAAGTGTCCCTTTCCACGTGCCACAGGAATCCTGGGACTCCTATCAAGTTTTACGAGGACTCAGGCATCGTCTCCTTTGGAGGCACTGATCTCCGCGTACCTCTGGAGTTTTCAAAGGATGTGAGGCCTCCGGTCGCGATGAGGTGGGGAACTAGGTCCTTTCCTTTGGCCTCCACAGGGTATTCAGACATCCTTTCATCTTGGGAGATGCAAGACGAGCCTGCATTCAAGTCACTGCAGGGATATCCGGCCTTATTTCGAGTCAGGGCACCACGGTGTGATTCCACTTGAGGCCGCAAACTCAGGGTCCCTCTCACATACCTAGAGCTGAGAGAAGCCTCCTCTTGAGGTGCTTGTGGTAAGGTGGTATTCCTCTGGAGTCGAAGCCAGGGACTAACCTCTAATCTCGAGTTGATTTTTGGGCCACGGAGCTCTTTCGCGTTGCTACAGTGACCTCAGGACCCCGCTAGCCTTGAAACAGTATTCTTGAGGTTTCTCTGGAGTGCCATCAAGGAAATCAAGGCTCCTTTCATGTGTGATATGCAACACGGAATTGCTCTGCACGCAGTGCAGGGGAATCGGGCCTCTCGGGCCTCATCTCACGGCGAGGGGGAAGTCTCATGGTTTTTCTCGAGTTGCGGCGGGAACCTGGGGTATATTCTCGAGTTACGACGAGGATGGCCCTTCCACGCACGTGTTTGTTCAGCGATGTCAGGACTCCTGCCTAGTTGCGAGGGACAACTCGGGATTCTCCTCGAGGCTTGACAGGGCAATTGGGACGCCTCTCCAGCTGAGGCGGGAGACCAAGTGTCCCTTTCCACGTGCCACAGGAATCCTGGAACTCCTATCAAGTTTCACGAGGAGTCAGGCATCGTCTCCTTTGGAGGCACTGATCTCCGCGTACCTCTGGAATTTTCAAAGGATGTGAGGCCTCCGGTCGCGAGGAGTTGGGGAACTAGGTCTTTCTCTGTGGTCTCCACAGGGGATTCAGACATCCTTTCGTCTTGGGAGATGCAAGACGAGCCTGCATTCAAGTCACTGCAGGGATATCCGGCCTTATTTGGCGGCAGGTCATTGCAGTGTCCATTCCACTTGAGGCCGCAAACTCAGGGTCCCTCTCACATACCTAGAGCTGAGAGAAGCCTCCTCTTGAGGAGCTTGTGGTAAGGTGGTATTCCTCTGGAGTCGAAGCCAGGGACTAACCTCTCATCTCGAGTTGATTTTTGGTCCACGGAGCTCTTTCCTGTTGCTACAGTGACCTCAGGATCCCTCTAGCCTTGAAACAGTGTTCTTGGGGTTTCTCTGGAGTGCCATCAAGGAAATCAAGGCTCCTTTCATGTGTGATGTGCAACACGGAATTGCTCTGCACGCAGTGCATGGGAATCGGGCCTCATCTCGTGGCGAGGGGGAAGTCTCATGGTTTTTCTCGAGTTGCGGCGGGAACCCGGGGTATATTCTCGAGTTACGACAGGGATGGCCCTTCCACCCACGTGTTTGTTCAGCGACGTCAGGACTCCTGCCTAGTTGCGAGGGACAACTCGGGATTCTCCTCAAGGCTTGGCAGGGCAACCGGAACGCCTCTCCAGCTGAGGTGGGAGACCAAGTGTCCCTTTCCACGTGCCACAGGAATCCTGGGACTCCTATCAAGTTTTACGAGGAGTCAGGCATCGTCTCCTTTGGAGGCACTGATCTCCGCGTACCTCTGGAGTTTTCAAAGGATGTGAGGCCTCCGGTCGCGATGAGGTGAGGAACTAGGTCTTTTTCTGTGGTCTCCATAGGGGATTAACACATCCTTTCGTCTTGGGAGATGCAAGACGAGCCTGCATTCAAGTCACTGCAGGGATATCCGGCCTTATTTCGAGTCAGGGCATCGCGGTGTCAATTCAACTTGAGGCCGCAAACTCAGGGTCCCTCTCACATACCTAGAGCTGAGAGAAGCCTCCTCTTGAGGTGCTTGTGGTAAGGTGGTATTCCTCTGGAGTCGAAGCCAGGGACTAACCTCTCATCTCGAGTTGATTTTTGGGCCACGGAGCTCTTTCGTGTTGCTACAGTGACCTCAGGATCCCTCTAGCCTTGAAACAGTGTTCTTGGGGTTTCTCTGGAGTGCCATCAAGGAAATCAAGGCTCCTTTCATGTGTGATGTACAACACGGAATTGCTCTGCACGCAGTGCAGGGGAATCAGGCCTCATCACGCGGCAAGGGGGAAGTCTCATGCTTTTTCTCGAGTTGCGGCGGGAACCTGGGGTATATTCTCGAGTTACGACGGGGATGGCCCTTCCACACACGTGTTTGTTCACCGAAGTCAGGACTCCTGCCTAGTTGCGAGGGACAACTCGGGATTCTCCTCGAGGCTTGGCAGGGCAACCGGGACGCCTCTCCAGCTGAGGTGGGAGACCAAGGGTCCCTTTCCACGTGCCACAGGAATCCTGGGACTCCTATCAAATTTCACGAGGAGTCAGGCATCGTCTCCTTTGGAGGCACTGATCTCCGCGTACCTCTGGAATTTTCAAAGGATGTGAGGCCTCCGGTCGCGATGAGGTGGGGAACTAGGTCTTTCTCTGTGGTCTCCACAGGGGATTCAGTCATCCTTTCGTCTTGGGAGATGCAAGACGAGCCTGCATTCAAGTCACTGCAGGGATATCCGGCCTTATTTCGAGTCAGGGCATCGCGGTGTCCATTCCACTTGAGGCCGCAAACTCAGGGTCCCTCTCACATACCTAGAGCTGAGAGAAGCCTCCTCTTGAGGTGCTTGTGGTAAGGTGGTATTCCTCTGGAGTCGAAGCCAGGGACTAACCTCTCATCTCGAGTTCATTTTTGGTCCACGGAGCACTTTCCTGTGGCTACAGTGACCTCAGGATCACTCTAGCCTTGAAACAGTGTTCTTGGGCTTTCTCTGGAGTGCCATCAAGGAAATCAAGGCTCCTTTCATGTGTGATGTGCAACACGGAATTGCTCTGCACGCAGTGCAGGGGAATCGGGCCTCATCTCGCGGAATGGGGGAAGTCTCACGGTTTTTCTCGAGTTACGGCGGGAACCCGGGGTATAATCTCAAGTTACGACGGGGATGGCCCTTCCACCCACGTGTTTGTTCAGCGACGTCAGGACTCCTGCCTAGTTGCGAGGGACAACTCGGGATTCTCCTCGAGGCTTGGCAGGGCAATTGGGACGCCTCTCCAGCTGAGGTGGGAGACCAAGTGTCCCTTTCCACGTGCCACAGGAATCCTGGGACTCCTATCAAGTTTTACGAGGACTCAGGCATCGTCTCCTTTGGAGGCACTGATCTCCGCGTACCTCTGGAGTTTTCAAAGGATGTGAGGCCTCCGGTCGCGATGAGGTGGGGAACTAGGTCCTTTCCTTTGGTCTCCACAGGGTATTCAGACATCCTTTCATCTTGGGAGATGCAAGACGAGCCTGCATTCAAGTCACTGCAGGGATATCCGGCCTTATTTCGAGTCAGGGCATCGCGGTGTGATTCCACTTGAGGCCGCAAACTCAGGGTCCCTCTCACATACCTAGAGCTGAGAGAAGCCTTCTCTTGAGGTGCTTGTGGTAAGGTGGTATTCCTCTGGAGTCGACGCCAGGGACTAACCTCTAATCTCGAGTTGATTTTTGGGCCACGGAGCTCTTTCGCGTTGCTACAGTGACCTCAGGACCCCGCTAGCCTTGAAACAGTATTCTTGAGGTTTCTCTGGAGTGCCATCAAGGAAATCAAGGCTCCTTTCATGTGTGATATGCAACACGGAATTGCTCTGCACGCAGTGCAGGGGAATCGGGCCTCTCGGGCCTCATCTCACGGCGAGGGGGAAGTCTCATGGTTTTTCTCGAGTTGCGGCGGGAACCTGGGGTATATTCTCGAGTTACGACGAGGATGGCCCTTCCACGCACGTGTTTGTTCAGCGATGTCAGGACTCCTGCCTAGTTGCGAGGGACAACTCGGGATTCTCCTCGAGGCTTGACAGGGCAATTGGGACGCCTCTCCAGCTGAGGCGGGAGACCAAGTGTCCCTTTCCACGTGCCACAGGAATCCTGGAACTCCTATCAAGTTTCACGAGGAGTCAGGCATCGTCTCCTTTGGAGGCACTGATCTCCGCGTACCTCTGGAATTTTCAAAGGATGTGAGGCCTCCGGTCGCGAGGAGTTGGGGAACTAGGTCTTTCTCTGTGGTCTCCACAGGGGATTCAGACATCCTTTCGTCTTGGGAGATGCAAGACGAGCCTGCATTCAAGTCACTGCAGGGATATCCGGCCTTATTTGGCGGCAGGTCATTGCAGTGTCCATTCCACTTGAGGCCGCAAACTGAGGGTTCCTCTCACATACCTAGAGTTGAGAGAAGCCGCCTCTTGAGGTGCTTGTGGTAAGGTGGTATTCCTCTGGAGTCGAAGCCAGGGACTAACCTCTCATCTCGAGTTGATTTTTGGTCCACGGAGCTCTTTCCTGTTGCTACAGTGACCTCATGATCCCTCTAGGTTTGAAACAGTGATCTTAGGGTTTCTCTGGAGTGCCATCAAGGAAATCAAGGCTCCTTTCATTTGTGATGTGCAACACGGAATTGCTCTGCACGCAGTGCAGGGGAGTCGGGCCTCATCTCCCGGCGAGGGGGAAGTCTCATAGTTTTTCTCGAGTTGCAGCGGGAACCTGGGGTATATTCTCGAGTTATGACGGGGATGGCCCTTCCACACACGTGTTTGTTCAGCCACATCAGGACTCCTCCCTAGTTGCGAGGGACAACTCGGGATTCTCCTCGAGGCTTGGCAGGGCAATTGGGACGCCTCTCCAGCTGAGGCGGGAGACCAAGTGTCCCTTTCCATGTGCCACAGGAATCCTGGGACTCCTATCAAGTTTCACGAGGAGCCAGGCATCGTCTCCTCTGGAGGCACTGATCTCCGCGTACCTCTGGAATTTTCAAAGGTTGTGAGGCCTCCGGTCGCGATGAGGTGGGGAACTAGGTCTTTCTCTGTGGTCTCCACAGGGGATTCAGACATCCTTTCGTCTTGGGAGATGCAAGACGAGCCTGCATTCAAGTCACTGCAGGGATATCCGGCCTTATTTCGAGTCAGGGCATCGCGGTGTCCATTCCACTTGAGGCCGCAAACTCAGGGTCCCTCTCACATACCTGGAGCTGAGATAAGCCTCCTCTTGAGGTGCTTGTGGTAAGGTGGTATTCCTCTGGAGTCGAAGCCAGGGACTAACCTCTCATCTCGAGTTGATTTTTGGTCCACGGAGCTCTTTCGTGTTGCTACAGTAACCTCAGGATCCCTCTCGCTTTGAAACAGTGTTCTTGGGGTTTCTCTGGAGTGCCATCAAGGAAATCAAGGCTCCTTTCATGTGTGATGTGCAACACGGAATTGCTCTGCTCGCAGTGCAGGGGAATCGGGCCTCATATCGCGGCGAGTGGGAAGTCTCATGGTTTTTCTCGAGTTGCGGCGGGAACCTGGGGTATATTCTCGAGTTACGACGGGGATGGCCCTTCCAGCCAGGTGTTTGTTCAACGACGTCAGGACTCCTGCCTAGTTGCGAGGGACAACTCGGGATTCTCCTCGAGGCTTGACAGGGCAATTGGGACGCCTCTCCAGCTGAGGCGGGAGAACAAGTGTCCCTTTCCACGTGTCACAGGAATCCTGGGACTCCTATCAAGTTTCACGAGGAGTCAGGCATCGTCTCCTTTGGAGGCACTGATCTCTGGGTACCTCTGGAGTTTTCAAAGGATGTGAGGCCTCTGGTCGCGATGAGCTGGGGAACTAGGTCTTTCTCTGTGGTCTCCACAGGGGATTCAGACATCCTTTCATCTTGGGAGATGCAAGACGAGCCTGCATTCAATTCACTGCAGGGATATCCGGCCTTATTTCGAGTCAGGGCATCGCTGTGTCCATTCCACTTGAGGCCGCAAAATCAGGGTCCCTCTCACATACCTAGAGCTGAGAGAAGTCTCCTCTTGAGGTGCTTGTGGTAAGGTGGTATTCCTCTGGAGTTGAAGCCAGGGACTAACCTCTCATCTCGAGTTGATTTTTGGGCCTCGGAGCTCTTTCTGTTGCTACAGTAACCTCAGGATCCCTCTAGCCTTGAAACAGTGTTCTTGGGATTTCTCTGGAGTGCCATCAAGGAAATCAAGGCTCCTTTCATGTGTGATGTGCAACACGGAATTGCTCTGCTCGCAGTGCAGGAGAATTGAGCCTCATCTCTCGGCGAGGGGGAAGTCTCATGGTTTTTCTCGACTTGCGGCGGGAACCTGGGGTATATTCTCGAGTTACGACGGGGATGGCCCTTCCACCCACGTGTTTGTTCAGCGACGTCAGGACTTCTGCCTAGTTGCGAGGGAGAACTCGGGATTCTCCTCGAGGCTTGGCAGGGCAATTAGGACGCCTCTCCAGCTGAGGTGGGAGACCAAGGGTGCCTTTCCACGTGCCACAGGAATCCTGGGACTCCTATCAAGTTTCACGAGGAGTCAGGCATCATCTCCTTTGGAGGCACTGATCTCCGCGTACCTCTGGAGTTTTCAAAGGATGGGAGGCCTCTGGTCGCGATGAGGTGGGGAACTAGGTCTTTCTCTGTGGTCTCCACAGGGGATTCAGACATCCTTTCGTCTTGGGAGATGCAAGACGAGCCTGCATTCAAGTCACTGCAGGAATATCCGGCCTTATTTCGAGTCAGGGCATCGCGGTGTCCATTCCACTTGAGGCCACAAACTCAGGGTCCCTCTCACATACCTAGAGCTGAGAGAAGCCTCCTCTTGAGGTGCTTGTGGTAAGGTGGTATTCCTCTGGAGTCGAAGCCAGGGACTAACCTCTCATCTCAAGTTGATTTTTGGTCCACGGAGCTCTTTCGAGTTGCTACAGTGACCTCAGGATCCCTCTAGCCTTGAAAAAGTGTTCTTGGGTTTTCTCTGGAGTGCCATCAAGGAAATCAAGTCTCCTTTCATGTGTGTTGTGCAACACGGAATTGCTCTGCACGCAGTACAGGGGAATCGGGACTCATCTCGCGGCGAGGGGGAAGTCTCATGGTTTTTCTCGAGTTGCGGTGGGAAACTGGGGAATATTCTCGAGTTACGACGGGGATGGCCCTTCCAGCCAGGTGTTTGTTCAACGACGTCAGGACTCCTGCCTAGTTGCGAGGGACAACTCGGGATTCTCCTCGAGGCTTGACAGGGCAATTGGGATGCCTCTCCAGCTGAGGCGGGAGACCAAGGGTCCCTTTCCACGTGCCACAGGAATCCTGGGACTCCTATCAAGTTTCACGAGGAGTCAGGCATCGTCTCCTTTGGAGGCACTGATCTCCGCGTACCTCTGAAGTTTTCAAAGGATGTGAGGCCTCCGGTCGCGATGAGGTGGGGAACTAGGTCTTTCTCTGTGGTCTCTACAGGGGATTCAAACATCCTTTCATCTTGGGAGATGCAAGACGAGCCGGCATTCAAGTCACTTCAGAGATATCTGGCCTTATTTTGAGTCAGGGCATCGCGGTGTCCATTCCACTTGAGGCCGCAAACTCAGGGTCCCTCTCACATACCTAGAGCTGAGAGAAGCCGCCTCTTGAGGTGCTTGTGGTAAGGTGGTATTCCTCTGGAGTCGAAGCCAGGGACTAACCTCTCATCTCGAGTTGATTTTTCGTCCACGGAGCTCTTTCCTGTTGCTACAGTGACCTCATGATCCCTCTAGGTTTGAAACAGTGTTCTTGGGGTTTCTCTGGAGTGCCATCAAGGAAATCAAGGCTCCTTTCATTTGTGATGTGCAACAAGGAATTGCTCTGCACGCAGTGCAGGGGAGTCGGGCCTCATCTCCCGGCGAGGGGGAAGTCTCATAGTTTTTCTCGAGTTGCAGCGGGAACCTGGGGTATATTCTCGAGTTATGACGGGGATGGCCCTTCCACCCACGTGTTTGTTCAGCGACGTCAGGACTCCTGCCTAGTTGCGATGGACAACTCGTGATTCTCCTCGAGGTTGGCAGGGCAATTGGGACGCCTCTCCAGCTGAGGTGGGAGACCAAGGGTGCCTTTCCACGTGCCACAGGAATCCTGGGACTCCTATCAAGTTTCACGAGGAGTCAGGCATCGTCTCCTTTGGAGGCACTGATCTCCCCGTACCCCTGGAGTTTTCAAAGGATGTGAGGCCTCCGGTCGCGATGAGGTGGGGAACTAGGTCTTTCTCTGTGGTCTCCACAGGGGATTCAGACATCCTTTTGTCTTGGGCGATGCAACACGGGCCTGCATTCAAGTCACTGCAGGGATATCCAGCCTTTTTTCGAATCAGGGCATCGCAGTGTCCATTCCACATGAGGCCACAAACTCAGGGTCCCTCTCACATACCTAGAGATGAGAGAAGCATCCTTTTGAGGTGCTTGTGGTAAGGTGGTATTCCTCTGGAGTCGAAGCCAGGGACTAACCACTCATCTCGAGTTAATTTTTGGTCCACGGAGCTCTTTCGTGTTGCTACAGTGACCTCAGGATTCCGCTATCCTTGAAACAGTGTTCTTGGGGTTTCTCTGGAGTGCCATCAAGGAAATCAAGGCTACTTTCATGTGTGATGTGCAACACTGAATTGCTCTGCACGCAGTGCTGGGGAATCGGGCCTCATCTGGCGGCGAGGGGGAAGTCTCATGGTTTTCCTCGAGTTGCGGCGGGAACCTGGGGTATATTCTCGAGTTACGACGGGGATGGCCCTTCCACCCACGTGTTTGTTCAGCGACGTCAGGACTCCTGCCTAGTTGCGAGGGACAACTCGGGATTCTCCTCGAGGCTTGACAGGGCAATTGGGACGCCTCTCCAGCTGAGGCGGGAGACCAAGTGTCCCTTTCCACGTGCCACAGGTATCCTGGGACTCCTATCAAGTTTCACGAGGAGTCAGGCATCGTCTCCTTTGGAGGCACTGATCTCCGCGTACCTCTGGAGTTTTCAAAGGATGTGAGGCCTCCGGTCGCGATGAGGTGGGGAACTAGGTCTTTCTCTGTGGTCTCCACAGGGGATTCAGACATCCTTTCATCTTGGGAGATGCAAGACGAGCCTGCATTCAATTCACTGCAGGGATATCCGGCCTTATTTCGAGTCAGGGCATCGCAGTGTCCATTCCACTTGAGGCCGCTAAATCAGGGTCCCTCTCACATACGTAGAGCTGAGAGAAGCCTCCTCTTGAGGTGCTTGTGGTAAGGTGGTATTCCTCTGGAGTCGAAGCCAGGGACTAACCTCTCATCTCGAGTTGATTTTTGGTCCACGGAGCTCTTTCGTGTTGCTACAGTAACCTCAGGATCCCTCTAGCCTTGAAACAGTGTTCTTGGGGTTTCTCTGGAGTGCCATCAAGGAAATCAAGGCTCCTTTCATGTGTGATGTGCAACACGGAATTGCTCTGCTCGCAGTGCAGGGGAATCGGGCCTCATCTCGCGGCGAGTGGGAAGTCTCATGGTTTTTCTCGAGTTGCGGCGGGAACCTGGGGTATATTCTCGAGTTACGACGGGGATGGCCCTTCCACCCACGTGTTTGTTCAGCGACGTCCGGACTCCTGCCTAGTTGCGAGGGACAACTCGGGATTCTCCTCGAGGCTTGACAGGGCAATTGGGACGCCTCTCCAGCTGAGGCGGGAGACCAAGGGTCCCTTTCCACGTGCCACAGGAATCCTGGGACTCCTATCAAGTTTCACGAGGAGTCAGGCATCGTCTCCTTTGGAGGCACTGATCTCTGCGTACCTCTGGAGTTTTCAAAGGATGTGAGGCCTCCGGTCGCGATGAGCTGGGGAACTAGGTCTTTCTCTGTGGTCTCCACAGGGGATTCAGACATCCTTTCATCTTGGGAGATGCAAGACGAGCCTGCATTCAATTCACTGCAGGGATATCCGGCCTTATCTCGAGTCAGGGCATCGCAGTGTCCATTCCACTTGAGGCCGCAAAATCAGGGTCCCTCTCACATACGTAGAGCTGAGAGAAGCCTCCTCTTGAGGTGCTTGTGGTAAGGTGGTATTCCTCTGGAGTCGAAGCCAGGGACTAACCTCTCATCTCGAGTTGATTTTTGGGCCTCGGAGCTCTTTCTTGTTGCTACAGTAACCTCAGGATCCCTCTAGCCTTGAAACAGTGTTCTTGGGATTTCTCTGGAGTGCCATCAAGGAAATCAAGGCTCCTTTCATGTGTGATGTGCAACACGGAATTGCTCTGCTCGCAGTGCAGGAGAATTGAGCCTCATCTCTCGGCGAGGGGGAAGTCTCATGGTTTTTCTCGAGTTGCGGCGGGAACCTGGGGTATATTCTCGAGTTACGACGGGGATGGCCCTTCCACCCACGTGTTTGTTCAGCGACGTCAGGACTCCTGCCTAGTTGCGATGGACAACTCGTGATTCTCCTCGAGGCTTGGCAGGGCAATTGGGACGCCTCTCCAGCTGAGGTGGGAGACCAAGGGTGCCTTTCCACGTGCCACAGGAATCCTGGGACTCCTATCAAGTTTCACGAGGAGTCAGGCATCGTCTCCTTTGGAGGCACTGATCTCCCCGTACCCCTGGAGTTTTCAAAGGATGTGAGGCCTCCGGTCGCGATGAGGTGGGGAACTAGGTCTTTCTCTGTGGTCTCCACAGGGGATTCAGACATCCTTTTGTCTTGGGCGATGCAACACGGGCCTGCATTCAAGTCACTGCAGGGATATCCAGCCTTTTTTCGAATCAGGGCATCGCAGTGTCCATTCCACTTGAGGCCACAAACTCAGGGTCCCTCTCACATACCTAGAGATGAGAGAAGCATCCTTTTGAGGTGCTTGTGGTAAGGTGGTATTCCTCTGGAGTCGAAGCCAGGGACTAACCACTCATCTCGAGTTAATTTTTGGTCCACGGAGCTCTTTCGTGTTGCTACAGTGACCTCAGGATTCCGCTATCCTTGAAACAGTGTTCTTGGGGTTTCTCTGGAGTGCCATCAAGGAAATCAAGGCTACTTTCATGTGT
Organism: Cervus elaphus; assembly: GCF_910594005.1. Classification (NCBI taxonomy): domain Eukaryota; kingdom Metazoa; phylum Chordata; class Mammalia; order Artiodactyla; family Cervidae; genus Cervus; species Cervus elaphus. Next base: position 256,853 of record NW_025316729.1, on the reverse strand, counting down.
GATGTGCGACACTGAATTGCTCTGCACGCAGTGCTGGGGAATCGGGCCTCATCTGGCGGCGAGGGGGAAGTCTCATGGTTTTCCTCGAGTTGCGGCGGGAACCTGGGGTATATTCTCGAGTTACGACGGGGATGGCCCTTCCACCCACGTGTTTGTTCAGCGACGTCAGGACTCCTGCCTAGTTGCGAGGGACAACTCGGGATTCTCCTCGAGGCTTGACAGGGCAATTGGGACGCCTCTCCAGCTGAGGCGGGAGACCAAGTGTCCCTTTCCACGTGCCACAGGAATCCTGGGACTCCTATCAAGTTTCACGAGGAGTCAGGCATCGTCTCCTTTGGAGGCACTGATCTCCACATACCTCTGGAGTTTTCAAAGGATGTGAGGCCTCCGGTCGCGATGAGGTGGGGATCTAGGTCTTTCTCTGTGGTCTCCACAGGGGATTCAGAAATCCTTTCATCTTGGGAGATGCAAGACGAGCCTGCATTCAATTCACTGCAGGGATATCCGGCCTTATTTCGAGTCAGGGCATCGCAGTGTCCATTCCACTTGAGGCCTCAAAATCAGGGTCCCTCTCACATACGTAGAGCTGAGAGAAGCCTCCTCTTGAGGTGCTTGTGGTAAGGTGGTATTCCTCTGGAGTCGAAGCCAGGGACTAACCTCTCATCTCGAGTTGATTTTTGGTCCACGGAGCTCTTTCGTGTTGCTACAGTGACCTCAGGATCCCACTAGCCTTCAAACAGTGTTCTTGGGGTTTCTCTGGAGTGCCATCAAGGAAATCAAGGCTCCTTTCATGTGTGATGTGCAACACGGAATTGCTCTGCTCGCAGTGCAGGGGAATCGGGCCTCATCTCGCGGCGAGGGGGAAGTCTCATGGTTTTTCTCGAGTTGCGGCGGGAACCTGGGGTATATTCTCGAGTTACGACGGGGATGGCCCTTCCACCCACGTGTTTGTTCAGCGACGTCAGGACTCCTGCCTAGTTGCGAGGGACAACTCGGGATTCTCCTCGAGGCTTGACAGGGCAATTGGGACGCCTCTCCAGCTGAGGCGGGAGACCAAGTGTCCCTTTCCACGTGCCACAGGAATCCTGGGACTCCTATCAAGTTTCACGAGGAGTCAGGCATCGTCTCCTTTGGAGGCACTGATCTCTGCGTACCTCTGGAGTTTTCAAAGGATGTGAGGCCTCCGGTCGCGATGAGCTGGGGAACTAGGTCTTTCTCTGTGGTCTCCACAGGGGATTCAGACATCCTTTCATCTTGGGAGATGCAAGACGAGCCTGCATTCAATTCACTGCAGGGATATCCGGCCTTATCTCGAGTCAGGGCATCGCAGTGTCCATTCCACTTGAGGCCGCAAAATCAGGGTAACTCTCACATACGTAGAGCTGAGAGAAGCCTCCTCTTGAGGTGCTTGTGGTAAGGTGGTATTCCTCTGGAGTCGAAGCCAGGGACTAACCTCTCATCTCGAGTTGATTTTTGGGCCTCGGAGCTCTTTCTTGTTGCTACAGTAACCTCAGGATCCCTCTAGCCTTGAAACAGTGTTCTTGGGATTTCTCTGGAGTGCCATCAAGGAAATCAAGGCTCTTTTCATGTTTGATGTGCAACACGGCCTTGAAACAGTGTTCTTGGGATTTCTCTGGAGTGCCATCAAGGAAATCAAGGCTCCTTTCATGTTTGATGTGAAACACGGAATTGCTCTGCTCGCAGTGCAGGAGAATTGAGCCTCATCTCTCGGCGAGGGGGAAGTCTCATGGTTTTTCTCGAGTTGCGGCGGGAACCTGGGGTGTATTCTCGAGTTACGACGGGGATGGCCCTTCCACCCACGTGTTTGTTCAGCGACGTCAGGACTCCTGCCTAGTTGCGAGGGACAACTCGTGATTCTCCTCGAGGCTTGGCAGGGCAATTGGGACGCCTCTCCAGCTGAGGTGGGAGACCAAGGGTGCCTTTCCACGTGCCACAGGAATCCTGGGACTCCTATCAAGTTTCACGAGGAGTCAGGCATCGTCTCCTTTGGAGGCACTGATCTCTCCGTACCTCTGGAGTTTTCAAAGGATGTGAGGCCTCCGGTCGCGATGAGGTGGGGAACTAGGTCTTTCTCTGTGGTCTCCACAGGGGATTCAGACATCCTTTTGTCTTGGGCGATGCAACACGGGCCAGCATTCAAGTCACTGCAGGGATATCCAGCCTTTTTTCGAATCAGGGCATCGCAGTGTCCATTCCACTTGAGGCCACAAACTCAGGGTCCCTCTCACATACCTAGAGCTGAGAGAAGCATCCTCTTGAGGTGCTTGTGGTAAGGTGGTATTCCTCTGGAGTCGAAGCCAAGGACTAACCACTCATCTCGAGTTAATTTTTGGTCCACGGAGCTCTTTCGTGTTGCTACAGTGACCTCAGGATCCCGCTATCCTTGAAACAGTGTTCTTGGGGTTTCTCTGGAGTGCCATCAAGGAAATCAAGGCTCCTTTCATGTGTGATGTGCAACACTGAATTGCTCTGCACGCAGTGCTGGGGAATCGGGCCTCATCTCGCGGCGAGGGGGAAGTCTCATGGTTTTCCTCGAGTTGCGGCGGGAACCTGGGGTATATTCTCGAGTTACGACGGGGATGGCCCTTCCACCCACGTGTTTGTTCAGCGACGTCAGGACTCCTGCCTAGTTGCGAGGGACAACTCGGGATTCTCCTCGAGGCTTGGCAGGGCAATTGGGACGCCTCTCCAGCTGAGGCGGGAGACCAAGTGTCCCTTTCCACGTGCCACAGGAATCCTGGGACTCCTATCAAGTTTCACGAGGAGTCAGGCATCGTCTCCTTTGGAGGCACTGATCTCCGCGTACCTCTGAAGTTTTCAAAGGATGTGAGGCCTCCGGTCGCGATGAGGTGGGGAACTAGGTCTTTCTCTGTGGTCTCTACAGGGGATTCAAACATCCTTTCATCTTGGGAGATGCAAGACGAGCCGGCATTCAAGTCACTTCAGAGATATCTGGCCTTATTTTGAGTCAGGGCATCGCGGTGTCCATTCCACTTGAGGCCGCAAACTCAGGGTCCCTCTCACATACCTAGAGCTGAGAGAAGCCGCCTCTTGAGGTGCTTGTGGTAAGGTGGTATTCCTCTGGAGTCGAAGCCAGGGACTAACCTCTCATCTCGAGTTGATTTTTGGTCCACGGAGCTCTTTCCTGTTGCTACAGTGACCTCATGATCCCTCTAGGTTTGAAACAGTGTTCTTGGGGTTTCTCTGGAGTGCCATCAAGGAAATCAAGGCTCCTTTCATTTGTGATGTGCAACAAGGAATTGCTCTGCACGCAGTGCAGGGGAGTCGGGCCTCATCTCCCGGCGAGGGGGAAGTCTCATAGTTTTTCTCGAGTTGCAGCGGGAACCTGGGGTATATTCTCGAGTTATGACGGGGATGGCCCTTCCACCAACGTGTTTGTTCAGCGACGTCAGGACTCCTGCCTAGTTGCGAGGGACAACTCGGGATTCTCCTCGAGGCTTGGCAGGGCAATTGGGACGCCTCTCCAGCTGAGGCGGGAGACCAAGTGTCCCTTTCCACGTGCCACAGGAATCCTGGGACTTCTACCAAGTTTCACGAGGAGTCAGGCATCGTCTCCTTTGGAGGCACTGATCTCCGCGTACCTCTGGAGTTTTCAAAGGATGTGAGGCCTCCGGTCGCGATGAGGTGGGGAACTAGGTCTTTCTCTGTGGTCTCCACAGGGGATTCAGACATCCTTTCATCTTGGGAGATGCAAGACGAGCCTGCATTCAATTCACTGCAGGGATATCCGGCCTTATTTCGAGTCAGGGCATCGCAGTGTCCATTCCACTTGAGGCCGCTAAATCAGGGTCCCTCTCACATACGTAGAGCTGAGAGAAGCCTCCTCTTGAGGTGCTTGTGGTAAGGTGGTATTCCTCTGGAGTCGAAGCCAGGGACTAACCTCTCATCTCGAGTTGATTTTTGGTCCACGGAGCTCTTTCGTGTTGCTACAGTAACCTCAGGATCCCTCTAGCCTTGAAACAGTGTTCTTGGGGTTTCTCTGGAGTGCCATCAAGGAAATCAAGGCTCCTTTCATTTGTGATGTGCAACACGGAATTGCTCTGCACGCAGTGCAGGGGAGTCGGGCCTCATCTCCCGGCGAGGGGGAAGTCTCATGGTTTTTCTCGAGTTGCGGCGGGAACCTGGGTTATATTCTCGAGTTACGACGGGGATGGCCCTTCCACCCACGTGTTTGTTCAGCGACGTCAGGACTCCTGCCTAGTTGCGAGGGACAACTCGGGATTCTCCTCAAGGCTTGACAGGGCAATTGGGACGCCTCTCCAACTGAGGCGGGAGACCAAGTGTCCCTTTCCACGTGCCACAGGAATCCTGGGACTCCTATCAAGTTTCACGAGGAGTCAGGCATCGTCTCCTTTGGAGGCACTGATCTCCGCGTACCTCTGGAGTTTTCAAAGGATGTGAGGCCTCCGGTCGCGATGAGGTGGGGAACTAGGTCTTTCTCTGTGGTCTCCACAGGGGATTCAGACATCCTTTTGTCTTGGGCGATGCAACACGGGCCTGCATTCAAGTCACTGCAGGGATATCCAGCCTTTTCGAATCAGGGCATCGCAGTGTCCATTCCACTTGAGGCCACAAACTCACGGTCCCTCTCACATACCTAGAGCTGAGAGAAGCATCCTTTTGAGGTGCTTGTGGTAAGGTGGTATTCCTCTGGAGTCGAAGCCAGGGACTAACCACTCATCTCGAGTTAATTTTTGGTCCACGGAGCTCTTTCGTGTTGCTACAGTGACCTCAGGACCCCGCTATCCTTGAAACAGTGTTCTTGGGGTTTCTCTGGAGTGCCAACAAGGAAATCAAGGCTACTTTCATGTGTGATGTGCAACACTGAATTGCTCTGCACGCAGTGCTGGGGAATCGGGCCTCATCTCGCGGCGAGGGGGAAGTCTCATGGTTTTCCTCGAGTTGTGGCGGGAACCTGGGGTATATTCTCGAGTTACGACGGGGATGGCCCTTCCACCCACGTGTTTGTTCAGCGACGTCAGGACTCCTGCCTAGTTGCGAGGGACAACTCGGGATTCTCCTCGAGGCTTGGCAGGGCAATTGGGACGCCTCTCCAGCTGAGGCGGGAGACCAAGTGTCCCTTTCCACGTGCCACAGGAATCCTGGGACTCCTATCAAGTTTCACGAGGAGTCAGGCATCGTCTCCTTTGGAGGCACTGATCTCCGCGTACCTCTGAAGTTTTCAAAGGATGTGAGGCCTCCGGTCGCGATGAGGTGGGGAACTAGGTCTTTCTCTGTGGTCTCTACAGGGGATTCAAACATCCTTTCATCTTGGGAGATGCAAGACGAGCCGGCATTCAAGTCACTTCAGAGATATCTGGCCTTATTTTGAGTCAGGGCATCGCGGTGTCCATTCCACTTGAGGCCGCAAACTCAGGGTCCCTCTCACATACCTAGAGCTGAGAGAAGCCGCCTCTTGAGGTGCTTGTGGTAAGGTGGTATTCCTCTGGAGTCGAAGCCAGGGACTAACCTCTCATCTCGAGTTGATTTTTGGTCCACGGAGCTCTTTCCTGTTGCTACAGTGACCTCATGATCCCTCTAGGTTTGAAACAGTGTTCTTGGGGTTTCTCTGGAGTGCCATCAAGGAAATCAAGGCTCCTTTCATTTGTGATGTGCAACAAGGAATTGCTCTGCACGCAGTGCAGGGGAGTCGGGCCTCATCTCCCGGCGAGGGGGAAGTCTCATAGTTTTTCTCGAGTTGCAGCGGGAACCTGGGGTATATTCTCGAGTTATGACGGGGATGGCCCTTCCACCAACGTGTTTGTTCAGCGACGTCAGGACTCCTGCCTAGTTGCGAGGGACAACTCGGGATTCTCCTCGAGGCTTGGCAGGGCAATTGGGACGCCTCTCCAGCTGAGGCGGGAGACCAAGTGTCCCTTTCCACGTGCCACAGGAATCCTGGGACTTCTACCAAGTTTCACGAGGAGTCAGGCATCGTCTCCTTTGGAGGCACTGATCTCCGCGTACCTCTGGAGTTTTCAAAGGATGTGAGGCCTCCGGTCGCGATGAGGTGGGGAACTAGGTCTTTCTCTGTGGTCTCCACAGGGGATTCAGACATCCTTTCATCTTGGGAGATGCAAGACGAGCCTGCATTCAATTCACTGCAGGGATATCCGGCCTTATTTCGAGTCAGGGCATCGCAGTGTCCATTCCACTTGAGGCCGCTAAATCAGGGTCCCTCTCACATACGTAGAGCTGAGAGAAGCCTCCTCTTGAGGTGCTTGTGGTAAGGTGGTATTCCTCTGGAGTCGAAGCCAGGGACTAACCTCTCATCTCGAGTTGATTTTTGGTCCACGGAGCTCTTTCGTGTTGCTACAGTAACCTCAGGATCCCTCTAGCCTTGAAACAGTGTTCTTGGGGTTTCTCTGGAGTGCCATCAAGGAAATCAAGGCTCCTTTCATTTGTGATGTGCAACACGGAATTGCTCTGCACGCAGTGCAGGGGAGTCGGGCCTCATCTCCCGGCGAGGGGGAAGTCTCATGGTTTTTCTCGAGTTGCGGCGGGAACCTGGGGTATATTCTCGAGTTACGACGGGGATGGCCCTTCCACCCACGTGTTTGTTCAGCGACGTCAGGACTCCTGCCTAGTTGCGAGGGACAACTCGGGATTCTCCTCAAGGCTTGACAGGGCAATTGGGACGCCTCTCCAACTGAGGCGGGAGACCAAGTGTCCCTTTCCACGTGCCACAGGAATCCTGGGACTCCTATCAAGTTTCACGAGGAGTCAGGCATCGTCTCCTTTGGAGGCACTGATCTCCGCGTACCTCTGGAGTTTTCAAAGGATGTGAGGCCTCCGGTCGCGATGAGGTGGGGAACTAGGTCTTTCTCTGTGGTCTCCACAGGGGATTCAGACATCCTTTTGTCTTGGGCGATGCAACACGGGCCTGCATTCAAGTCACTGCAGGGATATCCAGCCTTTTCGAATCAGGGCATCGCAGTGTCCATTCCACTTGAGGCCACAAACTCACGGTCCCTCTCACATACCTAGAGCTGAGAGAAGCATCCTTTTGAGGTGCTTGTGGTAAGGTGGTATTCCTCTGGAGTCGAAGCCAGGGACTAACCACTCATCTCGAGTTAATTTTTGGTCCACGGAGCTCTTTCGTGTTGCTACAGTGACCTCAGGACCCCGCTATCCTTGAAACAGTGTTCTTGGGGTTTCTCTGGAGTGCCAACAAGGAAATCAAGGCTACTTTCATGTGTGATGTGCAACACTGAATTGCTCTGCACGCAGTGCTGGGGAATCGGGCCTCATCTCGCGGCGAGGGGGAAGTCTCATGGTTTTCCTCGAGTTGTGGCGGGAACCTGGGGTATATTCTCGAGTTACGACGGGAATGGCCCTTCCACCCACGTGTTTGTTCAGCGACGTCAGGACTCCTGCCTAGTTGCGAGGGACAACTCGGGATTCTCCTCGAGGCTTCGCAGGGCAATTGGGACGCCTCTCCAGCAGAGGCGGGAGACCAAGTTTCCCGTTCCACGTGCCACAGGAATCCTGGGACTCCTACCAAGTTTCACGAGGAGTCTGGCATCGTCTCCTTTGGAGGCACTGATCTTCGCGTACCTCTGGAGTTTTCAAAGGATGGGAGGCCTCCGGTCGCGATGAGGTGGGGAACTAGGTCTTTCTCTGTGGTCTCCACAGGGGATTCAGATATCCTTTCGTCTTGGGAGATGCAAGACGAGCCTGCATTCAAGTCACTGCAGGGATATCCGGCCTTATTTCGAGTCAGGGCATCGCGGTGTCCATTCCACTTGAGGCCACAAACTCAGGGTCCCTCTCACATACCTAGAGCTGAGAGAAGCCTCCTCTTGAGGTGCTTGTGGTAAGGGGGTATTCCTCTGGAGTCGAAGCCAGGGACTAACCTCTCATCTCAAGTTGATTTTTGGTCCACGGAGCTCTTTCGTGTTGCTACAGTGACCTCAGGATCCCTCTAGCCTTGAAAAAGTGTTCTTGGGTTTTCTCTGGAGTGCCATCAAGGAAATCAAGTCTCCTTTCATGTGTGTTGTGCAACACGGAATTGCTCTGCACGCAGTACAGGGGAATCGGGACTCATCTCGCGGCGAGGGGGAAGTCTCATGGTTTTTCTCGAATTGCGGTGGGAACCTGGGGAATATTCTCGAGTTATGACGGGGATGGCCCTTCCAGCCAGGTGTTTGTTCAACGACGTCAGGACTCCTGCCTAGTTGCGAGGGACAACTCGGGATTCTCCTCGAGGCTTGGCAGGGCAATTGGGATGCCTCTCCAGCTGAGGCGGGAGACCAAGGGTCCCTTTCCACGTGCCACAGGAATCCTGGGACTCCTATCAAGTTTCACGAGGAGTCAGGCATCGTCTCCTTTGGAGGCACTGATCTCCGCGTACCTCTGAAGTTTTCAAAGGATGTGAGGCCTCCGGTCGCGATGAGGTGGGGAACTAGGTCTTTCTCTGTGGTCTCTACAGGGGATTCAAACATCCTTTCATCTTGGGAGATGCAAGACGAGCCGGCATTCAAGTCACTTCAGAGATATCCGGCCTTATTTTGAGTCAGGGCATCGCGGTGTCCATTCCACTTGAGGCCGCAAACTCAGGGTCCATCTCACATACCTAGAGCTGAGAGAAGCCTCCTCTTGAGGTGCTTGTGGTAAGGTGGTATTCCTCTGGAGTCGAAGCCAGGGACTAACCTCTCATCTCGAGTTGATTTTTGGTCCACGGAGCTCTTTCCTGTTGCTACAGTGACCTCATGATCCCTCTGGGTTTGAAACAGTGTTCTTGGGGTTTCTCTGGAGTGCCATCAAGGAAATCAAGGCTCCTTTCATTTGTGATGTGCAACACGGAATTGCTCTGCACGCAGTGCAGGGGAGTCGGGCCTCATCTCCCGGCGAGGGGGAAGTCTCATAGTTTTTCTCGAGTTGCGGCGGGAACCTGGGGTATATTCTCGAGTTACGACGGGGATGGCCCTTCCACCCACGTGTTTGTTCAGCGACGTCAGGACTCCTGCCTAGTTGCGAGGGACAACTCGGGATTCTCCTCAAGGCTTGACAGGGCAATTGGGACGCCTCTCCAACTGAGGCGGGAGACCAAGTGTCCCTTTCCACGTGCCACAGGAATCCTGGGACTCCTATCAAGTTTCACGAGGAGTCAGGCATCGTCTCCTTTGGAGGCACTGATCTTCGCGTACCTCTGGAGTTTTCAAAGGATGTGAGGCCTCCGGTCGCGATGAGGTGGGGAACTAGGTCTTTCTCTGTGGTCTCCACAGGGGATTCAGACATCCTTTTGTCTTGGGCGATGCAACACGGGCCTGCATTCAAGTCACTGCAGGGATATCCAGCCTTTTCGAATCAGGGCATCGCAGTGTCCATTCCACTTGAGGCCACAAACTCACGGTCCCTCTCACATACCTAGAGCTGAGAGAAGCATCCTTTTGAGGTGCTTGTGGTAAGGTGGTATTCCTCTGGAGTCGAAGCCAGGGACTAACCACTCATCTCGAGTTAATTTTTGGTCCACGGAGCTCTTTCGTGTTGCTACAGTGACCTCAGGACCCCGCTATCCTTGAAACAGTGTTCTTGGGGTTTCTCTGGAGTGCCAACAAGGAAATCAAGGCTACTTTCATGTGTGATGTGCAACACTGAATTGCTCTGCACGCAGTGCTGGGGAATCGGGCCTCATCTCGCGGCGAGGGGGAAGTCTCATGGTTTTCCTCGAGTTGTGGCGGGAACCTGGGGTATATTCTCGAGTTACGACGGGAATGGCCCTTCCACCCACGTGTTTGTTCAGCGACGTCAGGACTCCTGCCTAGTTGCGAGGGACAACTCGGGATTCTCCTCGAGGCTTCGCAGGGCAATTGGGACGCCTCTCCAGCAGAGGCGGGAGACCAAGTTTCCCGTTCCACGTGCCACAGGAATCCTGGGACTCCTACCAAGTTTCACGAGGAGTCTGGCATCGTCTCCTTTGGAGGCACTGATCTTCGCGTACCTCTGGAGTTTTCAAAGGATGGGAGGCCTCCGGTCGCGATGAGGTGGGGAACTAGGTCTTTCTCTGTGGTCTCCACAGGGGATTCAGATATCCTTTCGTCTTGGGAGATGCAAGACGAGCCTGCATTCAAGTCACTGCAGGGATATCCGGCCTTATTTCGAGTCAGGGCATCGCGGTGTCCATTCCACTTGAGGCCACAAACTCAGGGTCCCTCTCACATACCTAGAGCTGAGAGAAGCCTCCTCTTGAGGTGCTTGTGGTAAGGGGGTATTCCTCTGGAGTCGAAGCCAGGGACTAACCTCTCATCTCAAGTTGATTTTTGGTCCACGGAGCTCTTTCGTGTTGCTACAGTGACCTCAGGATCCCTCTAGCCTTGAAAAAGTGTTCTTGGGTTTTCTCTGGAGTGCCATCAAGGAAATCAAGTCTCCTTTCATGTGTGTTGTGCAACACGGAATTGCTCTGCACGCAGTACAGGGGAATCGGGACTCATCTCGCGGCGAGGGGGAAGTCTCATGGTTTTTCTCGAATTGCGGTGGGAACCTGGGGAATATTCTCGAGTTATGACGGGGATGGCCCTTCCAGCCAGGTGTTTGTTCAACGACGTCAGGACTCCTGCCTAGTTGCGAGGGACAACTCGGGATTCTCCTCGAGGCTTGGCAGGGCAATTGGGATGCCTCTCCAGCTGAGGCGGGAGACCAAGGGTCCCTTTCCACGTGCCACAGGAATCCTGGGACTCCTATCAAGTTTCACGAGGAGTCAGGCATCGTCTCCTTTGGAGGCACTGATCTCCGCGTACCTCTGAAGTTTTCAAAGGATGTGAGGCCTCCGGTCGCGATGAGGTGGGGAACTAGGTCTTTCTCTGTGGTCTCTACAGGGGATTCAAACATCCTTTCATCTTGGGAGATGCAAGACGAGCCGGCATTCAAGTCACTTCAGAGATATCCGGCCTTATTTTGAGTCAGGGCATCGCGGTGTCCATTCCACTTGAGGCCGCAAACTCAGGGTCCATCTCACATACCTAGAGCTGAGAGAAGCCTCCTCTTGAGGTGCTTGTGGTAAGGTGGTATTCCTCTGGAGTCGAAGCCAGGGACTAACCTCTCATCTCGAGTTGATTTTTGGTCCACGGAGCTCTTTCCTGTTGCTACAGTGACCTCATGATCCCTCTGGGTTTGAAACAGTGTTCTTGGGGTTTCTCTGGAGTGCCATCAAGGAAATCAAGGCTCCTTTCATTTGTGATGTGCAACACGGAATTGCTCTGCACGCAGTGCAGGGGAGTCGGGCCTCATCTCCCGGCGAGGGGGAAGTCTCATAGTTTTTCTCGAGTTGCGGCGGGAACCTGGGGTATATTCTCGAGTTACGACGGGGATGGCCCTTCCACCCACGTGTTTGTTCAGCGACGTCAGGACTCCTGCCTAGTTGCGAGGGACAACTCGGGATTCTCCTCAAGGCTTGACAGGGCAATTGGGACGCCTCTCCAACTGAGGCGGGAGACCAAGTGTCCCTTTCCACGTGCCACAGGAATCCTGGGACTCCTATCAAGTTTCACGAGGAGTCAGGCATCGTCTCCTTTGGAGGCACTGATCTTCGCGTACCTCTGGAGTTTTCAAAGGATGTGAGGCCTCCGGTCGCGATGAGTTGGGGAACTAGGTCTTTCTCTGTGGTCTCCACAGGGGATTCAGACATCCTTTCATCTTGGGAGATGCAAGACGAGCCTGCATTCAAGTCACTGCAGGGATATCCGGCCTTATTTCAAGTCAGGGCATCGAGGTGTCCATTTCACTTGAGGCCGCAAACTCAGGGTCCCTCTCACATACCTAGAGCTGAGAGAAGCCTCCTCTTGAGGTGCTTGTGGTAAGGTGGTGTTCCTCTGGAGTCGAAGCCAGGGACGAACCTCTCATCTCGAGTTGATTTTTGGTCCACCGAGCTCTTTCGTGTGGCTACAGTGACCTCAGGATCCCTCTAGCCTTGAAACAGTGTTCTTGGGGTTTCTCTGCAGTGCCATCAAGGAAATCAAGGCTCCTTTCATGTGTGATGTGCAACACTGAATTGCTCTGCACGCAGTGCAGGGGAATCGGGCCTCATCTCGCGGCGAGGGGGAAGTCTCCTGGTCTTCCTCGAGTTGCGGCGGGAACCTGGGGTATATTCTCGAGTTACGACGGGGATGGCCCTTCCACCCACGTGTTTGTTCAGCGACGTCAGGACTCCTGCCTAGTTGCGAGGGACAACTCGGGATTCTCCTCGAGGCTTGGCAGGGCAACTGGGACGCCTCTCCAGCTGAGGCGGAAGACCAAGGGTCCCATTCCACGTCCCACAGGAATCCTGGGACTCCTATCAAGTTTCACGAGGAGTCAGGCATCGTCTCCTTTGGAGGCACTGATCTCCGCGTACCTCTGGAGTTTTCAAAGGATGGGAGGCCTCCGGTCGCGATGAGGTGGGGAACTAGGTCTTTCTCTGTGGTCTCCACAGGGGATTCACACATCCTTTCGTCTTGGGAGATGCAAGACGAGCCTGCATTCAAGTCACTGCAGGGATATTCGGCATTATTTCGAGTCAGGGCATCGCGGTGTCCATTCCACTTGAGGCCGCAAACTTAGGGTCCCTCTCACATACTTAGAGCTGAGAGCAGCCTCCTCTGGAGGTGCTTGTGGTAAGGTGGTATTCCTCTGGAGTCGAAGCCAGGGACTAACCTCTCATCTCGAGTTGATTTTTGGTCCACGGAGCTCTTTCATGTTGCTACAGTGACCTCCGGATCCCTCTTGCCTTGAAACAGTGTTCTTGGGGTTTTTCTGGAGTGCCACCAAGGAAATCAAGGTTCCTTTCATGTGTGATGTGCAACACGGAATTGCTCTGAATGCAGTGCAGGGGAATCGGGCCTCATCTCGCGGCGAGGGGGAAGTCTCATGGTTTTTCTCGAGTTGCGGCGGGAACCTGGGGTATATTCTCGAGTTACGACGGGGATGGCCCTTCCACCCACGTGTTTGTTCAGCGACGTCAGGACTCCTGCCTAGTTGCGATAGACAACTCGGGATTCTCCTCAAGGCTTGGCAGGGCAATTGGGACGCCTCTCCAGCTGAGGCGGAAGACCAAGAGTCCCTTTCCACGTGCCCAGGAATCCTGGGACTCCTATCAAGTTTCAGGAGGAGTCAGGCATCGTCTCCTTTGGAGGCACTGATCTCCGCGGACCTCTGAAGTTTTCAAAGGATGTGAGGCCTCCGGTCGCGAGGAGTTGGGGAACTAGGTCTTTCTCTGTGGTCTCCACAGGGGATTCAGACATCCTTTCGTCTTGGGAGATGCAAGACGAGCCTGCATTCAAGTCACTGCAGGGATAACCGGCCTTATTTCGAGTCAGGGCATCGCGGTGTCCATTCTACTTGAGGCCACAAACTCAGGGTCCCTCTCACATACCTAGAGCTGAGAGAAGCCTCCTCTTGAGGTGCTTGTGGTAAGGTGGTATTCCTCTGGAGTCGAAGCCAGGGACTAACATCTCATCTCGAGTTGATTTTTGGTCCACGGAGCTCTTTCGTGTTGCTACAGTGACCTCAGGATCCCTCTAGCCTTGAAACAGTGTTCTGGGGGTTTCTCTGGAGTGCCATCAAGGAAATCAAGGCTACTTTCATGTGTGATGTGCAACACTGAATTGCTCGGCATGCAGTGCTGGGGAATCGGACCTCATCTCGCGGCGAGGGGGAAGTCTCATGGTTTTCCTCGAGTTGCGGCGGGAACCTGGGGTATATTCTCGAGTTACGACGGGGATGGCCCTTCCACCCACGTGTTTGTTCAGCGACGTCAGGACTCCTGACTAGTTGCGAGGGACAACTCGGGATTCTCCTCGAGGCTTGGCAGGGCAATTGGGACGCCTCTCCAGCTGAGGCGGGAGACCAAGTTTCCCGTTCAACGTCCCACAGGAATCCTGGGACTCCTATCAAGTTTCACGAGGAGTCAGGCATCGTCTCCTTTGGAGGCACTGATCTCCGCGTACCTCTGGAGTTTTCAAAGGATGGGAGGCCTCCGGTCGCGATGAGGTGGGGAACTAGGTCTTTCTCTGTGGTCTCCACAGGGGATTCAGACATCCTTTCGTCTTGGGAGATGCAAGACGAGCCTGCATTCAAGTCAGTGCAGGGATATCCGGCATTATTTCGAGTCAGGGCATCGCGGTGTCCATTCCACTTGAGGCCGCAAACTCAGGGTCCCTCTCACATACTTAGAGCTGAGAGCAGCCTCCTCTTGAGGTGCTTGTGATAAGGTGGTATTCCTCTGGAGTCGAAGCCAGGGACTAACCTCTCATCTCGAGTTGATTTTTGTCGACGGAGCTCTTTCATGTTGCTACAGTGACCTCCGGACCCCGCCAGCCTTGAAACAGTATTCTTGAGGTTTCTCTGGAGTGCCATCAAGGAAATCAAGGCTCCTTTCATGTGTGATGTGCAACACGGAATTGCTCTGAATGCAGTGCAGGGGAATCGGGCCTCATCTCGCGGCGAGGGGGAAGTCTCATGGTTTTTCTCGAGTTGCGTCGGGAACCTGGGGTACATTCTCGAGTTACGACGGGGATGGCCCTTCCACCCACGTGTTTGTTCAGCGACGTCAGGACTCCTTCCTAGTTGCGAGGGACAACTCGGGATTCTCCTCGAGGCTTGGCAGGGCAATTGGGATGCCTCTCCAGCTGAGGCGGGAGACCTAGGGTCCCTTTCCACGTGCCACAGGAATCCTGGAACTCCTATCAAGTTTCACGAGGAGTCAGGTATCGTCTCCTTTGGAGGCACTGATCTCCCCGTACCTCTGGAGTTTTCAAAGGATGTGAGGCCTCCGGTCGCGATGATGTGGGGAACTAGGTCTTTTTCTGTGGTCTCCACAGGGGATTCAGACATCCTTTTGTCTTGGGCGATGCAACACGGGCCTGCATTCAAGTCACTGCAGGGATATCCAGCCTTTTTTCGAATCAGGGCATCGCAGTGTCCATTCCACTTGAGGCCACAAACTCAGGGTCCCTCTCACATACCTAGAGCTGAGAGAAGCCTCCTCTTGAGGTGCTTGTGGTAAGGTGGTATTCCTCTGGAGTCGAAGCCAGGGACTAACCACTCATCTCGAGTTAATTTTTGGTCCACGGAGCTCTTTCGTGTTGCTACAGTGACCTCAGGATCCCGCTATCCATGAAACAGTGTTCTTGGGGTTTCTCTGGAGTGCCATCAAGGAAATCAAGGCTACTTTCAAGTGTGATGTGCAACACTGAATTGCTCTGCACGCAGTGCTGGGGAATCGGGCCTCATCTCGCGGCGAGGGGGAAGTCTAATGGTTTTCCTCGAGTTGCGGCGGGAACCTGGGGTATATTCTCGAGTTACGACGGGGATGGCCCTTCCACCCACGTGTTTGTTCAGCGACGTCAGGACTCCTGCCTAGTTGCGAGGGACAACTCGGGATTCTCCTCGAGGCTTGGCAGGGCAATTGGGACGCCTCTCCAGCAGAGGCGGGAGACCAAGGGTCCCGTTCCACGTGCCACAGGAATCCTGGGACTCCTATCAAGTTTCACGAGGAGTCAGGCATCGTCTCCTTTGGAGGCACTGATCTCCGCGTACCTCTGGAGTTTTCAAAGGATGGGAGGCCTCCGGTCGCGAAGAGGTGGGGAACTCGGTCTTTCTCTGTGGTCTCCACAGGGGATTCAGACATCCTTTCGTCTTGGGAGATGCAAGACGAGCCTGCATTCAAGTCACTGCAGGGATATCCGGCATTATTTCGAGTCAGGGCATCGCGGTGTCCATTCCACTTGAGGCCGCAAAATCAGGGTCCCTCTCACATACTTAGAGCTGAGAGCAGCCTCCTCTTGAGGTGCTTGTGGTAAGGTGGTATTCCTCTGGAGTCGAAGCCAGGGACTAACCTCTCATCTCGAGTTGATTTTTGGTCCACGGAGCTCTTTCATGTTGCTACAGTGACCTCCGGACCCCGCTAGCCTTGAAACAGTATTCTTGAGGTTTCTCTGGAGTGCCATCAAGGAAATCAAGGCTCCTTTCATGTGTGATGTGCAACACGGAATTGCTCTGAATGCAGTGCAGGGGAATCGGGCCTCATCTCGCGGCGAGGGGGAAGTCTCATGGTTTTTCTCGAGTTGCGGCGGGAACCTGGGGTATATTCTCGAGTTACGACGGGGATGGCCCTTCCACCCACGTGTTTGTTCAGCGACGTCAGGACTCCTGCCTAGTTGCGAGGGACAACTCGGGATTCTCCTCGAGGCTTGGCAGGGCAATTGGGACGCCTCTCCAGCTGAGGCGGGAGACCAAGGGTCCCTTTCCACGTGCCCAGGAATCCTGGGACTCCTATCAAGTTTCACGAGGAGTCAGGCATCGTCTCCTTTGGAGGCACTGTTCTCCGCGGACCTCTGAAGTTTTCAAAGGATGTGAGGCCTCCGGTCGCGATGAGCTGGGGAACTAGGTCTTTCTCTGTGGTCTCCACAGGGGATTCAGACATCCTTTCGTCTTGGGAGATGCAAGACGAGCCTGCATTCAAGTCACTGCAGGGATATCCGGCCTTATTTCCCGTCAGGGCATCGCGGTGTCCATTCTACTTGAGGCCACAAACTCAGGGTCCCTCTCACATACCTAGAGTTGAGAGAAGCCTCCTCTTGAGGTGCTGGTGGTAAGGTGGTATTCCTCTGGAGTCGAAGCCAGGGACTAACCTCTCATCTCGAGTTGATTTTTGGTCCACGGAGCTCTTTCGTGTTGCTACAGTGACCTCAGGATCCCTCTAGCCTTGAAACAGTGTTCTTGGGGTTTCTCTGGAGTGCCATCAAGGAAATCAAGGCTCCTTTCATGTGTGATGTGTAACACGGAATTGCTCTGCTCGCAGTGCAGGGGAATCGGGCCTCATCTCGCGGCGAGGGGGAAGTCTCATGGTTTTTCTCGAGTTGCGGTGGGAACCTGGGGTATATTCTCGAGTTACAACGGGGATGGCCCTTCCACCCACGTGTTTGTTCAGCGACGTCAGGACTCCTGCCTAGTTGCGAAGGACAACTCGGGATTCTCCTCGAGGCTTGACAGGGCAATTGGGACGCCTCTCCAGCTGAGGCGGGAGACCAAGTGTCCCTTTCCACGTGCCACAGGAATCCTGGGACTCCTATCAAGTTTCACGAGGAGTCAGGCATCGTCTCCTTTGGAGGCACTGATCTCCGCGTACCTCTGGAGTTTTCAAAGGATGTGAGGCCTCCGGTCGCGATGAGGTGGGGAACTAGGTCTTTCTCTGTGGTCTCCACAGGGGATTCAGACATCCTTTCGTCTTGGGAGTTTAAAGACGAGCCTGCATTCAAGTCACTGCAGGGATATCCGGCCTTATTTCGAGCCAGGGCATCGCGGTGTCCATTCCACTTGAGGCCGCAAACTCAGGGTCCCTCTCACATACCTAGAGCTGAGAGAAGCCTCCTTTTGAGGGGCTTGTGGTAAGGTGGTATTCCTCTGGAGTCGAAGCCAGGGACTAACCTCTCATCTCGAGTTGATTTTTGGTCCACGGAGCTCTTTCGTGTTGCTACAGTGACCTCAGGATCCCTCTAGCCTTGAAACAGTGTTCTTGGGGTTTCTCTGGAGTGCCATCAAGGAAATCAAGGCTCCTTTCATGTGTGATGTGCAACACGGAATTGGACTGCACGCAGTGCAGGGGAGTCGCGCCTCATCTCCCGGCGAGGGGGAAGTCTCATAGTTTTTCTCGAGTTGCGGCGGGAACCTGGGGTATATTCTCGAGTTATGACGGGGATGGCCCTTCCACACACGTGTTTGTTCAGCCACGTCAGGACTCCTGCCTAGTTGCGAGGGACAACTCGGGATTCTCCTCGAGGCTTGGCAGGGCAATTGGGACGCCTCTCCAACTGAGGCGGGAGACCAAGTGTCCCTTTCCACGTGCCACAGGAATCCTGGGACTCCTATCAAGTTTCACGAGGAGTCAGGCATCGTCTCCTCTGGAGGCACTGATCTCCGCGTACCTCTGGAGTTTTCAAAGGTTGTGAGGCCTTCGGTCGCGATGAGGTGGGGAGCTAGGTCTTTCTCTGTGGTCTCCACAGGGGATTCAGACAACCTTTCATCTTGGGAGATGCAAGACGAGCCTGAATTCAAGTCACTGCAGCGATATCCGGCCTTATTTCGAGTCAGGGCATCGCGGTGTCCATTCCACTTGAGGCCGCAAACTCAGGGTCCCTCTCACATACTTAGAGCTGAGAGCAGCCTCCTCTTGAGGGGCTTGTGGTAAGGTGGTATTCCTCTGGAGTCGAAGCCAGGGACTAACCTCTCATCTCGAGTTGATTTTTGGTCCACGGAGCTTTTTCGTGTTGCTACAGTGACCTCAGGATCCCTCTCGCCTTGAAACAGTGTTCTTGGGGTTTCTCTGGAGTGCCATCAGGAAATCAAGGCTCCTTTCATGTTTAATGTGCAACACGGAATTGCTCTGCATGCAGTGCAGGGGAATTGGGCCTCATCTCGCAGCGAGGGGGAAGTCTCATGGTTTTTCTCGAGTTGCGGCTGGAACCGGGTGTATATTCTCGAGTTACGATGGGGATGGCCCTTCCACACACGTGTTTGTTCAGCGACGTCAGGACTCCTGCCTAGTTGCGAGGGACAACTCGGAATTCTCCTCGAGGCTTGGCAGGGCAATTGGGACGCCTCTCCAGCTGAGGCGGGAGACCAAGGGTCCCTTTCCCCGTGCCAAAGGAATCCTGGAACTCCTATCAAGTTTCACGAGGAGTCAGGCATCGTCTCCTTTGGAGGCACTGATCTCCGCGTACCTCTGGAGTTTTCAAAGGATGGGAGGCCTCCGGTCGCGATGAGGTGGGGAACTAGGTCTTTCTCTGTGGTCTCCTCAGGGGATTCAGACATCCTTGCGTCTTGGGAGATGCAAGACGAGCCTGCATTCAAGTCACTGCAGGGATATCCGGCATTATTTCAAGTCAGGGCATCGCGATGTCCATTCCACTTGAGGCCGCAAACTCAGGGTACCTCTCTCATACTTAGAGCTGAGAGCAGCCTCCTCTGGAGGTGCTTGTGGTAAGGTGGTATTCCTCTGGAGTCGAAGCCAGGGACTAACCTCTCATCTCGAGTTGATTTTTGGTCCACGGAGCTCTTTCATGTTGCTACAGTGACCTCCAGACCCCGCTAGCCTTGAAACAGTGTTCTTGGGGTTTCTCTGGAGTGCCATCAAGGAAATCAAGGCTCCTTTCATGTGTGATGTGCAACACGGAATTGCTCTGAATGCAGTGCAGGGGAATCGGGCCTCATCTCGCGGCGAGGGGGAAGTCTCATGGTTTTTCTCGAGTTGCGGCGGGAACCTGGGGTATATTCTCGAGTTACGACGGGGATGGCCCTTCCACCCACGTGTTTGTTCAGCGACGTCAGGACTCCTGCCTAGTTGCGAGGGACAACTCGGGATTCTCCTCAAGGCTTGGCAGGGCAATTGGGACGCCTCTCCAGCTGAGGCGGGAGACCAAGTGTCCCTTTCCACGTGCCCAGGAATCCTGGGACTCCTATCAAGTTTCACGAGGAGTCAGGCATCGTCTCCTTTGGAGGCACTGATCTCCGCGGACCTCTGAAGTTTTCAAAGGATGAGAGGCCTCCGGTCGCGAGGAGTTGGGGAACTAGGTCTTTCTCTGTGGTCTCCACAGGGGATTCAGACATCCTTTCGTCTTGGGAGATGCAAGACGAGCCTGCATTCAAGTCACTGCAGGGATATCCGGCCTTATTTCGAGTCAGGGCATCGCGGTGTCCATTCTAATTGAGGCCACAAACTCAGGGTCCCTCTCACATACCTAGAGTTGAGAGAAGCCTCCTCTTGAGGTGCTGGTGGTAAGGTGGTATTCCTCTGGAGTCGAAGCCAGGGACTAACCTCTCATCTCGAGTTGATTTTTGGTCCACGGAGCTCTTTCGTGTTGCTACAGTGACCTCAGGATCCCTCTAGCCTTGAAACAGTGTTCTTGGGGTTTCTCTGGAGTGCCATCAAGGAAATAAAGGCTCCTTTCATGTGTGATGTGTAACACGGAATTGCTCTGCTCGCAGTGCAGGGGAATCGGGCCTCATCTCGCGGCGAGGGGGAAGTCTCATGGTTTTTCTCGAGTTCCGGTGGGAACCTGGGGTATATTCTCGAGTTACGACGGGGATGGCCCTTCCACACACGTGTTTGTTCACCGAAGTCAGGACTCCTGCCTAGTTGCGAAGGACAACTCGGGATTCTCCTCGAGGCTTGACAGGGCAATTGGGACGCCTCTCCAGCTGAGGCGGGAGACCAAGTGTCCCTTTCCACGTGCCACAGGAATCCTGGGACTCCTATCAAGTTTCACGAGGAGTCAGGCATCGTCTCCTTTGGAGGCACTGATCTCCGCGTACCTCTGGAGTTTTCAAAGGATGTGAGGCCTCCGGTCGCGATGAGGTGGGGAACTAGGTCTTTCTCTGTGGTCTCCACAGGGGATTCAGACATCCTTTCGTCTTGGGAGATGCAAGACGAGCCTGCATTCAAGTCACTGCAGGGATATCCGGCCTTATTTCAAGTCAGGGCATCGAGGTGTCCATTCCACTTGAGGCCGCAAAATCAGGGTCCCTCTCACATACCTAGAGCTGAGAGAAGCCTCCTCTTGAGGTGCTTGTGGTAAGGTGGTATTCCTCTGGAGTCGAAGCCAGGGACTAACCTCTCATCTCGAGTTGATTTTTGGTCCACGGAGCTCTTTCGTGTGGCTACAGTGACCTCAGGATCCCTCTAGCCTTGAAACAGTGTTCTTGGGGTTTCTCTGGATTGCCATCAAGGAAATCAAGGCTCCTTTCATGTGTGATGTGCAACACGGAATTGCTCTGCACGCAGTGCAGGGGAATCGGGCCTCATCTCGCGGCGAGGGGGAAGTCTCATGGTTTTCCTCGAGTTGCGGCGGGAACCTGGGGTATATTCTCGAGTTACGACGGGGATGGCCCTTCCACCCACGTGTTTGTTCAGCGACGTCAGGACTCCTGCCTAGTTGCGAGGGACAACTCGGGATTCTCCTCGAGGCTTGGCAGGGCAATTGGGATGCCTCTCCAGCTGAGGCGGGAGACCTAGGGTCCCTTTCCACGTGCCACAGGAATCCTGGAACTCCTATCAAGTTTCACGAGGAGTCAGGCATCGTCTCCTTTGGAGGCACTGATCTCCGCGGACCTCTGAAGTTTTCAAAGGATGAGAGGCCTCCGGTCGCGAGGAGTTGGGGAACTAGGTCTTTCTCTGTGGTCTCCACAGGGGATTCAGACATCCTTTCGTCTTGGGAGATGCAAGACGAGCCTGCATTCAAGTCACTGCAGGGATATCCGGCCTTATTTCGAGTCAGGGCATCGCGGTGTCCATTCTAATTGAGGCCACAAACTCAGGGTCCCTCTCACATACCTAGAGTTGAGAGAAGCCTCCTCTTGAGGTGCTGGTGGTAAGGTGGTATTCCTCTGGAGTCGAAGCCAGGGACTAACCTCTCATCTCGAGTTGATTTTTGGTCCACGGAGCTCTTTCGTGTTGCTACAGTGACCTCAGGATCCCTCTAGCCTTGAAACAGTGTTCTTGGGGTTTCTCTGGAGTGCCATCAAGGAAATCAAGGCTCCTTTCATGTGTGATGTGTAACACGGAATTGCTCTGCTCGCAGTGCAGGGGAATCGGGCCTCATCTCGCGGCGAGGGGGAAGTCTCATGGTTTTTCTCGAGTTCCGGTGGGAACCTGGGGTATATTCTCGAGTTACGACGGGGATGGCCCTTCCACACACGTGTTTGTTCACCGAAGTCAGGACTCCTGCCTAGTTGCGAAGGACAACTCGGGATTCTCCTCGAGGCTTGACAGGGCAATTGGGACGCCTCTCCAGCTGAGGCGGGAGACCAAGTGTCCCTTTCCACGTGCCACAGGAATCCTGGGACTCCTATCAAGTTTCACGAGGAGTCAGGCATCGTCTACTTTGGAGGCACTGATCTCCGCGTACCTCTGGAGTTTTCAAAGGATGTGAGGCCTCCGGTCGCGATGAGGTGGGGAACTAGGTCTTTCTCTGTGGTCTCCACAGGGGATTCAGACATCCTTTCGTCTTGGGAGATGCAAGACGAGCCTGCATTCAAGTCACTGCAGGGATATCCGGCCTTATTTCAAGTCAGGGCATCGAGGTGTCCATTCCACTTGAGGCCGCAAAATCAGGGTCCCTCTCACATACCTAGAGCTGAGAGAAGCCTCCTCTTGAGGTGCTTGTGGTAAGGTGGTATTCCTCTGGAGTCGAAGCCAGGGACTAACCTCTCATCTCGAGTTGATTTTTGGTCCACGGAGCTCTTTCGTGTGGCTACAGTGACCTCAGGATCCCTCTAGCCTTGAAACAGTGTTCTTGGGGTTTCTCTGGAGTGCCATCAAGGAAATCAAGGCTCCTTTCATGTGTGATGTGCAACACGGAATTGCTCTGCACGCAGTGCAGGGGAATCGGGCCTCATCTCGCGGCGAGGGGGAAGTCTCATGGTTTTCCTCGAGTTGCGGCGGGAACCTGGGGTATATTCTCGAGTTACGACGGGGATGGCCCTTCCACCCACGTGTTTGTTCAGCGACGTCAGGACTCCTGCCTAGTTGCGAGGGACAACTCGGGATTCTCCTCGAGGCTTGGCAGGGCAATTGGGATGCCTCTCCAGCTGAGGCGGGAGACCTAGGGTCCCTTTCCACGTGCCACAGGAATCCTGGAACTCCTATCAAGTTTCACGAGGAGTCAGGCATCGTCTCCTTTGGAGGCACTGATCTCCGCGTACCTCTGCAGTTTTTAAAGGATGTGAGGCCTCCGGTCGCGATTAGGTGGGGAACTAGGTCTTTCTCTGTGGTCTCAACAGGGGATTCAAACATCCTTTCATCTTGGGAGATGCAAGACGAGCCGGCATTCAAGTCACTTCAGAGATATCTGGCCTTATTTCGAGTCAGGGCATCGCGGTGTCCATTCCACTTGAGGCCGCAAATTCAGGGTCCCTCTCACATACCTAGAGCTGAGAGAAGCCTCCTTTTGAGGTGCTTGTGGTAAGGTGGTATTCCTCTGGAGTCGAAGCCAGGGACTAACCTCTCATCTCGAGTTGATTTTTGGTCCACGGAGCTCTTTCGTGTTGCTACAGTGACCTCAGGATCCCTCTAGCCTTGAAACAGTGTTCTTGGGGTTTCTCTGGAGTGCCATCAAGGAAATCAAGGCTCCTTTCATGTGTGATGTGCAACACGGAATTGGACTGCACGCAGTGCAGGGGAGTCGCGCCTCATCTCCCGGCGAGGGGGAAGTCTCATAGTTTTTCTCCAGTTGCGGCGGGAACCTGGGGTATATTCTCGAGTTATGACGGGGATGGCCCTTCCACACACGTGTTTGTTCAGCCACGTCAGGACTCCTGCCTAGTTACGAGGGACAACTCGGGATTCTCCTCGAGGCTTGGCAGGGCAATTGGGACGCCTCTCCAACTGAGGCGGGAGACCAAGTGTCCCTTTCCACGTGCCACAGGAATCCTGGGACTCCTATCAAGTTTCACGAGGAGTCAAGCATCGTCTCCTCTGGAGGCACTGATATCCGCGTACCTCTGGAGTTTTCAAAGGTTGTGAGGCCTCCGGTCGCGATGAGGTGGGGAACTAGGTCTTTCTCTGTGGTCTCCACAGGGGATTCAGACATCCTTTCGTCTTGGGAGATGAAAGACGAGCCTGAATTCAAGTCACTGCAGCGATATCCAGCCTTATTTCGAGTCAGGGCATCGCGGTGTCCATTCCACTTGAGGCCGCAAACTCAGGGTCCCTCTCACATACTTAGAGCTGAGAGCAGCCTCCTCTTGAGGGGCTTGTGGTAAGGTGGTATTCCTCTGGAGTCGAAGCCAGGGACTAACCTCTCATCTCGATTTGATTTTTGGTCCATGGAGCTTTTTCGTGTTGCTACAGTGACCTCAGGATCCCTCTCGCCTTGAAACAGTGTTCTTGGGGTTTCTCTGGAGTGCCATCAAGGAAATCAAGGCTCCTTTCATGTTTAATGTGCAACACGGAATTGCTCTGCATGCAGTGCAGGGGAATCGGGCCTCATCTCGCAGCGAGGGGGAAGTCTCATGGTTTTTCTCGAGTTGCGGCTGGAACCGGGTGTATATTCTCGAGTTACGACGGGGATGGCCCTTCCACACACGTGTTTGTTCAGCGACGTCAGGACTCCTGCCTAGTTGCGAGGGACAACTCGGAATTCTCCTCGAGGCTTGGCAGGGCAATTGGGACGCCTCTCCAGCTGAGGCTGGAGACCAAGGGTCCCTTTCCCCGTGCCAAAGGAATCCTGGAACTCCTATCAAGTTTCACGAGGAGTCAGGCATCGTCTCCTTTGGAGGCACTGATCTCCGCGTACCTCTGGAGTTTTCAAAGGATGTGAGGCCTCCGGTCGTGATGAGGTGGGGAACTAGGTCTTTTTCTGTGGTCTCCACTGGGGATTCAGACATCCTTTCATCTTGGGAGATGAAAGACGAGCCTGCATTTAAGTCACTGCAGGGATATCCGGCCTTATTTCGAGTAAGGGCATCGCGGTGTCCATTCCACTTGAGGCCGCAAACTCAGGGTCCCTCTCACATACCTAGAGCTGAGAGAAGCCTCCTCTTGAGGTGCTTGTGGTAAGGTGGTATTCCTCTGGAGTCGAAGCCAGGGACTAACCTCTCATTTCGAGTTGATTTTTGGTCCACGGAGCTCTTTTGTGTTGCTACAGTGACCTCAGGATCCTTCTAGCCTTGAAACAGTGTTCTTGGGGTTTCTCTGGAGTGACATCAAGGAAATCAAGGCTCCTTTCATGTGTGATGTGCAACACTAAATTGCTCTGCACGCAGTGCAGGGGAATCGGGCCTCATCTCGCGGCGAGGGGGAAGTCTCATGGTTTTCCTTGAGTTGCGGCGGGAACCTGGGGTATATTCTCGAGTTACGACGGGGATGGCCCTTCCACCCACGTGTTTGTTCAGCGACGTCAGGACTCCTGCCTAGTTGCGAGGGACAACTCGGGATTCTCCTCGAGGCTTGGCAGGGCAATTGGGACGCCTCTCCAGCTGAGGCGGAAGACCAAGGGTCCCATTCCACGTCCCACAGGAATCCTGGGACTCCTATCAAGTTTCACGAGGAGTCAGGCATCGTCTCCTTTGGAGGCACTGATCTCCGCGTACCTCTGGAGTTTTCAAAGGATGGGAGGCCTCCGATCGCGATGAGGTGGGGAACTAGGTCTTTCTCTGTGGTCTCCTCAGGGGATTCAGACATTCTTCCGTCTTGGGAGATGCAAGACGAGCCTGCATTCAAGTCACTGCAGGGATATCCGGCATTATTTCGAGTCAGGGCATCGCGGTGTCCATTCCACTTGAGGCCGCAAATTCAGGGTCCCTCTCACATACTTAGAGCTGAGAGCAGCCTCCTCTGGAGGTGCTTGTGGTAAGGTGGTATTCCTCTGGAGTCGAAGCCAGGGACTAACCTCTCATCTCGAGTTGATTTTTGGTCCACGGAGCTCTTTCATGTTGCTACAGTGACCTCCGGACCCCGCTAGCCTTGAAACAGTGTTCTTGGGGTTTCTCTGGAGTGCCATCAAGGAAATCAAGGCTCCTTTCATGTGTGATGTGCAACACGGAATTGCTCTGAATGCAGTGCAGGGGAATCGGGCCTCATCTCGCGGCGAGGGGGAAGTCTCATGGTTTTTCTCGAGTTGCGGCGGGAACCTGGGGTATATTCTCGAGTTACGACGGGGATGGCCCTTCCACACACGTGTTTGTTCAGCGACGTCAGGACTCCTGCCTAGTTGCGAGGGACAACTCGGGATTCTCCTCAAGGCTTGGCAGGGCAATTGGGACGCCTCTCCAGCTGAGGCGGGAGACCAAGTGTCCCTTTCCACGTGCCCAGGAATCCTGGGACTCCTATCAAGTTTCACGAGGAGTCAGGCATCGTCTCCTTTGGAGGCACTGATCTCCGCGGACCTCTGAAGTTTTCAAAGGATGTGAGGCCTCCGGTCGCGAGGAGTTGGGAAACTAGGTCTTTCTCTGTGGTCTCCACAGGGGATTCAGACATCCTTTCGTCTTGGGAGATGCAAGACGAGCCTGCATTCAAGTCACTGCAGGGATATCCGGCCTTATTTCGAGTCAGGGCATCGCGGTGTCCATTCTACTTGAGGCCACAAACTCAGGGTCCCTCTCACATACCTAGAGTTGAGAGAAGCCTCCACTTGAGGTGCTGGTGGTAAGGTGGTATTCCTCTGGAGTCGAAGCCAGGGACTAACCTCTCATCTCGAGTTGATTTTTGGTCCACGGAGCTCTTTCGTGTTGCTACAGTGACCTCAGGATCCCTCTAGCCTTGAAACAGTGTTCTTGGGGTTTCTCTGGAGTGCCATCAAGGAAATCAAGGCTCCTTTCATGTGTGATGTGCAACACGGAATTGCTCTGCTCGCAGTGCAGGGGAATCGGGCCTCATCTCGCGGCGAGGGGGAAGTCTCATGGTTTTTCTCGAGTTGCGGTGGGAACCTGGGGTATATTCTCGTGTTACGACGGGGATGGCCCTTCCACCCACGTGTTTGTTCAGCGATGTCAGGACTCCTGCCTAGTTGCGAGGGACAACTCGGGATTCTCCTCGAGGCTTGACAGGGCAATTGGGACGCCTCTCCAGCTGAGGCGGGAGACCAAGTGTCCCTTTCCACGTGTCACAGGAATCCTGGGACTCCTATCAAGTTTCACGAGGAGTCAGGCATCGTCTCCTTTGGAGGCACTGATCTCCGCGTACCTCTGGAGTTTTCAAAGGATGTGAGGCCTCCGGTCGCGATGAGGTGGGGAACTAGGTCTTTCTCTGTGGTCTCCACAGGGGATTCAGACATCCTTTCATCTTGGGAGATGCAAGACGAGCCTGCATTCAAGTCACTGCAGGGATATCCGGCCTTATTTCGAGTCAGGGCATCGCGGTGTCCATTCTACTTGAGGCCACAAACTCAGGGTCCCTCTCACATACCTAGAGTTGAGAGAAGCCTCCTCTTGAGGTGCTTGTGGTAAGGTGGTATTCCTCTGGAGTCGAAGCCAGGGACTAACCTCTCATCTCGAGTTGATTTTTGGTCCACGGAGCACTTTCGTGTTGCTACAGTGACCTCAGGATCCCTCTAGCCTTGAAACAGTGTTCTTGGGGTTTCTCTGGAGTGCCATCAAGGAAATCAAGGCTCCTTTCATGTGTGATGTGTAACACGGAATTGCGCTGCTCGCAGTGCAGGGGAATCGGGCCTCATCTCGCGGCGAGGGGGAAGTCTCATGGTTTTTCTCGAGTTGCGGTGGGAACCTGGGGTATATTCTCGAGTTACGACGGGGATGGCCCTTCCACCCACGTGTTTGTTCAGCGACGTCAGGACTCCTGCCTAGTTGCGAAGGACAACTCGGGATTCTCCTCGAGGCTTGACAGGGCAATTGGGACGCCTCTCCAGCTGAGGCGGGAGACCAAGTGTCCCTTTCCACGTGCCACAGGAATCCTGGGACTCCTATCAAGTTTCACGAGGAGTCAGGCATCGTCTCCTTTGGAGGCACTGATCTCCGCGTACCTCTGGAGTTTTCAAAGAATGGGAGGCCTCCGGTCGCGATGAGGTGGGGAACTAGGTCTTTCTCTGTGGTCTCCACAGGGGATTCAGACATCCTTTCGTCTTGGGAGATGCAAGACGAGCCTGCATTCAAGTCACTGCAGGGATATCCGGCATTATTTCGAGTCAGGGCATCGCGGTGTCCATTCCACTTGAGGCCGCAAACTCACGGTCCCTCTCACATACTTAGAGCTGAGAGCAGCCTCCTCTTGAGGTGCTTGTGGTAAGGTGGTATTCCTCTGGTGTCGAAGCCAGGGACTAACCTCTCATCTCGAGTTGATTTTTGGTCCACGGAGCTCTTTCGTGTGGCTACAGTGACCTCAGGATCCCTCTAGCCTTGAAACAGTGTTCTTGGGGTTTCTCTGCAGTGTCATCAAGGAAATCAAGGCTCCTTTCATGTGTGATGTGCAACACGGATTTGCTCTGAACGCAGTGCAGGGGAATAGGGCCTCATCTCGCGGTGAGGGGGAAGTCTCATGGTTTTTCTCGAGTTGCGGCGGGAACCTGGGGTATATTCTCGAGTTACGATGAGGATGGCCCTTCCACCCACGTGTTTGTTCAGCGACGTCAGGACTCCTGCCTAGTTGCGAGGGACAACTCGGGATTCTCCTCGAGGCTTGGCAGGGCAATTGGGACGCCTCTCCAGCTGAGGCGGGAGACCAAGGGTCCCTCCACGTGCACAATATCCTGGGACTCCTATCAAGTTTCACGAGGAGTCAGGCATCGTCTCCTTTGGAGGCAGTGAGCTCCGCGTGCCTCTGGAATTTTCAAAGGATGTGAGGCCTCCAGTCGCGATGAGGTGGGGAACTAGGTCTTTCTCTGTGGTCTCCACAGGGGATTCAGACATCCTTTCGTCTTGGGAGATGCAAGACGAGCCTGCATTCAAGTCACTGCTGGGATATCCGGCCTTATTTCCAGTCAGGGCATCGCAGTGTCCATTCCACTTGAGTCCGCAAAATCAGGGTCCCTCTCACATACCTAGAGCTGAGAGAAGCCTCCTCTTGAGGTGCGTGTGGTAAGGTGGTATTCCTCTGGAGTCGAAGCCAGGGACTAACCTCTCATCTCAATTTGATTTTTGAGCCACGGAGCTCTTTCGTGTTGCTACAGTGACCATAGGATCCCTCTAGCATTGAAACAGTGTTCTTGGGGTTTCTCTGGAGTGCCATCAAGGAAATCAAGGCTCCTTTCATGTGTGATGTGCAACACGGAATTGCTCTACATGCAGTGCAGGAGAATCGAGCCTCATCTCGTGGCGAGGGGGAAGTCTCATGGTTTTTCTCGAGTTGCGGCTGGAACCTGGGGTATATTCTCGAGTTACGACGGGGATGGCCCTTCCAGCCACGTGTTTGTTCAGCGACGTCAGGACTCCTGCCTAGTTGCGAGGGACAACTCGGGATTCTCCTCGAGGCTTGGCAGGGCAATTGGGACGCCTCTCCAGCTGAGGCGGGAGACCAAGGGTCCCTTTCCATGTGCCACAAGAATCCTGGGACTCCTATCAAGTTTCACGAGGAGTCAGGCATCGTCTCCTTTGGAGGCACTGATCTCCGCATACCTCTGGAGTTTTCAAAGGATGTGAGGCCTCCGGTCGCGATGAGGTGGGGAACTAGATCTTTCTCTGAGGTCTCCACAGGGGATTCAGACATCCTTTCGTCATGGGAGATGCAAGAGGAGCGTGCATTCAAGTCACTGCAGGGATATCCGGCCTTATTTCGAGTCAGGGCATCGCGGTGTCCATTCCAGTTGAGGCCACAAACTCAGGGTCCGTCTCACATACCTGGAGCTGAGAGAAGCCTCCTCTTGAGGTGCTTTTGGTAAGGTGGTATTCCTCTGGAGTCGAAGCCAGGGACTAACCTCTCATCTCGAGTTGATTTTTGGTCCACGGAGCTCTTTCTTGTTGCTACAGTGACCTCAGGATCCCTCTAAGCTTGAAACAGTGTTCTTGGGGTTTCTCTGGAGTGCCATCAAGGAAATCAAGGCTCCTTTCATATGTGATGTGCAACACGGAATTGCTCTGCACGCAGTGCAGGGTATCGGGCCTCATTTTGCGGCGAGGGGGAAGTCTCATGGTTTTTCTCGAGTTGCGGTGGGAACCTGGGGTATATTCTCGAATCACGACGGGGATGGCCCTCCTCCCAGGTGTTTGTACAGCGACGTCAGGACTCCTGCCTAGTTGCGAGGGAAAACTCGGGATTCTCCTCGAGGCTTGGCAGGGCAATTGGGACGCCTCTCCAGGTGAGGCGTGAGACCAAGGGTCCCTTTCCCCGTGCCACAGGAATCCTGGGACTCCTATCAAGTTTCACGACGAGTCAGGCATCGTCTCATCTGGAGGCACTGATCTCCGCGTACCTCTGGAGTTTTCAAAGGATGTGTGGCCTCCGGTCCCGATGAGGTGGGGAACTAGGTCTTTCTCTGTGGTCTCAACAGGGGATTCAAACATCCTTTCATCTTGGGAGATGCAAGACGAGCCAGCATTCAAGTCACTTCAGAGATATCTGGCCTTATTTCGAGTCAGGGCATCGCGGTGTCCATTCCACTTGATGCCGCAAACTCAGGGTCCCTCTCACATACCTAGAGCTGAGAGAAGCCTCCTCTTGAGGTGCTTGTGGTAAGGTGGTATTCCTCTGGAGTCGAAGCCAGGGACTAACCTCTCATCTCGAGTTGATTTTTGGTCCACGGAGCTCTTTCGTGTTGCTACAGTGACCTCAGGATCCCTCTAGCCTTGAAACAGTGTTCTTGGGGTTTCTCTGGAGTACCATCAAGGAAATCAAGGCGCCTTTCATGTGTGATGTGCAACACGGAATTGCTCTGCACGCAGTGCAGGGGAATCGGGCCTCATCTAGCGGCGAGGGGGAAGTCTCATGGTTTTTCTCGAGTTGCGGCGGGAACCTGGGCTATATTCTCGAGTTACGACGGGGATGGCCCTTCCACCCACGTGTTCATTCAGCGACGTCAGGACTCCTGCCTAGTTGCGAGGGACAACTCGGGATTCTCCTCGAGGCTTGGCAGGGCAATTGGGACGCCTCTCCAGCTGAGGCGGGAGACCAAGAGTCCCTTTCCACGTGCCACAGTAATCCTGGGACTCCTATCAAGTTTCACGAGGAGTCAGGCAACGTCTCCTTTGGAGGCACTGATCTCCGGGTACCTCAGGAGTTTTCAAAGGATGTGAGGCCTCCGGTCGCGATGAAGTGGGGAACTTGGTCTTTCTCTGTGGTCTCCACAGGGGATTCAGACATCCTTTCGTCTTGGGAGATGCAAGACGAGCCTGCATTCAAGTCAGTGCAGGGATATCCGGCCTTATTTCGAGTCAGGGCATCGCGGTGTCCATTCCACTTGAGGCCGCAAACTCAGGGTCCCTCTCACATACCTAGAGCTGAGAGAAGCCTCCTCTTGAGGTGCTTGTGGTAAGGTGGTATTCCTCTGGAGTCGAAGCCAGGGACTAACCTCTCATCTCGAGTTGATTTTTGGGCCACGGAGCTCTTTCTTGTTGCTACAGTGACCTCATTATCCCTCTAAGCTTGAAACAGTGTTCTTGGGGTTTCTCTGGAGTGCCATCAAGGAAATCAAGGCTCCTTTCCTGTGTGATGTGCAACACGGAATTGCTCTGCACGCAGTGCAGGGGAATCGGGCCTCATCTCGCGGCGAGGGGGAAGTCTCATGGTTTTTCTCCAGTTGCGGCGGGAACCTGGGGTATATTCTCGAGTTACGACGGGGATGGCCCTTCCACCCACGTGTTTGTTCAGTGACGTCAGGACTCCTGCCTAGTTGCGAGGGACAACTCGGGATTCTCCTCGAGGCTTGGCAGGGCAATTGGGACGCCTCTCCAGCTGAGGCGGGAGACCAAGTGTCCCTTTCCACGTGCCACAGGAATCCTGCGACTCCTATCAAGTTTCACGAGGAATCAGGCATCGTCTCCTTTGGAGGCACTGATCTCCGCATACCTCTGGAGTTTTCAAAGGATGTGAGGCCTCCGGTCGCGATGAGGTGGGGAACTAGGTCTTTCTACGTGGTCTCCACAGGGGATTCAGACATCCTTTCGTCTTGGGAGATGCAAGACGAGCCTGCATTCAAGTCACTGCAGGGATAGGTGGCCTTATTTCGCGTCAGGGCATCGCAGTGTCCATTCCACTTGAGGCCGCAAAATCAGGGTCCCTCTCACATACCTAGAGCTGAGAGAAGCCTCCTCTTGAGGTGCTTGTGGTAAGGTGGTATTCCTCTGGAGTCGAAGCAAGGGACTAACCTCTCATCACGAGTTGATTCTTGGTCCACGGAGCGCTTTCATGCTGCTACAGTGACCTCAGGATCCCTCTAGCCTTGAAAAAGTGTTCTTGGGGTTTCTCTGGAGTGCCATTAAGGAAAGCAAGGCTCCTTTCATGTTTGATGTGCAACACGGAATTGCTCTACATGCAGTGCAGGAGAATCGAGCCTCATCTCGTGGCGAGGGGGAAGTCTCATGGTTTTTCTCGAGTTGCGGCTGGAACCTGGGGTATATTCTCGAGTTATGACGGGGATGGCCCTTCCACCCACGTGTTTGTTCAGCGACGTCAGGACTCCTGCCTAGTTGCGAGGGACAACTCGGGATTCTCCTCGAGGCTTGGCAGGGCAATTGGGACGCCTCTCCAGCTGAGGCGGGAGACCAAGGGTCCCTTTCCATGTGCCACAAGAATCCTGGGACTCCTATCAAGTTTCACGAGGAGTCAGGCATCGTCTCCTTTGGAGGCACTGATCTCCGCATACCTCTGGAGTTTTCAAAGGATGTGAGGCCTCCGGTCGCGATGAGGTGGGGAACTAGATCTTTCTCTGAGGTCTCCACAGGGGATTCAGACATCCTTTCGTCATGGGAGATGCAAGAGGAGCGTGCATTCAAGTCACTGCAGGGATATCCGGCCTTATTTCGAGTCAGGGCATCGCGGTGTCCATTCCAGTTGAGGCCGCAAACTCAGGGTCCGTCTCACATACCTGGAGCTGAGAGAAGCCTCCTCTTGAGGTGCTTTTGGTAAGGTGGTATTCCTCTGGAGTCGAAGCCAGGGACTAACCTCTCATCTCGAGTTGATTTTTGGTCCACGGAGCTCTTTCTTGTTGCTACAGTGACCTCAGGATCCCTCTAAGCTTGAAACAGTGTTCTTGGGGTTTCTCTGGAGTGCCATCAAGGAAATCAAGGCTCCTTTCATGTGTGATGTGCAACACGGAATTGCTCTGCACGCATTGCAGGGGCATCGGGCCTCATCTCGCGGCGAGGGGGAAGTCTCATGGTTTTTCTCCAGTTGCGGCGGGAACCTGGGGTATATTCTCGAATCACGACGGGGATGGCCCTCCTCCCAGGTGTTTGTACAGCGACGTCAGGACTCCTGCCTAGTTGCGAGGGAAAACTCGGGATTCTCCTCGAGGCTTGGCAGGGCAATTGGGACGCCTCTCCAGGTGAGGCGTGAGACCAAGGGTCCCTTTCCCCGTGCCACAGGAATCCTGGGACTCCTATCAAGTTTCACGACGAGTCAGGCATCGTCTCATCTGGAGGCACTGATCTCCGCGTACCTCTGGAGTTTTCAAAGGATGTGTGGCCTCCGGTCCCGATGAGGTGGGGAACTAGGTCTTTCTCTGTGGTCTCAACAGGGGATTCAAACATCCTTTCATCTTGGGAGATGCAAGACGAGCCAGCATTCAAGTCACTTCAGAGATATCTGGCCTTATTTCGAGTCAGGGCATCGCGGTGTCCATTCCACTTGATGCCGCAAACTCAGGGTCCCTCTCACATACCTAGAGCTGAGAGAAGCCTCCTCTTGAGGTGCTTGTGGTAAGGTGGTATTCCTCTGGAGTCGAAGCCAGGGACTAACCTCTCATCTCGAGTTGATTTTTGGTCCACGGAGCTCTTTCGTGTTGCTACAGTGACCTCAGGATCCCTCTAGCCTTGAAACAGTGTTCTTGGGGTTTCTCTGGAGTACCATCAAGGAAATCAAGGCGCCTTTCATGTGTGATGTGCAACACGGAATTGCTCTGCACGCAGTGCAGGGGAATCGGGCCTCATCTAGCGGCGAGGGGGAAGTCTCATGGTTTTTCTCGAGTTGCGGCGGGAACCTGGGCTATATTCTCGAGTTACGACGGGGATGGCCCTTCCACCCACGTGTTCATTCAGCGACGTCAGGACTCCTGCCTAGTTGCGAGGGACAACTCGGGATTCTCCTCGAGGCTTGGCAGGGCAATTGGGACGCCTCTCCAGCTGAGGCGGGAGACCAAGAGTCCCTTTCCACGTGCCACAGTAATCCTGGGACTCCTATCAAGTTTCACGAGGAGTCAGGCAACGTCTCCTTTGGAGGCACTGATCTCCGGGTACCTCAGGAGTTTTCAAAGGATGTGAGGCCTCCGGTCGCGATGAAGTGGGGAACTAGGTCTTTCTCTGTGGTCTCCACAGGGGATTCAGACATCCTTTCGTCTTGGGAGATGCAAGACGAGCCTGCATTCAAGTCAGTGCAGGGATATCCGGCCTTATTTCGAGTCAGGGCATCGCGGTGTCCATTCCACTTGAGGCCGCAAACTCAGGGTCCCTCTCACATACCTAGAGCTGAGAGAAGCCTCCTCTTGAGGTGCTTGTGGTAAGGTGGTATTCCTCTGGAGTCGAAGCCAGGGACTAACCTCTCATCTCGAGTTGATTTTTGGGCCACGGAGCTCTTTCTTGTTGCTACAGTGACCTCATTATCCCTCTAAGCTTGAAACAGTGTTCTTGGGGTTTCTCTGGAGTGCCATCAAGGAAATCAAGGCTCCTTTCCTGTGTGATGTGCAACACGGAATTGCTCTGCACGCAGTGCAGGGGAATCGGGCCTCATCTCGCGGCGAGGGGGAAGTCTCATGGTTTTTCTCCAGTTGCGGCGGGAACCTGGGGTATATTCTCGAGTTACGACGGGGATGGCCCTTCCACCCACGTGTTTGTTCAGTGACGTCAGGACTCCTGCCTAGTTGCGAGGGACAACTCGGGATACTCCTCGAGGCTTGGCAGGGCAATTGGGACGCCTCTCCAGCTGAGGCGGGAGACCAAGTGTCCCTTTCCACGTGCCACAGGAATCCTGCGACTCCTATCAAGTTTCACGAGGAATCAGGCATCGTCTCCTTTGGAGGCACTGATCTCCGCATACCTCTGGAGTTTTCAAAGGATGTGAGGCCTCCGGTCGCGATGAGGTGGGGAACTAGGTCTTTCTACGTGGTCTCCACAGGGGATTCAGACATCCTTTCGTCTTGGGAGATGCAAGACGAGCCTGCATTCAAGTCACTGCAGGGATAGGTGGCCTTATTTCGCGTCAGGGCATCGCAGTGTCCATTCCACTTGAGGCCGCAAAATCAGGGTCCCTCTCACATACCTAGAGCTGAGAGAAGCCTCCTCTTGAGGTGCTTGTGGTAAGGTGGTATTCCTCTGGAGTCGAAGCAAGGGACTAACCTCTCATCACGAGTTGATTCTTGGTCCACGGAGCGCTTTCATGCTGCTACAGTGACCTCAGGATCCCTCTAGCCTTGAAAAAGTGTTCTTGGGGTTTCTCTGGAGTGCCATTAAGGAAAGCAAGGCTCCTTTCATGTTTGATGTGCAACACGGAATTGCTCTACATGCAGTGCAGGAGAATCGAGCCTCATCTCGTGGCGAGGGGGAAGTCTCATGGTTTTTCTCGAGTTGCGGCTGGAACCTGGGGTATATTCTCGAGTTATGACGGGGATGGCCCTTCCACCCACGTGTTTGTTCAGCGACGTCAGGACTCCTGCCTAGTTGCGAGGGACAACTCGGGATTCTCCTCGAGGCTTGGCAGGGCAATTGGGACGCCTCTCCAGCTGAGGCGGGAGACCAAGGGTCCCTTTCCATGTGCCACAAGAATCCTGGGACTCCTATCAAGTTTCACGAGGAGTCAGGCATCGTCTCCTTTGGAGGCACTGATCTCCGCATACCTCTGGAGTTTTCAAAGGATGTGAGGCCTCCGGTCGCGATGAGGTGGGGAACTAGATCTTTCTCTGAGGTCTCCACAGGGGATTCAGACATCCTTTCGTCATGGGAGATGCAAGAGGAGCGTGCATTCAAGTCACTGCAGGGATATCCGGCCTTATTTCGAGTCAGGGCATCGCGGTGTCCATTCCAGTTGAGGCCGCAAACTCAGGGTCCGTCTCACATACCTGGAGCTGAGAGAAGCCTCCTCTTGAGGTGCTTTTGGTAAGGTGGTATTCCTCTGGAGTCGAAGCCAGGGACTAACCTCTCATCTCGAGTTGATTTTTGGTCCACGGAGCTCTTTCTTGTTGCTACAGTGACCTCAGGATCCCTCTAAGCTTGAAACAGTGTTCTTGGGGTTTCTCTGGAGTGCCATCAAGGAAATCAAGGCTCCTTTCATGTGTGATGTGCAACACGGAATTGCTCTGCACGCATTGCAGGGGCATCGGGCCTCATCTCGCGGCGAGGGGGAAGTCTCATGGTTTTTCTCCAGTTGCGGCGGGAACCTGGGGTATATTCTCGAGTTACGACGGGGATGGCCCTTCCAGCCACGTGTTTGTTCAGCGACGTCAGGACTCCTTCCTAGTTGTGAGGGACAACTCGGGATTCTCCTCGAGGCTTGGCAGGGCAATTGGGACGCCTCTCCAGCTGAGGCGGGAGACCAAGTTTCCCGTTCAACGTGCCACAGGAATCCTGGGACTCCTATCAAGTTTCACGAGGAATCAGGCATCCTCTCCTTTGGAGACTGATCTCCGCGTACCTCTGGAGTTTTCAAAGGATGTGAGGCCTCCGGTCGCGAAGAGGTGGGGAACTAGGTCTTTCTCTTGGTCTCCACAGGGGATTCAGACATCCTTTCATCTTGGGAGATGCAAGACGAGTCTGCATTCAAGTCACTGCAGGGATATTCGGCCTTATTTCAAGTCAGGGCATCGCGGTGTCCATTACACTTGAGGCCGCAAAATCAGGGTCCCTCTCACATGCCTAGGGCTGAGAGAAGCCTCCTCTTGAGGTGCTTGTGGTAAGGTGGTATTCCTGTGGATTCGAAGCCAGGGACTAACCTCTCATCTCGAGTTGATTTTTGGTCCACGGAGCTCTTTCGTGTTGCTACAGTGACCTCAGGATCCCTCTAGCCTTGAAACAATGTTCTTGAGGTTTCTCTGGTGTACCACCAAGGAAATCAAGGCTCCTTTCATGTTTGATGTGCAACAGGGTTTTGCTCTGCATGCAGTGCAGGGGAATCGGGCCTCATCTTGCGGCGAGGGGGAAGTCTCATGGTTTTTCTCGAGTTGCGGCGGGAACCTGGGGTATATTCTCGAGTTACGACGGGGATGGCCCTTCCACACACGTGTTTGTTCAGCGACGGCAGAACTCTTGCCTAGTTGCTAGGGACAACTCGGGATTCTCCTCGAGGCTTGGCAGGGCAATTG
Organism: Cervus elaphus; assembly: GCF_910594005.1. NCBI lineage: Eukaryota > Metazoa > Chordata > Mammalia > Artiodactyla > Cervidae > Cervus > Cervus elaphus. Next base: position 219,948 of record NW_025316729.1, on the reverse strand, counting down.
GGACGCCTCTCCAGCTGAGGCGGGAGACCAAGGGTCCCTTTCCACGTGCCACAGGAATCCTGGGACTCCTATCAAGTTTCACGAGGAGTCAGGCATCGTCTCCTTTGGAGGCACTGATCTCTGCGTACCTCTGGAATTTTCAAAGGATGTGAGGCCTCCGGTCGCGATGAGGTGGGGAACTAGGTCTTTCTCTGTGGTCTCCACAGGGGATTCAGACATCCTTTCGTCTTGGGAGATGCAAGACGAGCCTGCATTCAAGTCACTGTAGGGATATCCGGCCTTATTTCGAGCCAGGGCATCGCGGTGTCCATTCCACTTGAGGCCGCAAACTCAGGGTCCCTTTCACATACATAGAGCTGAGAGAAGCCTCCTCTTGAGGTGCTTGTGGTAAGGTGGTATTCCTCTGGAGTCGAAGCCAAGGACTAACCTCTCATCTCGAGTTGCTTTTTGGTCCACGGAGCTCTTTCGTGTTACTACAGTGACCTCAGGATCCCTCTAGCCTTGAAACAGTGTTCTTGGGGTTTCTCTGGAGTACCATCAAGGAAATCAAGGCTCCTTTCATGTGTGATGTGCAACACGGAATTGCTCTGCACGCAGTGCAGGGGAATCGGGCCTCATCTCGCGGCGAGGGGGAAGTCTCATGGTTTTTCTCGAGTTGCGGCGGGAACCTGGGGTATATTCTCGAGTTACGACGGGGATGGCCCTTCCACCCACGTGTTTGTTCAGCGACGTCAGGACTCCTGCCTAGTTGCGAGGGACAACTCGGGATTCTCCTCGAGGCTTGGCAGGGCAATTGGGACGCCTCTCCAGCTGAGGCGGGAGACCAAGGGTCCCTTTCCACGTGCCACAGGAATCCTGGGACTCCTATCAAGTTTCACGAGGAGTCAGGCATCGTCTCCTTTGGAGGCACTGATCTCCGCATACCTCTGGAGTTTTCAAATGATGTGAGGCCTCCGGTAGCGATGAGGTGGGGAACTAGGTCTTTCTATGTGGTCTCCACAGGGGATTCAGACATCCTTTCGTCTTGGGAGATGCAAGACGAGCCTGCATTCAAGTCACTGCAGGGATATGTGGCCTTATTTCGCGTCAGGGCACCTCGGTGTCCATTCCACTTGAGGCCGCAAAATCAGGGTCCCTCTCACATACCTAGAGCTGAGAGAAGCCTCCTCTTGAGGTGCTTGTGGTAAGGTGGTATTCCTCTGGAGTCGAAGCCAGGGACTAACCTCTCATCACGAGTTGATTCTTGGTCCACGGAGCTCTTTCATGCTGCTACAGTGACCTCAGGATCCCTCTAGCCTTGAAACAGTGTTCTTGGGCTTTCTCTGGAGTGCCATCAAGGAAATCAAGGCTCCTTTCATGTTTGATGTGCAACACGGAATTGCTCTACATGCAGTGCAGGAGAATCGAGCCTCATCTCGCGGCGAGGGGGAAGTCTCATGGTTTTTCTCGAGTTGCGGCGGGAACCTGGGGTATATTCTCGAGTTACGACGGGGATGGCCCTTCCACCCACGTGTTTGTTCAGCGACGTCAGGACTCCTGCCTAGTTCCGAGGGACAACTCGGGATTCTCCTCGAGGCTTGGCAGGGCAATTGGGACGCCTCTCCAGCTGAGGCGGGAGACCATAGGTCCCTTTCCATGTGCCACAGGAATCCTGGGACTCCTATCAAGTTTCACGAGGAGTCAGGCATCGTCTCCTTTGGAGGCACTGATCTCCGCATACCTCTGGAGTTTTCAAAGGATGTGAGGCCTACGGTCGCGATGAGGTGGGGAACTAGATATTTCTCTGAGGTCTCCACAGGGGATTCAGACATCCTTTCGTCATGGGAGATGCAAGAGGAGCGTGCATTCAAGTCACTGCAGGGATATCCGGCCTTATTTCGAGTCAGGGCATCGCGGTGTCCATTCCAGTTGAGGCCGCAAACTCAGGGTCCCTCTCACATACCTAGAGCTGAGAGAAGCCTCCTCTTGAGGTGCTTGTGGTAAGGTGGTATTCCTCTGGAGTCGAAGCCAGGGACTAACCTCTCATCTCGAGTTGATTTTTGGTCCACGGAGCTCTTTCTTGTTGCTACAGTGACCTCAGGATCCCTCTAAGCTTGAAACAGTGTTCTTGGGGTTTCTCTGGAGTGCCATCAAGGAAATCAAGGCTCCTTTCATGTGTGATGTGCAACACGGAATTGCTCTGCACGCAGTGCAGGGGAATCGGGCCTCATCTCGCGGCGAGGGGGAAGTCTCATGGTTTTTCTCCAGTTGCGGCGGGAACCTGAGGTATATTCTCGAGTTACGACGGGGGTGGCCCTTCCAGCCACGTGTTTGTTCAGCGACGTTAGGACTCCTGCCTAGTTGCGAGGGACAACTCGGGATTCTCCTCGAGGCTTGGCAGGGCAATTGGGACGCCTCTCCAGCTGAGGCGGGAGACCAAGTGTCCCTTTCCACGTGCCACAGGAATCCTGGGATTCCTATCAAGTTTCACCAGGAATCAGGCATCGTCTCCTTTGGAGGCACTGATCTCCGCGTACCTCTGGAGTTTTCAAAGGATGTGAGGCCTCCGGTCGCGATGAGGTGGGGAACTAGGTCTTTCTCTGTGGTCTCCACAGGGGATTCAGACATCCTTTCGTCTTGGGAGATGCAAGACGAGCCTGCATTCAAGTCACTGTAGGGATATCCGGCCTTATTTCGAGCCAGGGCATCGCGGTGTCCATTCCACTTGAGGCCGCAAACTCAGGGTCCCTTTCACATACCTAGAGCTGAGAGAAGCCTCCTCTTGAGGTGCTGGTGGTAAGGTGGTATTCCTCTGGAGTCGAAGCCAGGGACTAACCTCTCATCTCGAGTTGCTTTTTGGTCCAGGGAGCTCTTTCGTGTTGCTACAGTGACCTCAGGATCCCTCTAGCCTTGAAACAGTGTTCTTGGGGTTTCTCTGGAGTGCCATCAAGGAAATCAAGGCTCCTTTCATGTGTGATGTGCAACACGGAATTGCTCTGCACGCAGTGCAGGGGAATCGGGCCTCATCTCGCGGCGAGGGGGAAGTCTCATGGTTTTTCTCCAGTTGCGGCGGGAACCTGGGGTATATTCTCGAGTTACGACGGGGATGGCCCTTCCACCCACGTGTTTGTTCAGCGACGTCAGGACCCCTGCCTAGTTGCGAGGGACAACTCGGGATTCTCCTCGAGGCTTGGCAGGGCAATTGGGACGCCTCTCCAGCTGAGGCGGGAGACCAAGGGTCCCTTTCCACGTGCCACAGGAATCCTGGGACTCCTATCAAGTTTCACGACGAGTCAGGCATCGTCTCCTTTGGAGGCACTGATCTCCGCATACCTCTGGAGTTTTCAAAGGATGTGAGGCCTCCGGTAGCGATGAGGTGGGGAACTAGGTCTTTCTATGTGGTCTCCACAGGGGATTCAGACATCCTTTCGTCTTGGGAGATGTAAGACGAGCCTGCATTCAAGTCACTGCAGGGATATGTGGCCTTATTTCGCGTCAGGGCATCGCAGTGTCCATTCCACTTGAGGCCGCAAAATCAGGGTCCCTCTCACATACCTAGAGCTGAGAGAAGCCTCCTCTTGAGGTGCTTGTGGTAAGGTGGTATTCCTCTGGAGTCGAAGCCAGGGACTAACCTCTCATCACGAGTTGATTCTTGGTCCACGGAGCTCTTTCATGCTGCTACAGTGAGCTCAGGATCCCTCTAGCCTTGAAACAGTGTTCTTGGGGTTTCTCTGGAGTGCCATCAAGGAAATCAAGGATCCTTTCATGTTTGATGTGCAACACGGAATTGCTCTACATGCAGTGCAGGAGAATCGAGCCTCATCTCGCGGTGAGGGGGAAGTCTCATGGTTTTTCTCGAGTTGCGGCGGGAACCTGGGGTATATTCTCGAGTTACGACGGGGATGGCCCTTCCAGCCACGTGTTTGTTCAGCGACGTCAGGACTCCTGCCTAGTTGCGAGGGACAACTCGGGATTCTCCTCGAGGCTTGGCAGGGCAATTGGGACGCCTCTCCAGCTGAGGCGGGAGACCATAGGTCCCTTTCCATGTGCCACAGGAATCCTGGGACTCCTATCAAGTTTCACGAGGAGTCAGGCATCGTCTCCTTTGGAGGCACTGATCTCCGCGTACCTCTGGAATTTTCAAAGGATGTGAGGCCTCCGGTCGCGATGAGGTGGGGAACTAGGTCTTTCTCTGTGGTCTCCACAGGGGATTCAGACATCCTTTCATCTTGGGAGATGCAAGACGAGTCTGCATTCAAGTCACTGCAGGGATATTTGGCCTTATTTCAAGTCAGGGCATCGCGGTGTCAATTCAACTTGAGGCCGCAAAATCAGGGTCCCTCTCACATGCCTAGGGCTGAGAGAAGCCTCCTTTGAGGTGCTTGTGTTAAGGTGGTATTCCTGTGGAGTCGAAGCCAGGGACTAACCTCTCATCTCGAGTTGATTTTTGTTCCACGGAGCTCTTTCGTGTTGCTACAGTGACCTCAGGATCCCTCTAGCCTTGAAACAATGTTCTTGAGGTTTCTCTGGTGTACCACCAAGGAAATCAAGGCTCCTTTCATGTTTGATGTGCAACAGGGAATTGCTCTGCGTGCAGTGCAGGGGAATCGGGCCTCATCTCCCGGCGAGGGGGAAGTCTCATGGTTTTTCTCGAGTTGCGGCGGGAACCTGGGGTATATTCTCGAGTTACGACGGGGATGGCCCTTCCACACACGTGTTTGTTCAGCGACGGCAGGACTCTTGCCTAGTTGCTAGGGACAACTCGGGATTCTCCTCGAGGCTTGGCAGGGCAATTGTGACGCCTCTACAGCTGAGGCGGGAGACCAAGGGTCCCTTTCCACGTGCCACAGGAATCCTGGGACTCCTATCAAGTTTCACGAGGAGTCAGGCATCGTCTCCTTTGGAGGCACTGATCTCCGCGTACCTCTGGAATTTTCAAAGGATGTGAGGCCTCCCGTCGCGATGAGGTGGGGAACTAGGTCTTTCTCTGTGGTCTCCACAGGGGATTCAGACATCCTTTCGTCTTGGGAGATGCAAGACGAGCCTGCATTCAAGTCACTGTAGGGATATCCGGCCTTATTTCGAGTCAGGGCATCGCGGTGTCCATTCCACTTAAGGCCGCAAACTCAGGGTCCCTTTCACATACCTAGAGCTGAGAGAAGCCTCCTCTTGAGGTGCTGGTGGTAAGGTGGTATTCCTCTGGAGTCGAAGCCAGGGACTAACCTCTCATCTCGAGATGCTTTTTGGTCCAGGGAGCTCTTTCGTGTTGCTAAAGTGACCTCAGGATCCCTCTAGCCTTGAAACAGTGTTCTTGGGTTTTCTCTGGAGTGCCATCAAGGAAATCAAGGCTCCTTTCATGTGTGATGTGCAACACGGAATTGCTCTGCACGCAGTGCAGGGGAATCGGGCCTCATCTCGCGGCGAGGGGGAAGTCTCATGGTTTTTCTCGAGTTGCGGCGGGAACCTGGGGTATATTCTCGAGTTACGACGGGGATGGCCCTTCCACCCACGTGTTTGTTCAGCGACGTCAGGACTCCTGCCTAGTTGCAAGGGACAACTCGGGATTCTCCTCGAGGCTTGGCAGGGCAATTGGGACGCCTCTCCAGCTGAGGCGGGAGACCAAGTGTCCCTTTCCACGTGCCACAGGAATCCTGGGACTCCTATCAAGTTTCACGAGGAGTCAGGCATCGTCTCCTTTGGAGGCACTGATCTCCGCATACCTCTGGAGTTTTCAAAGGATGTGAGGCCTCCGGTAGCGATGAGGTGGGGAACTAGGTCTTTCTATGTGGTCTCCACAGGGGATTCAGACATCGTTTCGTCTTGGGAGATGCAAGACGAGCCTGCATTCAAATCACTGCAGGGATATGTGGCCTTATTTCGCGTCAGGGCACCTCGGTGTCCATTCCACTTGAGGCCGAAAAATCAGGGTCCCTCTCACATACCTAGAGCTGAGAGAAGCCTCCTCTTGAGGTGCTTGTGGTAAGGTGGTATTCCTCTGGAGTCGAAGCCAGGGACTAACCTCTCATCACGAGTTGATTCTTGGTCCATGGAGCTCTTTCATGCTGCTACAGTGACCTCAGGATCCCTCTAGCCTTGAAACAGTGTTCTTGGGCTTTCTCTGGAGTGCCATCAAGGAAATCAAGGCTCCTTTCATGTTTGATGTGCAACACGGAATTGCTCTACATGCAGTGCAGGAGAATCGAGCCTCATCTCGCGGCGAGGGGGAAGTCTCATGGTTTTTCTCGAGTTGCGGCGGGAACCTGGGGTATATTCTCGAGTTACGACGGGGATGGCCCTTCCAGCCACGTGTTTGTTCAGCGACGTCTGGACTCCTGCCTAGTTGCGAGGGACAACTCGGGATTCTCCTCGAGGCTTGGCAGGGCAATTGGGACGCCTCTCCAGCTGAGGCGGGAGACCATAGGTCCCTTTCCATGTGCCACAGGAATCCTGGGACTCCTATCAAGTTTCACGAGGAGTCAGGCATCGTCTCCTTTGGAGGCACTGATCTCCGCATACCTCTGGAGTTTTCAAAGGATGTGAGGCCTCCGGTCGCGATGAGGTGGGGAACTAGATATTTCTCTGAGGTCTCCACAGGGGATTCAGACATCCTTTCTTCATGGGAGATGCAAGAGGAGCGTGCATTCAAGTCACTGCAGGGATATCCGGCCTTATTTCGAGTCACGGCTTCGCGGTGTCCATTCCAGTTGAGGCCGCAAACTCAGGGTCCCTCTCACATACCTAGAGCTGAGAGAAGCCTCCTCTTGAGGTGCTTGTGGTAAGGTGGTATTCCTCTGGAGTCGAAGCCAGGGACTAACCTCTCATCTCGAGTTGATTTTTGGTCCACGGAGCTCTTTCTTGTTGCTACAGTGACCTCAGGATCCCTCTAAGCTTGAAACAGTGTTCTTGGGGTTTCTCTGGAGTGCCATCAAGGAAATCAAGGCTCCTTTCATGTGTGATGTGCAACACGGAATTGCTCTGCACGCAGTGCAGGGGAATCGGGCCTCATCTCGCGGCGAGGGGGAAGTCTCATGGTTTTTCTCGAGTTGCGGCGGGAACCTGGGGTATATTCTCGAGTTACGACGGGGGTGGCCCTTCCAGCCACGTGTTTGTTCAGCGACGTTAGGACTCCTGCCTAGTTGCGAGGGACAACTCGGGATTCTCCTCGAGGCTTGGCAGGGCAATTGGGACGCCTCTCCAGCTGAGGCGGGAGACCAAGGGTCCCTTTCCACGTGCCACAGGAATCCTGGGACTCCTATCAAGTTTCACCAGGAATCAGGCATCGTCTCCTTTGGAGGCACTGATCTCCGCGTACCTCTGGAGTTTTCAAAGGATGTGAGGCCTCCGGTAGCGATGAGGTGGGGAACTAGGTCTTTCTCTGTGGTCTCCACATGGGATTCAGACATCCTTTCGTCTTGGGAGATGCAAGACGAGCATGCATTCAAGTCACTGCAGGGATATGTGGCCTTATTTCGCGTCAGGGCATCGCAGTGTCCATTCCACTTGAGGCCGCAAAATCAGGGTCCCTCTCACATACCTAGAGCTGAGAGAAGCCTCCTCTTGAGGTGCTTGTGGTAAGGTGGTATTCCTCTGGAGTCGAAGCCAGGGACTAACCTCTCATCACGAGTTGATTCTTGGTCCACGGAGCTCTTTCATGCTGCTACAGTGAGCTCAGGATCCCTCTAGCCTTGAAACAGTGTTCTTGGGGTTTCTCTGGAGTGCCATCAAGGAAATCAAGGATCCTTTCATGTTTGATGTGCAACACGGAATTGCTCTACATGCAGTGCAGGAGAATCGAGCCTCATCTCGCGGCGAGGGGGAAGTCTCATGGTTTTTCTCGAGTTGCGGCGGGAACCTGGGGTATATTCTCGAGTTACGACGGGGATGGCCCTTCCAGCCACGTGTTTGTTCAGCAACGTCAGGACTCCTGCCTAGTTGCGAGGGACAACTCGGGATTCTCCTCGAGGCTTGGCAGGGCAATTGGGACGCCTCTCCAGCTGAGGCGGGAGACCATAGGTCCCTTTCCATGTGCCACAGGAATCCTGGGACTCCTATCAAGTTTCACGAGGAGTCAGGCATCGTCTCCTTTGGAGGCACTGATCTCCGCGTACCTCTGGAATTTTCAAAGGATGTGAGGCCTCCGGTCGCGATGAGGTGGGGAACTAGGTCTTTCTCTGTGGTCTCCACAGGGGATTCAGACATCCTTTCATCTTGGGAGATGCAAGACGAGTCTGCATTCAAGTCACTGCAGGGATATTCGGCCTTATTTCAAGTCAGGGCATCGCGGTGTCAATTCAACTTGAGGCCGCAAAATCAGGGTCCCTCTCACCTGCCTAGGGCTGAGAGAAGCCTCCTTTGAGGTGCTTGTGTTAAGGTGGTATTCCTGTGGAGTCGAAGCCAGGGACTAACCTCTCATCTCGAGTTGATTTTTGTTCCACGGAGCTCTTTCGTGTTGCTACAGTGACCTCAGGATCCCTCTAGCCTTGAAACAATGTTCTTGAGGTTTCTCTGGTGTACCACCAAGGAAATCAAGGCTCCTTTCATGTTTGATGTGCAACAGGGAATTGCTCTGCGTGCAGTGCAGGGGAATCGGGCCTCATCTCCCGGCGAGGGGGAAGTCTCATGGTTTTTCTCGAGTTGCGGCGGGAACCTGGGGTATATTCTCGAGTTACGACGGGGATGGCCCTTCCACACACGTGTTTGTTCAGCGACGGCAGGACTCTTGCCTAGTTGCTAGGGACAACTCGGGATTCTCCTCGAGGCTTGGCAGGGCAATTGTGACGCCTCTCCAGCTGAGGCGGGAGACCAAGGGTCCCTTTCCACGTGCCACAGGAATCCTGGGACTCCTATCAAGTTTCACGAGGAGTCAGGCATCGTCTCCTTTGGAGGCACTGATCTCCGGGTACCTCTGGAATTTTCAAAGGATGTGAGGCCTCCCGTCGCGATGAGGTGGGGAACTAGGTCTTTCTCTGTGGTCTCCACAGGGGATTCAGACATCCTTTCGTCTTGGGAGATGCAAGACGAGCCTGCATTCAAGTCACTGTAGGGATATCCGGCCTTATTTCGAGTCAGGGCATCGCGGTGTCCATTCCACTTAAGGCCGCAAACTCAGGGTCCCTTTCACATACCTAGAGCTGAGAGAAGCCTCCTCTTGAGGTGCTGGTGGTAAGGTGGTATTCCTCTGGAGTCGAAGCCAGGGACTAACCTCTCATCTCGAGTTGATTTTTGGTCCACGGAGCTCTTTCTTGTTGCTTCTGTGACCTCAAGTTCCCTCTAGCCTTTAAACAGTGTTCTTGGGGTTTCTCTGGAGTGCCATCAAGGAAATCAAGGCTCCTTTCATGTGTGATGTGCAACACGGAATTGCTCTGCACGCAGTGCAGGGGAATCGGGCCTTATTTTGCGGCGAGGGGGAAGTCTCATGGTTTTTCTCGAGTTGCGGCTGGAACCTGGGGTATATTCTCGAGTTACGACGGTGATGGCCCTTCCACACACGTGTTTGTTCACCGACGTCAGGACTCCTGCCTAGTTGCGAGGGACAACTCGGGATTCTCCTCGAGGCTTGGCAGGGCAATTGGGACGCCTCTCCAGCTGAGGTGGTAGACCAAGGGTCCCTTTCCTCGTGCCACAGGAATCCTGGGACTCCTATCAAGTTTCACGAGGAGTCAGGCATCGTCTCCTTTGGAGGCACTGATCTCCGCGTACCTCTGAAGTTTTCAAAGGATGTGAGGCCTCCTGTCGCGATGAGGTGGGGAACTAGGTCTCTCTCTGTGGTCTCCACAGGGGATTCAGACACCCTTTCGTCTTGGGAGATGCAAGACGAGCCTGCATTCAAGTCACTGCAGGGATATCCTGCCTTATTTTGAGTCAGGGCATCGCGGTGTCCATTCCACTTGAGGCCGCAAACTCAGGGTCCTTCTCACATACCTAGAGCTGACAGAAGCCTCCTCTTGAGGTGCTTGTGGTAAGGTGGTATTCCTCTGGAGTCGAAGCCAGGGACTAACCTCTCATCTCGAGTTGATTCTTGGTCCACGGAGCTCTTTCCTGTTACTACAGTGACCTCAGGTTCCCTCTAGCCTGGAAACAGTGTTCTTGGGGTTTCTCTGGAGTGCCATCAAGGAAATCAAGGCTTTTTTCATGTGTGATGTGCAACACGGAATTGCTCTGCACGCAATGCAGGGGAATCGGGCCTCATTTTGCGGCGAGGGGGAAGTCTCATGGTTTTTCTCGAGTTGCGGCGGGAACCTGGGGTATATTCTCGAGTTACGACGGTGATGGCCCTTCCACCCATGTGTTTGTTCAGCGACGTCATGACTCCTGCCTAGTTGCGAGGGACAACTCGGGATTCTCCTCGAGGCTTGGCAGGGCAATTGGGACGCCTCTCCAGCTGAGGTGGTAGACCAAGTGTCCCTTTCCACGTGCCACAGGAATCCTGGGACTCCTATCAAGTTTCACGAGGAGTCAGGCATCATCTCCTTTGGAGGCACTGATCTCCGCGTACCTCTGGAGTTTTCGAAGGATGTGAGGCCTCCGGTCGCGATGAGGTGGGGAACTAGGTCTTTCTCTGTGGTCTCCACAGGGGATTCAGACATCCTTTCGTATTGGGAGATGCAAGACGAGCCTGCATTCAAGTCACTGCAGGGATATCCGGCCTTATTTCGAGTCAGGGCATCGCGGTGTCCATTCCACTTGAGGCTGCAAACTCAGGGTCCCTCAACATACGTAGAGCTGAGAGAAGCCTCCTCTTGAGGTACTTGTGGTAAGGTGGTATTCCTCTGGAGTTGAAGCCAGGGACTAACCTCTCATCTCGAGTTGATTTTTGGTCCACGGAGCTCTTTCTTGTTGCTACTGTGACCTCAAGTTCCCTCTAGCCTTGAAACAGTGTTTTTGGGTATTCTCTGGAGTGCCATCAAGGAAATCAAGGCTCCTTTCATGTGTGATGGGCAACACGGAATTGCTCTGCACGCACTACAGGGGAATCGGGCCTCATCTCGCGACGAGGAGGAAGTCTCATGGTTTTTCTCGAGTTGCGGCGGGAACCTGGGGTATATTCTCGAGTTACGACGGGGATGGCCATTCCACACACGTGTTTGTTCAGAGACGTCAGGACTCCTGCCTAGTTGCGAGGGAGAACTCGGGATTCTCCTCGAGGCTTGGCAGGGCAATTGGGACGCCTCTCCAGCTGAGGCGGGAGACCAAGGGTCCCTTTCCACGTGCCACAGGTATCCTGGGACTCCTATCAAGTTTCACGAGGAGTCAGGCATCGTCTCCTTTGGAGGCACTGATCTCCGCGTACCTCTGGATTTTCAAAGGATGTGAGGCCTCCGGTCGCGATGAGGTGGGGAACTAGGTCTTTCTCTGTGGTCTCCACAGGGGATTCAGACATCCTTTCGTCTTGGGAGTTGCAAGACGAGCCTGCATTCAAGTCACTGCAGGGATATCCGGCCTTATTTCGAGTCAGGGCATCGCGGTGTCCATTCCACTTGAGGCCTCAATCTCAGGCTCCCTCTCACATACCTAGAGCTGAGAGAAGCCTCCTCTTGAGGTGCTTGTGGTAAGGTCGTATTCCTCTGGAGTCGAAGCCAGGGACTAACCTCTCATCTCGAGTTGATTTTTGGTCCACGGAGCTCTTTCGTGTTGCTACAGTGACCTCAAGTTCCCTCTAGCCTTGAAACAGTGTTCTTGGGTTTTCTCTGGAGTGCCATCAAGGAAATCAAGGCTCCTTTCTTGTGTGATGGGCCACACGGAATTGCTCCGCACGCAGTGCAGGATATCAGGCCTCATTTTGCGGCGAGGGGGAAGTCTCATGGTTTTTCTCGAGTTGCGGTGGGAACCTGGGGTATATTCTGAAGTTATGAAGGGGATGGCCCTTCCACCCACGTGTTTGTTCAGCCACGTCAGGACTCCTGCCTAGTTCGAGGGACAACTCGGATTTTTCCTCGAGGCTTGGCAGGGCAATTGGGACGCCTCTCCAGCTGAGGCGGGAGACCAAGTGTCCCTTTCCACGTGCCATAGGAATCCTGGGACTCCTATCAAGTTTCATGAGGAGTCAGGCATCGTCTCCTTTGAAGGCACTGATCTCTGCATACCTCTGGAGTTTTCAAAGGATGTGAGGCCTCCGGTCGCGATGAGGTGGGGAACTAGGTCTTTCTCTGTGGTCTCCACAGGGGATTCAGACATCCTTTCATCTTGGGAGATGCAAGATGAGCCTGCATTCAATTCACTGCAGGGATATCCGGCCTTATTTCGCGTCAGGGCATCGCGGTGTCCATTCCACTTGAGGCCGAAAAATCAGGGTCCCTCTCACATAGCTAGAGCTGAGAGAAGCCTCCTCTTGAGGTGCTTGTGGTAAGGTGGTATTCCTCTGGAGACGAAGCCAGGGACTAACCTCACATCTCGAGTTGATTTTTGGTCCACGGAGCTCTTTCGTGTTTCTACATTGACCTCAGGATCCCTCTAGCCTGGAAACAGTGTTCTTGGGGATTCTCTGGAATGCCATCAAGGAAATCAAGGCTCCTTTCATGTGTGATGTGCAACACGGAATTGTTCTGCACGCAGTGCAGGGGAATCGGGACTCATCTCGCGGTGAGGTGGAAGTCTCATGGTTTTTCTCGAGTTGCGGCGGGAACCTGGGGTATATTCTCGAGTTACGACGGGGATGGCCCATCCACACTCGTGTTTCTTCAGCGACGTCAGGACTCCTGCCTAGTTGCGAGGGACAACTCGGGATTCTCCTCGAGGCTTGGCAGGGCAATTGGGACGCCTCTCCAGCTGAGGCGGGAGACCAAGGGTCCCTTTCCACGTGCCACAGGTATCCTGGGACTCCTATCAAGTTTCACGAGGAGTCAGGCATCGTCTCCTTTGGAGGCACTGATCTCCGCGTACCTCTGGATTTTCAAAGGATGTGAGGCCTCCGGTCGCGATGAGGTGCGGAACTAGGTCTTTCTCTGTGGTCTCCACAGGGGATTCAGACATCCTTTCGTCTTGGGAGTTGCAAGACGAGCCTGCATTCAAGTCACTGCAGGGATATCCGGCCTTATTTCGAGTCAGGGCATCGCGGTGTCCATTCCACTTGAGGCCTCAATCTCAGGCTCCCTCTCACATACCTAGAGCTGAGAGAAGCCTCCTCTTGAGGTGCTTGTGGTAAGGTCGTATTCCTCTGGAGTCGAAGCCAGGGACTAACCTCTCATCTCGAGTTGATTTTTGGTCCACGGAGCTCTTTCGTGTTGCTACAGTGACCTCAAGTTCCCTCTAGCCTTGAAACAGTGTTCTTGGGTTTTCTCTGGAGTGCCATCAAGGAAATCAAGGCTCCTTTCTTGTGTGATGGGCCACACGGAATTGCTCCGCACGCAGTGCAGGATATCAGGCCTCATTTTGCGGCGAGGGGGAAGTCTCATGGTTTTTCTCGAGTTGCGGTGGGAACCTGGGGTATATTCTGAAGTTATGAAGGGGATGGCCCTTCCACCCACGTGTTTGTTCAGCCACGTCAGGACTCCTGCCTAGTTCGAGGGACAACTCGGATTTTTCCTCGAGGCTTGGCAGGGCAATTGGGACGCCTCTCCAGCTGAGGCGGGAGACCAAGTGTCCCTTTCCACGTGCCATAGGAATCCTGGGACTCCTATCAAGTTTCATGAGGAGTCAGGCATCGTCTCCTTTGAAGGCACTGATCTCTGCATACCTCTGGAGTTTTCAAAGGATGTGAGGCCTCCGGTCGCGATGAGGTGGGGAACTAGGTCTTTCTCTGTGGTCTCCACAGGGGATTCAGACATCCTTTCATCTTGGGAGATGCAAGATGAGCCTGCATTCAATTCACTGCAGGGATATCCGGCCTTATTTCGCGTCAGGGCATCGCGGTGTCCATTCCACTTGAGGCCGAAAAATCAGGGTCCCTCTCACATAGCTAGAGCTGAGAGAAGCCTCCTCTTGAGGTGCTTGTGGTAAGGTGGTATTCCTCTGGAGACGAAGCCAGGGACTAACCTCACATCTCGAGTTGATTTTTGGTCCACGGAGCTCTTTCGTGTTTCTACATTGACCTCAGGATCCCTCTAGCCTGGAAACAGTGTTCTTGGGGATTCTCTGGAATGCCATCAAGGAAATCAAGGCTCCTTTCATGTGTGATGTGCAACACGGAATTGTTCTGCACGCAGTGCAGGGGAATCGGGACTCATCTCGCGGTGAGGTGGAAGTCTCATGGTTTTTCTCGAGTTGCGGCGGGAACCTGGGGTATATTCTCGAGTTACGACGGGGATGGCCCATCCACACTCGTGTTTCTTCAGCGACGTCAGGACTCCTGCCTAGTTGCGAGGGACAACTCGGGATTCTCCTCGAGGCTTGGCAGGGCAATTGGGACGCCTCTCCAGCTGAGGCGGGAGACCAAGTGTCCCTTTCCACGTGCCACAGGAATCCTGGGACTCCTATCAAGTTTCACGAGGAGTCAGGCATCGTCTCCTTTGAAGGCACTGATCTCCGCGTACCTCTGGAGTTTTCAAAGGATGTGAGGCCTCCGGTCGCGATGAGGTGGGGAACTAGGTCTTTCTCTGTGGTCTCCACAGGGGATTCAGACATCCTTTCGTCTTGGGAGATGCAAGACGAGCCTGCATTCAAGTCACTGCAGGGATATCCGGCCTTATTTCGCGTCAGGACATCGCGGTGTCCATTCCACTTGAGGCCGCAAACTCAGGGTCCCTCTCACATACCTAGACCTGAGAGAAGCCTCCTCTTGAGGTGCTTGTGGTAAGGTGGTATACCTCTGGAGTCGAAGCCAGGGACTAACCACTCATCTCGAGTTGATTTTTGGTCCACGGAGCTCTTTCGTGTTGCTACAGTGACCTCAGGATCCCTCTAGCCTGAAAACAGTGTTCTTGGTGTTTTCTAGAGTGCCATCAAGAAAATCAAGGTTCCTTTCATGCGTGATGTGCAACACGGAATTGCTCTGCATGCAGTGTAGGAGAATCGAGCCTCATCTCGCGGCGAGGGGGAAGTCTCATGGTTTTTCTCGAGTTGCGGCGGGAACCTGGGGTATATTCTCGAGTTTCGACGGGGATGGCCCTTCCAGCCACGTGTTTGTTCAGCGACGTCAGGACTCGTGCCTAGTTGCGAGGGACAACTCGGTATTCTCCTCGAGGCTTGGCAGGGCAATTGGGACGCCTCTCCAGCTGAGGCGGGAGACCATAGGTCCCTTTCCATGTGCCACAGGAATCCTGGGACTCCTATCAAGTTTCACAAGGAGTCAGGCATCGTCTCCTTTGGAGGCACTGATCTCCGTGTACCTCTGGAGTTTTCAAAGGATGTGAGGCTTCCATGCGCGAAGAGGTGTGGAACTAGGTCTATTTCTGTGGTCTCCACAGGGGATTCACATATCCTTCCGTCTTGGGAGATGCAAGACGACCCTGCATTCAAGTCACTGCAGGGATATCCGGCCTTATTTCGCGTCAGGGCATCGCAGTGTCCATTCCACTTGAGGCCGCAAAATCAGGGTCGCTCTCACATACCTAGAGCTGAAAGAAGCCTCCTCTTGAGGTGCTTGTGATAAGGTGGTATTCCTTTGGAGTCGAAGCCAGGGACTAACCTCTCATCTCGAGTTGATTTTTGGTCCACGGAGCTCTTTCGTGTTGCTACAGTGACCTCAGGATCCTTCTAGCCTTGAAACAGTGTTCTTGGGGTTTCTCTGGAGTCTCATCAAGGAAATCAAGGCTCCTTTCATGTGTGATGTGCAACACGGAATTGCTCTGCATGTAGTGCAGGGGAATCGGGCCTCATCTCGCGGCGAGGGGGAAGTCTCATGGTTTTTCGCGAGTTGCGGCGGGAACCTGGGGTATATTCTCAAGTTACGACGGGGATGGCCCTTCCACACACGTCTTTGTTCAGCGACGTCAGGACTTCTGCCTAGTTGGGAGGGACAACTCGGGATTCTCCTCGAGGCTTGGCAGGGCAATTGGGACGCCTCTCCAGCTGAGGCGTGAGACCAAGTTTCCCTTTCCACCTGCCACAGGAATCCTGGGACTCCTATCAAGTTTCACGAGGAGTCAGGCATCGTCTCCTTTGGAGGCACTGATCTCCGCGTACCTCTGGAGTTTTCAAAGGATGTGAGGCCTCCGGTCGCGATGAGGTGGGGAATTAGGTCTTTCTCTGTGGTCTCCACAGGGGATTCAGACATCCTTTCGTCTTGGGAGATGCAAGACGAGCCTGCATTCAAGTCACTGCAGGGATATCCGGCCTTATTTCGAGCCAGGGCATCGCGGTGTCCATTCCACTTGAGGCCGCAAACACAGGGTCCCTCTCACATAGCTAAAGCTGAGAGAAGCCTCCTCTTGAGGTGCTTGTGGTAAGGTGGTATTCCTCTGGAGTCGAAGCCAGGGACTAACCTCTCATCTCGAGTTGATTTTTGGTCCACGGAGCTCTTTCGTGTTGCTACAGTGACCTCAGGATCCCTCTAGCCTTGAAACAGTGTTCTTGGGGTTTCTCTGGAGTGCCATCAAGGAAATCAAGGCTCCTTTCATGTGTGATGTGCAACACGGAATTGCTCTGCATGCAGTGCGGGGGAATCGGGCCTCATCTCGCGGCGAGGGGGAAGTCTCATGGTTTTTCTCGAGTTGCGGCGGGAACCTGGGGTATATTCTCGAGTTGCGACGGGGATAGCCCTTCCACCCACGTGTTTGTTCAGCGACGTCAGGACTCCTGCCTAGTTGCGAGGGACAACTCGGGATTCTCCTCGAGGCTTGGCAGGGCAATTGGGATGCCTCTCCAGCGGAGGCGGGAGACCAAGTGTCCCTTTCCACGTGCCACAGGAATCCTGGGACTCCTATCAAGTTTCACGAGGAGGCAGGCATCGTCTCCTTTGGAGGCACTGATCTCCGCGTACCTCTGGAGTTTTCAAAGGATGTGAGGCCTCCGGTCGCGATGAGGTGGGGAACTAGGTCTTTCTCTGTGGTCTCCACAGGGGATTCAGACATCCTTTCGTCTTGGGAGATGCAAGACGAGCCTGCATTCAAGTCACTGCAGGGATATCCGGCCTTAATTCGAGTCAGGGCATCGCGGTGTCCATTCCACTTTAGGCGGCAAACTCAGGGTCCCTCTCACATACCTAGAACTGAGAGAAGCCTCCTCTTGAGGTGCTTGTGGTAAGGTGGTATTCCTCTGGAGTCGAAGCCAGGGACTAACCTCTCATCTCGAGTTGATTTTTGGTCCATGGAGCTCTTTCCTGTTGCTACAGTGACCTCAGGATCCCTCTAGCCTTGAAACAGTGTTCTTGGGGTTTCTCTGGAGTGCCATCAAGGAAATCAAGGCTCCTTTCATGTGTGATGTGCAACACGGAATTGCTCTGCACGCAGTGCAGGGGAATCGGGCCTCATCTCGCAGCGAGGGGGAAGTCTCATGGTTTTTCTCGAGTTGCGGCGGGAACCTGGGGTATATTCTCGAGTTACGACGGGGATGGCCCTTCCAGCCACGTGTTTGTTCAGCGACGTCAGGACTCCTGCCTAGTTGCGAGGGACAACTCGGGATTCTCCTCGAGGCTTGGCAGGGCAATTGGGACGCCTCTCCAGCTGAGGCGGGAGACCAAGTGTCCCTTTCCACGTGCCACAGGAATCCTGGGACTCCTATCAAGTTTCACGAGGAGTCAGGCATCGTCTCCTTTGGAGGCACTGATCTCCGCGTACCTCTGGAGTTTTCAAAGGATGTGAGGCCTCCGGTCGCCATGAGGTGGGGAACTAGGTCTTTCTCTGTGGTCTCCACAGGGGATTCAGACATCCTTTCGTCTTGGGAGATGCAAGACGAGCCTGCATTCAAGTCACTGCTGGGATATCCGGCCTTATTTCGAGTCAGGGCGTCGCGGTGTCCATTCCACTTGAGGCCACAACCTCAGGGACACTCTCACATACTTAGAGCTGAGAGAAGCCTCCTCTTGAGGTGCTTGTGGTAAGGTGGTATTCCTCTGGAGTCGAAGCCAGGGACTAACCTCTCATCTCGAGTTGATTTTTGGTCCATGGAGCTCTTTCGTGTTGCTACAGTTACCTCAGGATCCCTCTAGCCTTGAAACAGTGTTCTTGGGGTTTCTCTGCAGTGCCATCAAGGAAATCAAGGCTCCTTTCATGTTTGATGTGCAACACGGAATTACTCTGCATGCAGAGCAGGGGAATCTGGCCTCATCTCGCGGCAAGGGGGAAGTCTCATGGTTTTTCTCGAGTTGCGGCGGGAACCTGGGGTATATTCTCGAGTTACGACGGGGATGGCCCTTCCAGCCACGTGTTTGTTCAGCGACGTCAGGACTCCTGCCTAGTTGCGAGGGACAACTCGGGATTCTCCTCGAGGCTTGGCAGGGCAATTGGGATGCCTCTCCAGCTGAGGCGGGAGACCAAGTGTCCCTTTCCACGTGCCACAGGAATCCTGGGACGCCTATCAAGTTTCACGAGGAGTCAGGCATCGTCTCCTTTGGAGGCACTGATCTCCGCGTACCTCTGGAGTTTTAAAAGGATGTGAGGCCTCCGGTCGCGATGAGGTGGGGAACTAGGTCTTTCTCTGTGGTCTCCACAGGGGATTCAGACATCCTTTCGTCTTGGGAGATGCAAGACGAGCCTGCATTCAAGTCACTGCAGGTATATCCGGCCTTATTTCGAGCCAGGGCATCGCGGTGTCCATTCCACTTGAGGCCGCAAAATCAGGGTCCCTCTCACATACCTAGAGCTGAGAGAAGCCTCCTCTTGAGGTGCTTGTGGTAAGTTGGTATTCCTCTGGAGTCGAAGCCAGGGACTAACCTCTCATCTCGAGTTGATTCTTGGTCCACGGAGCTCTTTCGTGTTGCTACAGTGACCTCAGGATCCCTCTAGCCTTGAAACAGTGTTCTTGGGGTTTCTCTGGAGTGCCATCAAGGAAATCAAGGCTCCTTTCATGTGTGATGTGCAACACGGAATTGCTCTGCACGCAGTGCAGGGGAATCGGGCCTCATCTCGCGGCGAGGGGGAAGTCTCATGGCTTTTCTCTAGTTGCGGCGGGAACCTGGGGCATATTCTCGAGTAACGACGGGGATGGCCCTTCCACACACGTGTTTGTTCAGCGACGTCAGGACTCCTGCCTAGTTGCGAGGGACAACTCGGGATTCTCCTCGAGGCTTGGCTTGGCAATTGGGACGCCTCTCCAGCTGAGGCGGGAGACCAAGGGTCCCTTTCCACGTGCCACAGGAATCCTGGGACTCCTATCAAGTTTCACGAGGAGTCATGCATCGTCTCCTTTTGAGGCACTGATCTCCGCGTACGGCTGGAGTTTTCAAAGGATGTGAGGCCTCTGGTCGCGATGAGGTGGGGAACTAGGTCTTTCTCTGTAGTCTCCACAGGGGATTCAGACATCCTTTCGTCTTGGGAGATGCAAGACGAGCCTGCATTCAAGTCACTGCAGGGATATCCGGCCTTATTTCGAGTCAGGGCATCGCGGTGTCCATTCCACTTGAGGCCGCAAACTCAGGGTCCCTCTCACATACCTAGAGCTGAGAGAAGCCTCCTCTTGAAGTGCTTGTGGTAAGGTGGTATTCCTCTGGAGTCGAAGCCAGGGACTAACCTCTCATCTCGAGTTGATTTTTCGTCCACGGAGCTCTTTCGTGTTGCTACAGTGACCTCAGGATCCCTCTAGCCTTGAAACAGTGTTCTTGGGGTTTCTCTGGAGTGCCATCAAGGAAATCAAGGCTCCTTTCATGTGTGATGTGCAACACGGAATTGCTCTGCACGCAGTGCGGGGGAATCAGGCCTCATCTCGCGGCGAGGGGGAAGTCTCATGGTTTTTCTCGAGTTGCGGCGGGAACCTGAGGTATATTCTCGAGTTACGACGCGGATGGCCCTTCCACACACGTGTTTCTTCAGCGACGTCAGGACTCCTGCCTAGTTGCGAGGGACAACTCGGGATTCTCCTCGAGGCTTGGCAGGGCAATTGGGACGCCTCTCCAGCTGAGGCGGGAGACCAAGGGTCCCTTTCCACGTGCCACAGGAATCCTGGGTCTCCTATCAAGTTTCACGAGGATTTAGGCATCGTCTCCTTTGGAGGCACTGATCTCCGCATACCTCTGGAGTTTTCAAAGGATGTGAGGTCTCCGGTCGCCATGAGGTGGGGAACTAGGTCTTTCTCTGTGGTCTCCACAGGGGATTCAGACATCCTTTCATCTTGGGAGATGCAAGTCGAGCCTGCATTCAAGTCACTGCAGGGATATCCGGCCTTATTTCGAGTCAGGGCATCGCGGTGTCCATTCCACTTGAAGCCGCAAAATCAGGGTCCCTCTCACATACCTAGAGCTGAGAGAAGCCTCCACTTGAGGTGCTTGTGGTAAGGTGGTATTCCTCTGGAGTCGAAGCCAGGGACTAACCTCTCATCTCGAGTTGATTTTTCGTCCACGGAGCTCTTTCGTGTTGCTACAGTGACCTGGGGATCCCTCTAGCCTTGAAACAGTGTTCTTGGGGTTTCTCTGGAGTGCCATCAAGGAAATCAAGGCTCCTTTCATGTGTGATGTGCAACACGGAATTGCTCTGCACGCAGTGCAGGGGAATCAGGCCTCATCTCGCGGCGAGGGGGAAGTCTCATGGTTTTTCTCGAGTTGCGGCGGGAACCTGAGGTATATTCTCGAGTTACGACGGGGATGGCCCTTCCACACACGTGTTTCTTCAGTGACTTCAGGACTCCTGCCTAGTTGCGAGGGACAACTCGGGATTCTCCTCGAGGCTTGGCAGGGCAATTGGGACGCCTCTCCAGCTGAGGCGGGAGACCAAGGGTCCCTTTCCCCGTGCCACAGGAATCCTGGGACTCCTTTCAAGTTTCACGAGGAGTCAGGCATCGTCTCGTTTGGAGTCACTGATCTCCGCGTACCTCTGGAGTTTTAAAAGGATGTGAGGCCTCCGGTCGCGATGAGGTGGGGAACTAGGTCTTTCTCTGTGGTCTCCACAGGGGATTCAGACATCCTTTCGTCTTGGGAGATGCAAGACGAGCCTGCATTCAAGTCACTGCAGGTATATCCGGCCTTATTTCGAGCCAGGGCATCGCGGTGTCCATTCCACTTGAGGCCGCAAAATCAGGGTCCCTCTCACATACCTAGAGCTGAGAGAAGCCTCCTCTTGAGGTGCTTGTGGTAAGTTGGTATTCCTCTGGAGTCGAAGCCAGGGACTAACCTCTCATCTCGAGTTGATTCTTGGTCCACGGAGCTCCTTCGTGTTGCTACAGTGACCTCAGGATCCCTCTAGCCTTGAAACAGTGTTCTTGGGGTTTCTCTGGAGTGCCATCAA
This sequence comes from Cervus elaphus, assembly GCF_910594005.1. Taxonomy (NCBI): domain Eukaryota; kingdom Metazoa; phylum Chordata; class Mammalia; order Artiodactyla; family Cervidae; genus Cervus; species Cervus elaphus. The sequence goes on along the minus strand of NW_025316729.1, from coordinate 198,721 downwards.
GGAAATCAAGGCTCCTTTCATGTGTGATGTGCAACACGGAATTGCTCTGCACGCAGTGCAGGGGAATCGGGCCTCATCTCGCGGCGAGGGGGAAGTCTCATTGTGTTTCTCGACTTGCGGCTGGAACCTGGGGTATATTCTCGAGTTACGACGGGGATGGCCCTTCCACCCACGTGTTTGTTCAGCGACGTCAGGACTCCTGCCTGGTTGCGAGGGACAACTCGGGATTCTCCTCGAGGCTTGGCTTGGCAATTGGGACGCCTCTCCAGCTGAGGCGGGAGACCAAGGGTCCCTTTCCACGTGCCACAGGAATCCTGGGACTCCTATCAAGTTTCACGAGGAGTCAGGCATCGTCTCCTTTGGAGGCACTGATATCCGCGTACCTCTGGAGTTTTCAAAGGATGTGAGGCCTCCGGTCGCGATGAGGTGGGGATCTAGGTCTTTCTCTGTGGTCTCCACAGGGGATTCAGACATCCTTTCGTCTTGGGAGATGCAAGACGAGCCTGCATTCAAGTCACTGCAGGGATATCCGGCCTTAATTCGAGTCAGGGCATCGCGGTGTCCATTCCACTTTAGGCGGCAAACTCAGGGTCCCTCTCACATACCTAGAACTGAGAGAAGCCTCCTCTTGAGGTGCTTGTGGTAAGGTGGTATTCCTCTGGAGTCGAAGCCAGGGACTAACCTCTCATCTCGAGTTGATTTTTGGTCCATGGAGCTCTTTCGTGTTGCTACAGTGACCTCAGGATCCCTCTAGCCTTGAAACAGTGTTCTTGGGGTTTCTCTGGAGTGCCATCAAGGAAATCAAGGCTCCTTTCATGTGTGATGTGCAACACGGAATTGCTCTGCACGCAGTGCAGGGGAATCGGGCCTCATCTCGCGGCGAGGGGGAAGTCTCATGGTTTTTCTCGAGTTGCGGCGGGAACCTGGGGTATATTCTCGAGTTACGACGGGGATGGCCCTTCCACCCACGTGTTTGTTCAGCGACGTCAAGACTCCTGCCTAGTTGCGAGGGACAACTCGGGATTCTCCTCGAGGCTTCGCAGGGCAATTGGGACGCCTCTCCAGCTGAGGTGGGAGACCAAGTGTCCCTTTCCACGTGCCACAGGAATCCTGGGACTCCTATCAAGTTTCAGGAGGACTCAGGCATCGTCTCCTTTGGAGGCACTGATCTCCGCGTACCTCTGGAGTTTTCAAAGGATGTGAGGCCTCCGGTCGCGATGGGGTGGGGATCTAGGTCTTTCTCTGTGGTCTCCACAGGGGATTCAGACATCCTTTCATCAAGGGAGATGCAAGACGAGCCTGCATTCAAGTCACTGCAGGGATATCCGGCCTTATTTCGAGTCAGGGCATCGCGGTGTCCATTCCACTTGAGGCCGCAAAATCAGGGTCCCTCTCACATACCTAGAGCTGAGAGAAGCCTCCTCTTGATGTGCTTGTGGTAAGGTGGTATTCCTCTGGAGTCGAAGCCGGGACTAACCTCTCATCTCGAGTTGATTTTTGGTCCACGGAGCTCTTTCGTGTTGCTACAGTGACCTCAGGATCCTTCTAGCCTTGAAACAGTGTTCTTGGGGTTTCTCTGGAGTCTCAACAAGGAAATCAAGGCTCCTTTCATGTGTGATGTGCAACACGGAATTGCTCTGCATGTAGTGCAGGGGAATCGGGCCTCATCGCGTGGCGAGGGGGAAGTCTCATGGTTTTTCGCGAGTTGCGGCGGGAACCTGGGGTATATTCTCGAGTTACGATGGGGATGGCCCTTCCACCCACGTGTTTGTTCAGCGACGTCATGACTCCTGCCTAGTTGCGAGGGACAACTCGGGATTCTCCTCGAGGCTTGGCAGGGCAATTGGGACGCCTCTCCAGCTGAGGCAGGAGACCAAGGGTCCCTTTCCACGTGCCACAGGAATCCTGGGACTCCTATCAAGTTTCACGAGGAGTCAGGCATCGTCTCCTTTGGAGGCACTGATCTCCGCATACCTCTGGAGTTTTCAAAGGATGTGAGGCCTCCGGTCGCGATGAGGTGGGGAACTAGGTCTTTCTCTGTGGTCTCCACAGGGGATTCAGACATCCTTTCGTCTTGCGAGATGTAAGACGAGCCTGCATTCAAGTCACTGCAGGGATATCCGGCCTTATTTCGATTCAGGGCATCGCGGTGTCCATTCCACTTGAGGCGGCAAAATCAGGGTCCCTCTCACATACCTAGAGCTGAGAGAAGCCTCCTCTTGAGGTGCTTGTGGTAAGGTGGTATTCCTCTGGAGTCGAAGCCAGGGACTAACCTCTCATCTCGAGTTGATTTTTGGTCCACGGAGCTCTTTCGTGTGGCTACAGTGACCTCAAGATCCCTCTAGCCTTGATACAGTGTTCTTGGGGTTTCTCTGGAGTGCCATCAAGGAAATCAAGGCTCCTTTCATGTGTGATGTGCAACACGGAATTGCTCTGCACGCAGTGCAGGGGAATCGGGCCTCATCTCGTGGCGTGGGGGATGTCTCATGGTTTTTCTCAAGTTGCGGCGGGAACCTGGGGTATATTCTCGAGTTACGATGGGGATGGCCCTTCCACCCACGTGTTTGTTCAGCGACGTCAAGACTCCTGCCTAGTTGCGAGGGACAACTCGGGATTCTCCTCGAGGCTTGGCTTGGCAATTGGGATGCCTCTCCAGCTGAGGCGGGAGACCAAGGGTCCCTTTCCACGTGCCACAGGAATCCTGGGACTCCTATCAAGTTTCACGAGGAGTCATGCATCGTCTCCTTTTGAGGCACTGATCTCCGCGTACAGCTGGAGTTTTCGAAGGATGTGAGGCCTCCGGTCGCGATGAGGTGGGGAACTAGGTCTTTCTCTGTAGTCTCCACAGGGGATTCAGACATCCTTTCGTCTTGGGAGATGCAAGACGAGCCTGCATTCAAGTCACTGCAGGGATATCCGGCCTTATTTCGAGTCAGGGCATCGCGGTGTCCATTCCACTTGAGGCCGCAAACTCAGGGTCCCTCTCACATACCTAGAGCTGAGAGAAGCCTCCTCTTGAGGTGCTTGTGGTAAGGTGGTATTCCTCTGGAGTCGAAGCCAGGGACTAACCTCTCATCTCGAGTTGATTTTTCGTCCACGGAGCTCTTTCGTGTTGCTACAGTGACCTCAGGATCCCTCTAGCCTTGAAACAGTGTTCTTGGGGTTTCTCTGGAGTGCCATCAAGGAAATCAAGGCTCCTTTCATGTGTGATGTGCAACACGGAATTGCTCTGCACGCAGTGCGGGGGAATCAGGCCTCATCTCGCGGCGAGGGGGAAGTCTCATGGTTTTTCTCGAGTTGCGGCGGGAACCTGAGGTATATTCTCGAGTTACGACGCGGATGGCCCTTCTACACACGTGTTTCTTCAGCGACGTCAGGACTCCTGCCTAGTTGCGAGGGACAACTCGGGATTCTCCTCGAGGCTTGGCAGGGCAATTGGGACGCCTCTCCAGCTGAGGCGGGAGACCAAGGGTCCCTTTCCACGTGCCACAGGAATCCTGGGTCTCCTATCAAGTTTCACGAGGATTTAGGCATCGTCTCCTTTGGAGGCACTGATCTCCGCCTACCTCTGGAGTTTTCAAAGGATGTGAGGTCTCCGGTCGCCATGAGGTGGGGAACTAGGTCTTTCTCTGTGGTCTCCACAGGGGATTCAGACATCCTTTCATCTTGGGAGATGCAAGTCGAGCCTGCATTCAAGACACTGCAGGGATATCCGGCCTTATTTCGAGTCAGGGCATCTCGGTGTCCATTCCACTTGAAGCCGCAAAATCAGGGTCCCTCTCACATACCTAGAGCTGAGAGAAGCCTCCACTTGAGGTGCTTGTGGTAAGGTGGTATTCCTCTGGAGTCGAAGCCAGGGACTAACCTCTCATCTCGAGTTGATTTTTCGTCCACGGAGCTCTTTCGTGTTGCTACAGTGACCTGGGGATCCCTCTAGCCTTGAAACAGTGTTCTTGGGGTTTCTCTGGAGTGCCATCAAGGAAATCAAGGCTCCTTTCATGTGTGATGTGCAACACGGAATTGCTCTGCACGCAGTGCAGGGGAATCAGGCCTCATCTCGCGGCGAGGGGGAAGTCTCATGGTTTTTCGCGAGTTGCGGCGGGAACCTGGGGTATATTCTCGAGTTACGATGGGGATGGCCCTTCCACCCACGTGTTTGTTCAGCGACGTCATGACTCCTGCCTAGTTGCGAGGGACAACTCGGGATTCTCCTCGAGGCTTGGCAGGGCAATTGGGACGCCTCTCCAGCTGAGGCAGGAGACCAAGGGTCCCTTTCCACGTGCCACAGGAATCCTGGGACTCCTATCAAGTTTCACGAGGAGTCAGGCATCGTCTCCTTTGGAGGCACTGATCTCCGCATACCTCTGGAGTTTTCAAAGGATGTGAGGCCTCCGGTCGCGATGAGGTGGGGAACTAGGTCTTTCTCTGTGGTCTCCACAGGGGATTCAGACATCCTTTCGTCTTGGGAGATGCAAGACGAGCCTGCATTCAAGTCACTGCAGGGATATCCGGCCTTATTTCGATTCAGGGCATCGCGGTGTCCATTCCACTTGAGGCGGCAAAATCAGGGTCCCTCTCACATACCTAGAGCTGAGAGAAGCCTCCTCTTGAGGTGCTTGTGGTAAGGTGGTATTCCTCTGGAGTCGAAGCCAGGGACTAACCTCTCATCTCGAGTTGATTTTTGGTCCACGGAGCTCTTTCGTGTGGCTACAGTGACCTCAAGATCCCTCTAGCCTTGATACAGTGTTCTTGGGGTTTCTCTGGAGTGCCATCAAGGAAATCAAGGCTCCTTTCATGTGTGATGTGCAACACGGAATTGCTCTGCACGCAGTGCAGGGGAATCGGGCCTCATCTCGTGGCGTGGGGGAAGTCTCATGGTTTTTCTCAAGTTGCGGCGGGAACCTGGGGTATATTCTCGAGTTACGATGGGGATGGCCCTTCCACCCACGTGTTTGTTCAGCGACGTCAAGACTCCTGCCTAGTTGCGAGGGACAACTCGGGATTCTCCTCGAGGCTTGGCTTGGCAATTGGGACGCCTCTCCAGCTGAGGCGGGAGACCAAGTGTCCCTTTCCACGTGCCACAGGAATCCTGGGACTCCTATCAAGTTTCACGAGGAGTCATGCATCGTCTCCTTTTGAGGCACTGATCTCCGCGTACGGCTGGAGTTTTCAAAGGATGTGAGGCCTCCGGTCGCGATGAGGTGGGGAACTAGGTCTTTCTCTGTAGTCTCCACAGGGGATTCAGACATCCTTTCGTCTTGGGAGATGCAAGACGAGCCTGCATTCAAGTCACTGCAGGGATATCCGGCCTTATTTCGAGTCAGGGCATCGCGGTGTCCATTCCACTTGAGGCCGCAAACTCAGGGTCCCTCTCACATACCTAGAGCTGAGAGAAGCCTCCTCTTGAGGTGCTTGTGGTAAGGTGGTATTCCTCTGGAGTCGAAGCCAGGGACTAACCTCTCATCTCGAGTTGATTTTTCGTCCACGGAGCTCTTTCGTGTTGCTACAGTGACCTCAGGATCCCTCTAGCCTTGAAACAGTGTTCTTGGGGTTTCTCTGGAGTGCCATCAAGGAAATCAAGGCTCCTTTCATGTGTGATGTGCAACACGGAATTGCTCTGCATGTAGTGCAGGGGAATCGGGCCTCATCGCGTGGCGAGGGGGAAGTCTCATGGTTTTTCGCGTGTTGCGGCGGGAACCTGGGGTATATTCTCGAGTTACGATGGGGATGGCCCTTCCACCCACGTGTTTGTTCAGCGACGTCATGACTCCTGCCTAGTTGCGAGGGACAACTCGGGATTCTCCTCGAGGCTTGGCAGGGTAATTGGGACGCCTCTCCAGCTGAGGCAGGAGACCAAGGGTCCCTTTCCACGTGCCACAGGAATCCTGGGACTCCTATCAAGTTTCACGAGGAGTCAGGCATCGTCTCCTTTGGAGGCACTGATCTCCGCATACCTCTGGAGTTTTCAAAGGATGTGAGGCCTCCGGTCGCGATGAGGTGGGGAACTAGGTCTTTCTCTGTGGTCTCCACAGGGGATTCAGACATCCTTTCGTCTTGGGAGATGTAAGACGAGCCTGCATTCAAGTCACTGCAGGGATATCCGGCCTTATTTCGATTCAGGGCATCGCGGTGTCCATTCCACTTGAGGCGGCAAAATCAGGGTCCCTCTCACATACCTAGAGCTGAGAGAAGCCTCCTCTTGAGGTGCTTGTGGTAAGGTGGTATTCCTCTGGAGTCGAAGCCAGGGACTAACCTCTCATCTCGAGTTGATTTTTGGTCCACGGAGCTCTTTCGTGTGGCTACAGTGACCTCAAGATCCCTCTAGCCTTGATACAGTGTTCTTGGGGTTTCTCTGGAGTGCCATCAAGGAAATCAAGGCTCCTTTCATGTGTGATGTGCAACACGGAATTGCTCTGCACGCAGTGCAGGGGAATCGGGCCTCATCTCGTGGCGTGGGGGAAGTCTCATGGTTTTTCTCAAGTTGCGGCGGGAACCTGGGGTATATTCTCGAGTTACGATGGGGATGACCCTTCCACCCACGTGTTTGTTCAGCGACGTCAAGACTCCTGCCTAGTTGCGAGGGACAACTCGGGATTCTCCTCGAGGCTTGGCAGGGCAATTGGGACGCCTCTCCAGCTGAGGGGGGAGACCAAGGGTCCCTTTCCACGTGCCACAGGAATCCTGGGACTCCAATCAAGTTTCACGAGGAGTCATGCATCGTCTCCTTTGGAGGCACTGATCTCCGCGTACGGCTGGAATTTTCAAAGGATGTGAGGCCTCCGGTCGCGATGAGGTGGGGAACTAGGTCTTTCTCTGTAGTCTCCACAGGGGATTCAGACATCCTTTCGTCTTGGGAGATGCAAGACGAGCCTGCATTCAAGTCACTGCAGGGATATCCGGCCTTATTTCGAGTCAGGGCATCGCGGTGTCCATTCCACTTGAGGCCGCAAACTCAGGGTCCCTCTCACATACCTAGAGCTGAGAGAAGCCTCCTCTTGAGGTGCTTGTGGTAAGGTGGTATTCCTCTGGAGTCGAAGCCAGGGACTAACCTCTCATCTCGAGTTGATTTTTCGTCCACGGAGCTCTTTCGTGTTGCTACAGTGACCTCAGGATCCCTCTAGCCTTGAAACAGTGTTCTTGGGGTTTCTCTGGAGTGCCATCAAGGAAATCAAGGCTCCTTTCATGTGTGATGTGCAACACGGAATTGCTCTGCACGCACTGTGGGGGAATCAGGCCTCATCTCGCGGCGAGGGGGAAGTCTCATGGTTTTTCTCGAGTTGCGGCGGGAACCTGAGGTATATTCTCGAGTTACGACGCGGATGGCCCTTCCACACACGTGTTTCTTCAGCGACGTCAGGACTCCTGCCTAGTTGCGAGGGACAACTCGGGATTCTCCTCGAGGCTTGGCAGGGCAATTGGGACGCCTCTCCAGCTGAGGCGGGAGACCAAGGGTCCCTTTCCACGTGCCACAGGAATCCTGGGACTCCTATCAAGTTTCACGAGGATTTAGGCATCGTCTCCTTTGGAGGCACTGATCTCCGCCTACCTCTGGAGTTTTCAAAGGATGTGAGGTCTCCGGTCGCCATGAGGTGGGGAACTAGGTCTTTCTCTGTGGTCTCCACAGGGGATTCAGACATCCTTTCATCTTGGGAGATGCAAGTCGAGCCTGCATTCAAGACACTGCAGGGATATCCGGGCTTATTTCGAGTCAGGGCATCGCGGTGTCCATTCCACTTGAAGCCGCAAAATCAGGGTCCCTCTCACATACCTAGAGCTGAGAGAAGCCTCCACTTGAGGTGCTTGTGGTAAGGTGGTATTCCTCTGGAGTCGAAGCCAGGGACTAACCTCTCATCTCGAGTTGATTTTTCGTCCACGGAGCTCTTTCGTGTTGCTACAGTGACCTGGGGATCCCTCTAGCCTTGAAACAGTGTTCTTGGGGTTTCTCTGGAGTGCCATCAAGGAAATCAAGGCTCCTTTCATGTGTGATGTGCAACACGGAATTGCTCTGCACGCAGTGCAGGGGAATCAGGCCTCATCTCGCGGCGAGGGGGAAGTCTCATGGTTTTTCGCGAGTTGCGGCGGGAACCTGGGGTATATTCTCGAGTTACGATGGGGATGGCCCTTCCACCCACGTGTTTGTTCAGCGACGTCATGACTCCTGCCTAGTTGCGAGGGACAACTCGGGATTCTCCTCGAGGCTTGGCAGGGCAATTGGGACGCCTCTCCAGCTGAGGTAGGAGACCAAGGGTCCCTTTCCACGTGCCACAGGAATCCTGGGACTCCTATCAAGTTTCACGAGGAGTCAGGCATCGTCTCCTTTGGAGGCACTCATCTCCGCATACCTCTGGAGTTTTCAAAGGATGTGAGGCCTCCGGTCGCGATGAGGTGGGGAACTAGGTCTTTCTCTGTGGTCTCCACAGGGGATTCAGACATCCTTTCGTCTTGGGAGATGCAAGACGAGCCTGCATTCAAGTCACTGCAGGGATATCTGGCCTTATTTCGATTCAGGGCATCGCGGTGTCCATTCCACTTGAGGCGGCAAAATCAGGGTCCCTCTCACATACCTAGAGCTGAGAGAAGCCTCCTCTTGAGGTGCTTGTGGTAAGGTGGTATTCCTCTGGAGTCGAAGCCAGGGACTAACCTCTCATCTCGAGTTGATTTTTGGTCCACGGAGCTCTTTCGTGTGGCTACAGTGACCTCAAGATCCCTCTAGCCTTGATACAGTGTTCTTGGGGTTTCTCTGGAGTGCCATCAAGGAAATCAAGGCTCCTTTCATGTGTGATGTGCAACACGGAATTGCTCTGCACGCAGTGCAGGGGAATCGGGCCTCATCTCGTGGCATGGGGGAAGTCTCATGGTTTTTCTCAAGTTGCGGCGGGAACCTGGGGTATATTCTCGAGTTACGATGGGGATGGCCCTTCCACCCACGTGTTTGTTCAGCGACGTCAAGACTCCTGCCTAGTTGCGAGGGACAACTCGGGATTCTCCTCGAGGCTTGGCTTGGCAATTGGGACGCCTCTCCAGCTGAGGCGGGAGACCAAGGGTCCCTTTCCACGTGCCACAGGAATCCTGGGACTCCTATCAAGTTTCACGAGGAGTCATGCATCGTCTCCTTTTGAGGCACTGATCTCCGCGTACGGCTGGAGTTTTCAAAGGATGTGAGGCCTCCGGTCGCGATGAGGTGGGGAACTAGGTCTTTCTCTGTAGTCTCCACAGGGGATTCAGACATCCTTTCGTCTTGGGAGATGCAAGACGAGCCTGCATTCAAGTCACTGCAGGGATATCCGGCCTTATTTCGAGTCAGGGCATCGCGGTGTCCATTCCACTTGAGGCCGCAAACTCAGGGTCCCTCTCACATACCTAGAGCTGAGAGAAGCCTCCTCTTGAAGTGCTTGTGGTAAGGTGGTATTCCTCTGGAGTCGAAGCCAGGGACTAACCTCTCATCTCGAGTTGATTTTTCGTCCACGGAGCTCTTTCGTGTTGCTACAGTGACCTCAGGATCCCTCTAGCCTTGAAACAGTGTTCTTGGGGTTTCTCTGGAGTGCCATCAAGGAAATCAAGGCTCCTTTCATGTGTGATGTGCAACACGGAATTGCTCTGCACGCAGTGCGGGGGAATCAGGCCTCATCTCGCGGCGAGGTGGAAGTCTCATGGTTTTTCTCGAGTTGCGGCGGGAACCTGAGGTATATTCTCGAGTTACGACGCGGATGGCCCTTCCACCCACGTGTTTGTTCAGCGACGTCAGGACTCCTGCCTAGTTTCGAGGGACAACTCGGGATTCTCCTCGAGGCTTGGCAGGGCAATTGGGACGCCTCTCCAGCTGAGGCGGGAGACCAAGGGTCCCTTTCCACGTGCCACAGGAATCCTGGGTCTCCTATCAAGTTTCACGAGGATTTAGGCATCGTCTCCTTTGGAGGCACTGATCTCCGCCTACCTCTGGAGTTTTCAAAGGATGTGAGGTCTCCGGTCGCCATGAGGTGGGGAACTAGGTCTTTCTCTGTGGTCTCCACAGGGGATTCAGACATCCTTTCATCTTGGGAGATGCAAGTCGAGCCTGCATTCAAGACACTGCAGGGATATCCGGCCTTATTTCGAGTCAGGGCATCGCGGTGTCCATTCCACTTGAAGCCGCAAAATCAGGGTCCCTCTCACATACCTAGAGCTGAGAGAAGCCTCCACTTGAGGTGCTTGTGGTAAGGTGGTATTCCTCTGGAGTCGAAGCCAGGGACTAACCTCTCATCTCGAGTTGATTTTTCGTCCACGGAGCTCTTTCGTGTTGCTACAGTGACCTGGGGATCCCTCTAGCCTTGAAACAGTGTTCTTGGGGTTTCTCTGGAGTGCCATCAAGGAAATCAAGGCTCCTTTCATGTGTGATGTGCAACACGGAATTGCTCTGCACGCAGTGCAGGGGAATCAGGCCTCATCTCGCGGCGAGGGGGAAGTCTCATGGTTTTTCTCGAGTTGCGGCGGGAACCTGAGGTATATTCTCGAGTTACGACGGGGATGGCCCTTCCACACACGTGTTTCTTCAGTGACTTCAGGACTCCTGCCTAGTTGCGAGGGACAACTCGGGATTCTCCTCGAGGCTTGGCAGGGCTATTGGGACGCCTCTCTAGCTGAGGCGGGAGACCAAGGGTCCCTTTCCACCTGCCACAGGAATCCTGGGACTCCTTTCAAGTTTCACGAGGAGTCAGGCATCGTCTCGTTTGGAGTCACTGATCTCCGCGTACCTCTGGAGTTTTAAAAGGATGTGAGGCCTCCGGTCGCGATGAGGTGGGGAACTAGGTCTTTCTCTGTGGTCTCCACAGGGGATTCAGACATCCTTTCGTCTTGGGAGATGCAAGACGAACCTGCATTCAAGTCACTGCAGGTATATCCGGCCTTATTTCGAGCCAGGGCATCGCGGTGTCCATTCCACTTGAGGCGGCAAAATCAGGGTCCCTCTCACATACCTAGAGCTGAGAGAAGCCTCCTCTTGAGGTGCTTGTGGTAAGGTGGTATTCCTCTGGAGTCGAAGCCAGGGACTAACCTCTCATCTCGAGTTGATTTTTGGTCCACGGAGCTCTTTCGTGTGGCTACAGTGACCTCAAGATCCCTCTAGCCTTGATACAGTGTTCTTGGGGTTTCTCTGGAGTGCCATCAAGGAAATCAAGGCTCCTTTCATGTGTGATGTGCAACACGGAATTGCTCTGCACGCAGTGCAGGGGAATCGGGCCTCATCTCGTGGCGTGGGGGAAGTCTCATGGTTTTTCTCAAGTTGCGGCGGGAACCTGGGGTATATTCTCGAGTTACGATGGGGATGGCCCTTCCACCCACGTGTTTGTTCAGCGACGTCAAGACTCCTGCCTAGTTGCGAGGGACAACTCGGGATTCTCCTCGAGGCTTGGCTTGGCAATTGGGACGCCTCTCCAGCTGAGGCGGGAGACCAAGGGTCCCTTTCCACGTGCCACAGGAATCCTGGGACTCCTATCAAGTTTCACGAGGAGTCATGCATCGTCTCCTTTTGAGGCACTGATCTCCGCGTACGGCTGGAGTTTTCAAAGGATGTGAGGCCTCCGGTCGCGATGAGGTGGGGAACTAGGTCTTTCTCTGTAGTCTCCACAGGGGATTCAGACATCCTTTCGTCTTGGGAGATGCAAGACGAGCCTGCATTCAAGTCACTGCAGGGATATCCGGCCTTATTTCGAGTCAGGGCATCGCGGTGTCCATTCCACTTGAGGCCGCAAACTCAGGGTCCCTCTCACATACCTAGAGCTGAGAGAAGCCTCCTCTTGAGGTGCTTGTGGTAAGGTGGTATTCCTCTGGAGTCGAAGCCAGGGACTAACCTCTCATCTCGAGTTGATTTTTCGTCCACGGAGCTCTTTCGTGTTGCTACAGTGACCTCAGGATCCCTCTAGCCTTGAAACAGTGTTCTTGGGGTTTCTCTGGAGTGCCATCAAGGAAATCAAGGCTCCTTTCATGTGTGATGTGCAACACGGAATTGCTCTGCATGTAGTGCAGGAGAATCGGGCCTCATCGCGTGGCGAGGGGGAAGTCTCATGGTTTTTCGCGTGTTGCGGCGGGAACCTGGGGTATATTCTCGAGTTACGATGGGGATGGCCCTTCCACCCACGTGTTTGTTCAGCGACGTCATGACTCCTGCCTAGTTGCGAGGGACAACTCGGGATTCTCCTCGAGGCTTGGCAGGGTAATTGGGACGCCTCTCCAGCTGAGGCAGGAGACCAAGGGTCCCTTTCCACGTGCCACAGGAATCCTGGGACTCCTATCAAGTTTCACGAGGAGTCAGGCATCGTCTCCTTTGGAGGCACTGATCTCCGCATACCTCTGGAGTTTTCAAAGGATGTGAGGCCTCCGGTCGCGATGAGGTGGGGAACTAGGTCTTTCTCTCTGGTCTCCACAGGGGATTCAGACATCCTTTCGTCTTGGGAGATGTAAGACGAGCCTGCATTCAAGTCACTGCAGGGATATCCGGCCTTATTTCGATTCAGGGCATCGCGGTGTCCATTCCACTTGAGGCGGCAAAATCAGGGTCCCTCTCACATACCTAGAGCTGAGAGAAGCCTCCTCTTGAGGTGCTTGTGGTAAGGTGGTATTCCTCTGGAGTCGAAGCCAGGGACTAACCTCTCATCTCGAGTTGATTTTTGGTCCACGGAGCTCTTTCGTGTGGCTACAGTGACCTCAAGATCCCTCTAGCCTTGATACAGTGTTCTTGGGGTTTCTCTGGAGTGCCATCAAGGAAATCAAGGCTCCTTTCATGTGTGATGTGCAACACGGAATTGCTCTGCACGCAGTGCAGGGGAATCGGGCCTCATCTCGTGGCGTGGGGGAAGTCTCATGGTTTTTCTCAAGTTGCGGCGGGAACCTGGGGTATATTCTCGAGTTACGATGGGGATGACCCTTCCACCCACGTGTTTGTTCAGCGACGTCAAGACTCCTGCCTAGTTGCGAGGGACAACTCGGGATTCTCCTCGAGGCTTGGCTTGGCAATTGGGACGCCTCTCCAGCTGAGGCGGGAGACCAAGGGTCCCTTTCCACGTGCCACAGGAATCCTGGGACTCCAATCAAGTTTCACGAGGAGTCATGCATCGTCTCCTTTTGAGGCACTGATCTCCGCGTACGGCTGGAGTTTTCAAAGGATGTGAGGCCTCCGGTCGCGATGAGGTGGGGAACTAGGTCTTTCTCTGTAGTCTCCACAGGGGATTCAGACATCCTTTCGTCTTGGGAGATGCAAGACCAGCCTGCATTCAAGTCACTGCAGGGATATCCGGCCTTATTTCGAGTCAGGGCATCGCGGTGTCCATTCCACTTGAGGCCGCAAACTCAGGGTCCCTCTCACATACCGAGAGCTGAGAGAAGCCTCCTCTTGAGGTGCTTGTGGTAAGGTGGTATTCCTCTGGAGTCGAAGCCAGGGACTAACCTCTCATCTCGAGTTGATTTTTCGTCCACGGAGCTCTTTCGTGTTGCTACAGTGACCTCAGGATCCCTCTAGCCTTGAAACAGTGTTCTTGGGGTTTCTCTGGAGTGCCATCAAGGAAATCAAGGCTCCTTTCATGTGTGATGTGCAACACGGAATTGCTCTGCACGCACTGTGGGGGAATCAGGCCTCATCTCGCGGCGAGGGGGAAGTCTCATGGTTTTTCTCGAGTTGCGGCGGGAACCTGAGGTATATTCTCGAGTTACGACGCGGATGGCCCTTCCACACACGTGTTTCTTCAGCGACGTCAGGACTCCTGCCTAGTTGCGAGGGACAACTCGGGATTCTCCTCTAGGCTTGGCAGGGCAATTGGGACGCCTCTCCAGCTGAGGCGGGAGACCAAGGGTCCCTTTCCACGTGCCACAGGAATCCTGGGACTCCTATCAAGTTTCACGAGGAGTCAGGCATCGTCTCCTTTGGAGGCACTGATCTCCGCATACCTCTGGAGTTTTCAAAGGATGTGAGGCCTCCGGTCGCGATGAGGTGGGGAACTAGGTCTTTCTCTGTGGTCTCCACAGGGGATTCAGACATCCTTTCGTCTTGGGAGATGCAAGACGAGCCTGCATTCAAGTCACTGCAGGGATATCCGGCGTTATTTCGATTCAGGGCATCGCGGTGTCCATTCCACTTGAGGCGGCAAAATCAGGGTCCCTCTCACATACCTAGAGCTGAGAGAAGCCTCCTCTTGAGGTGCTTGTGGTAAGGTGGTATTCCTCTGGAGTCGAAGCCAGGGACTAACCTCTCATCTCGAGTTGATTTTTGGTCCACGGAGCTCTTTCGTGTGGCTACAGTGACCTCAAGATCCCTCTAGCCTTGATACAGTGTTCTTGGGGTTTCTCTGGAGTGCCATCAAGGAAATCAAGGCTCCTTTCATGTGTGATGTGCAACACGGAATTGCTCTGCACGCAGTGCAGGGGAATCGGGCCTCATCTCGTGGCGTGGGGGAAGTCTCATGGTTTTTCTCAAGTTGCGGCGGGAACCTGGGGTATATTCTCGAGTTACGATGGGGATGGCCCTTCCACCCACGTGTTTGTTCAGCGACGTCAAGACTCCTGCCTAGTTGCGAGGGACAACTCGGGATTCTCCTCGAGGCTTGGCTTGGCAATTGGGACGCCTCTCCAGCTGAGGTGGGAGACCAAGGGTCCCTTTCCACGTGCCACAGGAATCCTGGGACTCCTATCAAGTTTCACGAGGAGTCATGCATCGTCTCCTTTTGAGGCACTGATCTCCGCGTACGGCTGGAGTTTTCAAAGGATGTGAGGCCTCCGGTCGCGATGAGGTGGGGAACTAGGTCTTTCTCTGTAGTCTCCACAGGGGATTCAGACATCCTTTCGTCTTGGGAGATGCAAGACGAGCCTGCATTCAAGTCACTGCAGGGATATCCGGCCTTATTTCGAGTCAGGGCATCGCGGTGTCCATTCCACTTGAGGCCGCAAACTCAGGGTCCCTCTCACATACCTAGAGCTGAGAGAAGCCTCCTCTTGAGGTGCTTGTGGTAAGGTGGTATTCCTCTGGAGTCGAAGCCAGGGACTAACCTCTCATCTCGAGTTGATTTTTCGTCCACGGAGCTCTTTCGTGTTGCTACAGTGACCTCAGGATCCCTCTAGCCTTGAAACAGTGTTCTTGGGGTTTCTCTGGAGTGCCATCAAGGAAATCAAGGCTCCTTTCATGTGTGATGTGCAACACGGAATTGCTCTGCACGCAGTGCGGGGGAATCAGGCCTCATCTCGCGGCGAGGTGGAAGTCTCATGGTTTTTCTCGAGTTGCGGCGGGAACCTGAGGTATATTCTCGAGTTACGACGCGGATGGCCCTTCCACCCACGTGTTTGTTCAGCGACGTCAGGACTCCTGCCTAGTTTCGAGGGACAACTCGGGATTCTCCTCGAGGCTTGGCAGGGCAATTGGGACGCCTCTCCAGCTGAGGCGGGAGACCAAGGGTCCCTTTCCACGTGCCACAGGAATCCTGGGTCTCCTATCAAGTTTCACGAGGATTTAGGCATCGTCTCCTTTGGAGGCACTGATCTCCGCCTACCTCTGGAGTTTTCAAAGGATGTGAGGTCTCCGGTCGCCATGAGGTGGGGAACTAGGTCTTTCTCTGTGGTCTCCACAGGGGATTCAGACATCCTTTCATCTTGGGAGATGCAAGTCGAGCCTGCATTCAAGACACTGCAGGGATATCTGGCCTTATTTCGAGTCAGGGCATCGCGGTGTCCATTCCACTTGAAGCCGCAAAATCAGGGTCCCTCTCACATACCTAGAGCTGAGAGAAGCCTCCACTTGAGGTGCTTGTGGTAAGGTGGTATTCCTCTGGAGTCGAAGCCAGGGACTAACCTCTCATCTCGAGTTGATTTTTCGTCCACGGAGCTCTTTCGTGTTGCTACAGTGACCTGGGGATCCCTCTAGCCTTGAAACAGTGTTCTTGGGGTTTCTCTGGAGTGCCATCAAGGAAATCAAGGCTCCTTTCATGTGTGATGTGCAACACGGAATTGCTCTGCACGCAGTGCAGGGGAATCAGGCCTCATCTCGCGGCGAGGGGGAAGTCTCATGGTTTTTCTCGAGTTGCGGCGGGAACCTGAGGTATATTCTCGAGTTACGACGGGGATGGCCCTTCCACACACGTGTTTCTTCAGTGACTTCAGGACTCCTGCCTAGTTGCGAGGGACAACTCGGGATTCTCCTCGAGGCTTGGCAGGGCAATTGGGACGCCTCTCCAGCTGAGGCGGGAGACCAAGGGTCCCTTTCCACCTGCCACAGGAATCCTGGGACTCCTTTCAAGTTTCACGAGGAGTCAGGCATCGTCTCGTTTGGAGTCACTGATCTCCGCGTACCTCTGGAGTTTTAAAAGGATGTGAGGCCTCCGGTCGCGATGAGGTGGGGAACTAGGTCTTTCTCTGTGGTCTCCACAGGGCATTCAGACATCCTTTCGTCTTGGGAGATGCAAGACGAACCTGCATTCAAGTCACTGCAGGTATATCCGGCCTTATTTCGAGCCAGGGCATCGCGGTGTCCATTCCACTTGAGGCCGCAAAATCAGGGTCCCTCTCACATACCTAGAGCTGAGAGAAGCCTCCTCTTGAGGTGCTTGTGGTAAGTTGGTATTCCTCTGGAGTCGAAGCCAGGGACTAACCTCTCATCTCGAGTTGATTCTTGGTCCACGGAGCTCCTTCGTGTTGCTACAGTGACCTCAGGATCCCTCTAGCCTTGAAACAGTGTTCTTGGGGTTTCTCTGGAGTGCCATCAAGGAAATCAAGGCTCCTTTCATGTGTGATGTGCAACACGGAATTGCTCTGCACGCAGTGCAGGGGAATCGGGCCTCATCTCGCGGCGAGGGGGAAGTCTCATGGCTTTTCTCTAGTTGCGGCGGGAACCTGGGGTATATTCTCGAGTTACGACGGGGATGGCCCTTCCACCCACGTGTTTGTTCAGCGACGTCAGGACTCCTGCCTAGTTGCGAGGGACAACTCGGGATTCTCCTCGAGGCTTGGCTTGGCAATTGGGACGCCTCTCCAGCTGAGGCGGGAGACCAAGGGTCCCTTTCCACGTGCCACAGGAATCCTGGGACTCCTATCAAGTTTCACGAGGAGTCAGGCATCGTCTCCTTTGGAGGCACTGATATCCGCGTACCTCTGGAGTTTTCAAAGGATGTGAGGCCTCCGGTCGCGATGAGGTGGGGATCTAGGTCTTTCTCTGTGGTCTCCACAGGGGATTCAGACATCCTTTCGTCTTGGGAGATGCAAGACGAGCCTGCATTCAAGTCACTGCAGGGATATCCGGCCTTAATTCGAGTCAGGGCATCGCGGTGTCCATTCCACTTTAGGCGGCAAACTCAGGGTCCCTCTCACATACCTAGAACTGAGAGAAGCCTCCTCTTGAGGTGCTTGTGGTAAGGTGGTATTCCTCTGGAGTCGAAGCCAGGGACTAACCTCTCATCTCGAGTTGATTTTTGGTCCACGGAGCTCTTTCGTGTTGCTACAGTGACCTGGGGATCCCTCTAGCCTTGAAACAGTGTTCTTGGGGTTTCTCTGGAGTGCCATCAAGGAAATCAAGGCTCCTTTCATGTGTGATGTGCAACACGGAATTGCTCTGCACGCAGTGCAGGGGAATCAGGCCTCATCTCGCGGCGAGGGGGAAGTCTCATGGTTTTTCGCGAGTTGCGGCGGGAACCTGGGGTATATTCTCGAGTTACGATGGGGATGGCCCTTCCACCCACGTGTTTGTTCAGCGACGTCATGACTCCTGCCTAGTTGCGAGGGACAACTCGGGATTCTCCTCGAGGCTTGGCAGGGCAATTGGGACGCCTCTCCAGCTGAGGTAGGAGACCAAGGGTCCCTTTCCACGTGCCACAGGAATCCTGGGACTCCTATCAAGTTTCACGAGGAGTCATGCATCGTCTCCTTTTGAGGCACTGATCTCCGCGTACGGCTGGAGTTTTCAAAGGATGTGAGGCCTCCGGTCGCGATGAGGTGGGGAACTAGGTCTTTCTCTGTAGTCTCCACAGGGGATTCAGACATCCTTTCGTCTTGGGAGATGCAAGACGAGCCTGCATTCAAGTCACTGCAGGGATATCCGGCCTTATTTCGAGTCAGGGCATCGCGGTGTCCATTCCACTTGAGGCCGCAAACTCAGGGTCCCTCTCACATACCTAGAGCTGAGAGAAGCCTCCTCTTGAGGTGCTTGTGGTAAGGTGGTATTCCTCTGGAGTCGAAGCCAGGGACTAACCTCTCATCTCGAGTTGATTTTTCGTCCACGGAGCTCTTTCGTGTTGCTACAGTGACCTCAGGATCCCTCTAGCCTTGAAACAGTGTTCTTGGGGTTTCTCTGGAGTGCCATCAAGGAAATCAAGGCTCCTTTCATGTGTGATGTGCAACACGGAATTGCTCTGCATGTAGTGCAGGGGAATCGGGCCTCATCGCGTGGCGAGGGGGAAGTCTCATGGTTTTTCGCGTGTTGCGGCGGGAACCTGGGGTATATTCTTGAGTTACGATGGGGATGGCCCTTCCACCCACGTGTTTGTTCAGCGACGTCATGACTCCTGCCTAGTTGCGAGGGACAACTCGGGATTCTCCTCGAGGCTTGGCAGGGTAATTGGGACGCCTCTCCAGCTGAGGCAGGAGACCAAGGGTCCCTTTCCACGTGCCACAGGAATCCTGGGACTCCTATCAAGTTTCACGAGGAGTCAGGCATCGTCTCCTTTGGAGGCACTGATCTCCGCATACCTCTGGAGTTTTCAAAGGATGTGAGGCCTCCGGTCGCGATGAGGTGGGGAACTAGGTCTTTCTCTGTGGTCTCCACAGGGGATTCAGACATCCTTTCGTCTTGGGAGATGTAAGACGAGCCTGCATTCAAGTCACTGCAGGGATATCCGGCCTTATTTCGATTCAGGGCATCGCGGTGTCCATTCCACTTGAGGCGGCAAAATCAGGGTCCCTCTCACATACCTAGAGCTGAGAGAAGCCTCCTCTTGAGGTGCTTGTGGTAAGGTGGTATTCCTCTGGAATCGAAGCCAGGGACTAACCTCTCATCTCGAGTTGATTTTTGGTCCACGGAGCTCTTTCGTGTGGCTACAGTGACCTCAAGATCCCTCTAGCCTTGATACAGTGTTCTTGGGGTTTCTCTGGAGTGCCATCAAGGAAATCAAGGCTCCTTTCATGTGTGATGTGCAACACGGAATTGCTCTGCACGCAGTGCAGGGGAATCGGGCCTCATCTCGTGGCGTGGGGGAAGTCTCATGGTTTTTCTCAAGTTGCGGCGGGAACCTGGGGTATATTCTCGAGTTACGATGGGGATGACCCTTCCACCCACGTGTTTGTTCAGCGACGTCAAGACTCCTGCCTAGTTGCGAGGGACAACTCGGGATTCTCCTCGAGGCTTGGCTTGGCAATTGGGACGCCTCTCCAGCTGAGGCGGGAGACCAAGGGTCCCTTTCCACGTGCCACAGGAATCCTGGGACTCCTATCAAGTTTCACGAGGAGGCAGGCATCGTCTCCTTTGGAGGCACTGATCTCCGCGTACGGCTGGAGTTTTCAAAGGATGTGAGGCCTCCGGTCGCGATGAGGTGGGGAACTAGGTCTTTCTCTGTAGTCTCCACAGGGGATTCAGACATCCTTTCGTCTTGGGAGATGCAAGACGAGCCTGCATTCAAGTCACTGCAGGGATATCCGGCCTTATTTCGAGTCAGGGCATCGCGGTGTCCATTCCACTTGAGGCCGCAAACTCAGGGTCCCTCTCACATACCTAGAGCTGAGAGAAGCCTCCTCTTGAGGTGCTTGTGGTAAGGTGGTATTCCTCTGGAGTCGAAGCCAGGGACTAACCTCTCATCTCGAGTTGATTTTTCGTCCACGGAGCTCTTTCGTGTTGCTACAGTGACCTCAGGATCCCTCTAGCCTTGAAACAGTGTTCTTGGGGTTTCTCTGGAGTGCCATCAAGGAAATCAAGGCTCCTTTCATGTGTGATGTGCAACACGGAATTGCTCTGCACGCACTGTGGGGGAATCAGGCCTCATCTCGCGGCGAGGGGGAAGTCTCATGGTTTTTCTCGAGTTGCGGCGGGAACCTGAGGTATATTCTCGAGTTACGACGCGGATGGCCCTTCCACACACGTGTTTCTTCAGCGACGTCAGGACTCCTGCCTAGTTGCGAGGGACAACTCGGGATTCTCCTCGAGGCTTGGCAGGGCAATTGGGACGCCTCTCCAGCTGAGGCGGGAGACCAAGGGTCCCTTTCCACGTGCCACAGGAATCCTGGGTCTCCTATCAAGTTTCACGAGGATTTAGGCATCGTCTCCTTTGGAGGCACTGATCTCCGCCTACCTCTGGAGTTTTCAAAGGATGTGAGGTCTCCGGTCGCCATGAGGTGGGGAACTAGGTCTTTCTCTGTGGTCTCCACAGGGGATTCAGACATCCTTTCATCTTGGGAGATGCAAGTCGAGCCTGCATTCAAGACACTGCAGGGATATCCGGCCTTATTTCGAGTCAGGGCATCGCGGTGTCCATTCCACTTGAGGCCGCAAACTCAGGGTCCCTCTCACATACCTAGAGCTGAGAGAAGCCTCCACTTGAGGTGCTTGTGGTAAGGTGGTATTCCTCTGGAGTCGAAGCCAGGGACTAACCTCTCATCTCGAGTTGATTTTTCGTCCACGGAGCTCTTTCGTGTTGCTACAGTGACCTGGGGATCCCTCTAGCCTTGAAACAGTGTTCTTGGGGTTTCTCTGGAGTGCCATCAAGGAAATCAAGGCTCCTTTCATGTGTGATGTGCAACACGGAATTGCTCTGCACGCAGTGCAGGGGAATCAGGCCTCATCTCGCGGCGAGGGGGAAGTCTCATGGTTTTTCTCGAGTTGCGGCGGGAACCTGAGGTATATTCTCGAGTTACGACGGGGCTGGCCCTTCCACACACGTGTTTCTTCAGTGACTTCAGGACTCCTGCCTAGTTGCGAGGGACAACTCGGGATTCTCCTCGAGGCTTGGCAGGGCAATTGGGACGCCTCTCCAGCTGAGGCGGGAGACCAAGGGTCCCTTTCCACCTGCCACAGGAATCCTGGGACTCCTTTCAAGTTTCACGAGGAGTCAGGCATCGTCTCGTTTGGAGTCACTGATCTCCGCGTACCTCTGGAGTTTTAAAAGGATGTGAGGCCTCCGGTCGCGATGAGGTGGGGAACTAGGTCTTTCTCTGTGGTCTCCACAGGGGATTCAGACATCCTTTCGTCTTGGGAGATGCAAGACGAACCTGCATTCAAGTCACTGCAGGTATATCCGGCCTTATTTCGAGCCAGGGCATCGCGGTGTCCATTCCACTTGAGGCCGCAAAATCAGGGTCCCTCTCACATACCTAGAGCTGAGAGAAGCCTCCTCTTGAGGTGCTTGTGGTAAGTTGGTATTCCTCTGGAGTCGAAGCCAGGGACTAACCTCTCATCTCGAGTTGATTCTTGGTCCACGGAGCTCCTTCGTGTTGCTACAGTGACCTCAGGATCCCTCTAGCCTTGAAACAGTGTTCTTGGGGTTTCTCTGGAGTGCCATCAAGGAAATCAAGGCTCCTTTCATGTGTGATGTGCAACACGGAATTGCTCTGCACGCAGTGCAGGGGAATCGGGCCTCATCTCGCGGCGAGGGGGAAGTCTCATGGCTTTTCTCTAGTTGCGGCGGGAACCTGGGGTATATTCTCGAGTTACGACGGGGATGGCCCTTCCACCCACGTGTTTGTTCAGCGACGTCAGGACTCCTGCCTAGTTGCGAGGGACAACTCGGGATTCTCCTCGAGGCTTGGCTTGGCAATTGGGACGCCTCTCCAGCTGAGGCGGGAGACCAAGGGTCCCTTTCCACGTGCCACAGGAATCCTGGGACTCCTATCAAGTTTCACGAGGAGTCAGGCATCGTCTCCTTTGGAGGCACTGATATCCGCGTACCTCTGGAGTTTTCAAAGGATGTGAGGCCTCCGGTCGCGATGAGGTGGGGATCTAGGTCTTTCTCTGTGGTCTCCACAGGGGATTCAGACATCCTTTCGTCTTGGGAGATGCAAGACGAGCCTGCATTCAAGTCACTGCAGGGATATCCGGCCTTAATTCGAGTCAGGGCATCGCGGTGTAAATTCCACTTTAGGCGGCAAACTCAGGGTCCCTCTCACATACCTAGAACTGAGAGAAGCCTCCTCTTGAGGTGCTTGTGGTAAGGTGGTATTCCTCTGGAGTCGAAGCCAGGGACTAACCTCTCATCTCGAGTTGATTTTTGGTCCACGGAGCTCTTTCGTGTTGCTACAGTGACCTGGGGATCCCTCTAGCCTTGAAACAGTGTTCTTGGGGTTTCTCTGGAGTGCCATCAAGGAAATCAAGGCTCCTTTCATGTGTGATGTGCAACACGGAATTGCTCTGCACGCAGTGCAGGGGAATCAGGCCTCATCTCGCGGCGAGGGGGAAGTCTCATGGTTTTTCGCGAGTTGCGGCGGGAACCTGGGGTATATTCTCGAGTTACGATGGGGATGGCCCTTCCACCCACGTGTTTGTTCAGCGACGTCATGACTCCTGCCTAGTTGCGAGGGACAACTCGGGATTCTCCTCGAGGCTTGGCAGGGCAATTGGGACGCCTCTCCAGCTGAGGTAGGAGACCAAGGGTCCCTTTCCACGTGCCACAGGAATCCTGGGACTCCTATCAAGTTTCACGAGGAGTCAGGCATCGTCTCCTTTGGAGGCACTGATCTCCGCATACCTCTGGAGTTTTCAAAGGATGTGAGGCCTCCGGTCGCGATGAGGTGGGGAACTATGTCTTTCTCTGTGGTCTCCACAGGGGATTCAGACATCCTTTCGTCTTGGGAGATGCAAGACGAGCCTGCATTCAAGTCACTGCAGGGATATCCGGCCTTATTTCGATTCAGGGCATCGCGGTGTCCATTCCACTTGAGGCGGCAAAATCAGGGTCCCTCTCACATACCTAGAGCTGAGAGAAGCCTCCTCTTGAGGTGCTTGTGGTAAGGTGGTATTCCTCTGGAGTCGAAGCCAGGGACTAACCTCTCATCTCGAGTTGATTTTTGGTCCACGGAGCTCTTTCGTGTGGCTACAGTGACCTCAAGATCCCTCTAGCCTTGATACAGTGTTCTTGGGGTTTCTCTGGAGTGCCATCAAGGAAATCAAGGCTCCTTTCATGTGTGATGTGCAACACGGAATTGCTCTGCACGCAGTGCAGGGGAATCGGGCCTCATCTCGTGGCGTGGGGGAAGTCTCATGGTTTTTCTCAAGTTGCGGCGGGAACCTGGGGTATATTCTCGAGTTACGATGGGGATGGCCCTTCCACCCACGTGTTTGTTCAGCGACGTCAAGACTCCTGCCTAGTTGCGAGGGACAACTCGGGATTCTCCTCGAGGCTTGGCTTGGCAATTGGGACGCCTCTCCAGCTGAGGCGGGAGACCAAGGGTCCCATTCCACGTGCCACAGGAATCCTGGGACTCCTATCAAGTTTCACGAGGAGTCAGGCATCGTCTCCTTTGGAGGCACTGATCTCCGCGTACGGCTGGAGTTTTCAAAGGATGTGAGGCCTCCGGTCGCGATGAGGTGGGGAACTAGGTCTTTCTCTGTAGTCTCCACAGGGGATTCAGACATCCTTTCGTCTTGGGAGATGCAAGACGAGCCTGCATTCAAGTCACTGCAGGGATATCCGGCCTTATTTCGAGTCAGGGCATCGCGGTGTCCATTCCACTTGAGGCCGCAAACTCAGGGTCCCTCTCACATACCTAGAGCTGAGAGAAGCCTCCTCTTGAGGTGCTTGTGGTAAGGTGGTATTCCTCTGGAGTCGAAGCCAGGGACTAACCTCTCATCTCGAGTTGATTTTTCGTCCACGGAGCTCTTTCGTGTTGCTACAGTGACCTCAGGATCCCTCTAGCCTTGAAACAGTGTTCTTGGGGTTTCTCTGGAGTGCCATCAAGGAAATCAAGGCTCCTTTCATGTGTGATGTGCAACACGGAATTGCTCTGCACGCAGTGCGGGGGAATCAGGCCTCATCTCGCGGCGAGGTGGAAGTCTCATGGTTTTTCTCGAGTTGCGGCGGGAACCTGAGGTATATTCTCGAGTTACGACGCGGATGGCCCTTCCACCCACGTGTTTGTTCAGCGACGTCAGGACTCCTGCCTAGTTGCGAGGGACAACTCGGGATTCTCCTCGAGGCTTGGCAGGGCAATTGGGACGCCTCTCCAGCTGAGGCGGGAGACCAAGGGTCCCTTTCCACGTGCCACAGGAATCCTGGGTCTCCTATCAAGTTTCACGAGGATTTAGGCATCGTCTCCTTTGGAGGCACTGATCTCCGCCTACCTCTGGAGTTTTCAAAGGATGTGAGGTCTCCGGTCGCCATGAGGTGGGGAACTAGGTCTTTCTCTGTGGTCTCCACAGGGGATTCAGACATCCTTTCATCTTGGGAGATGCAAGTCGAGCCTGCATTCAAGTCACTGCAGGGATATCCGGCCTTATTTCGAGTCAGGGCATCGCGGTGTCCATTCCACTTGAAGCCGCAAAATCAGGGTCCCTCTCACATACCTAGAGCTGAGAGAAGCCTCCACTTGAGGTGCTTGTGGTAAGGTGGTATTCCTCTGGAGTCGAAGCCAGGGACTAACCTCTCATCTCGAGTTGATTTTTCGTCCACGGAGCTCTTTCGTGTTGCTACAGTGACCTGGGGATCCCTCTAGCCTTGAAACAGTGTTCTTGGGGTTTCTCTGGAGTGCCATCAAGGAAATCAAGGCTCCTTTCATGTGTGATGTGCAACACGGAATTGCTCTGCACGCAGTGCAGGGGAATCAGGCCTCATCTCGCGGCGAGGGGGAAGTCTCATGGTTTTTCGCGAGTTGCGGCGGGAACCTGGGGTATATTCTCGAGTTACGATGGGGATGGCCCTTCCACCCACGTGTTTGTTCAGCGACGTCATGACTCCTGCCTAGTTGCGAGGGACAACTCGGGATTCTCCTCGAGGCTTGGCAGGGCAATTGGGACGCCTCTCCAGCTGAGGTAGGAGACCAAGGGTCCCTTTCCACGTGCCACAGGAATCCTGGGACTCCTATCAAGTTTCACGAGGAGTCAGGCATCGTCTCCTTTGGAGGCACTGATCTCCGCATACCTCTGGAGTTTTCAAAGGATGTGAGGCCTCCGGTCGCGATGAGGTGGGGAACTATGTCTTTCTCTGTGGTCTCCACAGGGGATTCAGACATCCTTTCGTCTTGGGAGATGCAAGACGAGCCTGCATTCAAGTCACTGCAGGGATATCCGGCCTTATTTCGATTCAGGGCATCGCGGTGTCCATTCCACTTGAGGCGGCAAAATCAGGGTCCCTCTCACATACCTAGAGCTGAGAGAAGCCTCCTCTTGAGGTGCTTGTGGTAAGGTGGTATTCCTCTGGAGTCGAAGCCAGGGACTAACCTCTCATCTCGAGTTGATTTTTGGTCCACGGAGCTCTTTCGTGTGGCTACAGTGACCTCAAGATCCCTCTAGCCTTGATACAGTGTTCTTGGGGTTTCTCTGGAGTGCCATCAAGGAAATCAAGGCTCCTTTCATGTGTGATGTGCAACACGGAATTGCTCTGCACGCAGTGCAGGGGAATCGGGCCTCATCTCGTGGCGTGGGGGAAGTCTCATGGTTTTTCTCAAGTTGCGGCGGGAACCTGGGGTATATTCTCGAGTTACGATGGGGATGGCCCTTCCACCCACGTGTTTGTTCAGCGACGTCAAGACTCCTGCCTAGTTGCGAGGGACAACTCGGGATTCTCCTCGAGGCTTGGCTTGGCAATTGGGACGCCTCTCCAGCTGAGGCGGGAGACCAAGGGTCCCATTCCACGTGCCACAGGAATCCTGGGACTCCTATCAAGTTTCACGAGGAGTCATGCATCGTCTCCTTTTGAGGCACTGATCTCCGCGTACGGCTGGAGTTTTCAAAGGATGTGAGGCCTCCGGTCGCGATGAGGTGGGGAACTAGGTCTTTCTCTGTAGTCTCCACAGGGGATTCAGACATCCTTTCGTCTTGGGAGATGCAAGACGAGCCTGCATTCAAGTCACTGCAGGGATATCCGGCCTTATTTCGAGTCAGGGCATCGCGGTGTCCATTCCACTTGAGGCCGCAAACTCAGGGTCCCTCTCACATACCTAGAGCTGAGAGAAGCCTCCTCTTGAGGTGCTTGTGGTAAGGTGGTATTCCTCTGGAGTCGAAGCCAGGGACTAACCTCTCATCTCGAGTTGATTTTTCGTCCACGGAGCTCTTTCGTGTTGCTACAGTGACCTCAGGATCCCTCTAGCCTTGAAACAGTGTTCTTGGGGTTTCTCTGGAGTGCCATCAAGGAAATCAAGGCTCCTTTCATGTGTGATGTGCAACACGGAATTGCTCTGCACGCAGTGCGGGGGAATCAGGCCTCATCTCGCGGCGAGGTGGAAGTCTCATGGTTTTTCTCGAGTTGCGGCGGGAACCTGAGGTATATTCTCGAGTTACGACGCGGATGGCCCTTCCACCCACGTGTTTGTTCAGCGACGTCAGGACTCCTGCCTAGTTGCGAGGGACAACTCGGGATTCTCCTCGAGGCTTGGCAGGGCAATTGGGACGCCTCTCCAGCTGAGGCGGGAGACCAAGGGTCCCTTTCCACGTGCCACAGGAATCCTGGGTCTCCTATCAAGTTTCACGAGGATTTAGGCATCGTCTCCTTTGGAGGCACTGATCTCCGCCTACCTCTGGAGTTTTCAAAGGATGTGAGGTCTCCGGTCGCCATGAGGTGGGGAACTAGGTCTTTCTCTGTGGTCTCCACAGGGGATTCAGACATCCTTTCATCTTGGGAGATGCAAGTCGAGCCTGCATTCAAGTCACTGCAGGGATATCCGGCCTTATTTCGAGTCAGGGCATCGCGGTGTCCATTCCACTTGAAGCCGCAAAATCAGGGTCCCTCTCACATACCTAGAGCTGAGAGAAGCCTCCACTTGAGGTGCTTGTGGTAAGGTGGTATTCCTCTGGAGTCGAAGCCAGGGACTAACCTCTCATCTCGAGTTGATTTTTCGTCCACGGAGCTCTTTCGTGTTGCTACAGTGACCTGGGGATCCCTCTAGCCTTGAAACAGTGTTCTTGGGGTTTCTCTGGAGTGCCATCAAGGAAATCAAGGCTCCTTTCATGTGTGATGTGCAACACGGAATTGCTCTGCACGCAGTGCAGGGGAATCAGGCCTCATCTCGCGGCGAGGGGGAAGTCTCATGGTTTTTCTCGAGTTGCGGCGGGAACCTGAGGTATATTCTCGAGTTACGACGGGGATGGCCCTTCCACACACGTGTTTCTTCAGTGACTTCAGGACTCCTGCCTAGTTGCGAGGGACAACTCGGGATTCTCCTCGAGGCTTGGCAGGGCAATTGGGACGCCTCTCCAGCTGAGGCGGGAGACCAAGGGTCCCTTTCCACCTGCCACAGGAATCCTGGGACTCCTTTCAAGTTTCACGAGGAGTCAGGCATCGTCTCGTTTGGAGTCACTGATCTCCGCGTACCTCTGGAGTTTTAAAAGGATGTGAGGCCTCCGGTCGCGATGAGGTGGGGAACTAGGTCTTTCTCTGTGGTCTCCACAGGGGATTCAGACATCCTTTCGTCTTGGGAGATGCAAGACGAACCTGCATTCAAGTCACTGCAGGTATATCCGGCCTTATTTCGAGCCAGGGCATCGCGGTGTCCATTCCACTTGAGGCCGCAAAATCAGGGTCCCTCTCACATACCTAGAGCTGAGAGAAGCCTCCTCTTGAGGTGCTTGTGGTAAGTTGGTATTCCTCTGGAGTCGAAGCCAGGGACTAACCTCTCATCTCGAGTTGATTCTTGGTCCACGGAGCTCCTTCGTGTTGCTACAGTGACCTCAGGATCCCTCTAGCCTTGAAACAGTGTTCTTGGGGTTTCTCTGGAGTGCCATCAAGGAAATCAAGGCTCCTTTCATGTGTGATGTGCAACACGGAATTGCTCTGCACGCAGTGCAGGGGAATCGGGCCTCATCTCGCGGCGAGGGGGAAGTCTCATGGCTTTTCTCTAGTTGCGGCGGGAACCTGGGGTATATTCTCGAGTTACGACGGGGATGGCCCTTCCACCCACGTGTTTGTTCAGCGACGTCAGGACTCCTGCCTAGTTGCGAGGGACAACTCGGGATTCTCCTCGAGGCTTGGCTTGGCAATTGGGACGCCTCTCCAGCTGAGGCGGGAGACCAAGGGTCCCTTTCCACGTGCCACAGGAATCCTGGGACTCCTATCAAGTTTCACGAGGAGTCAGGCATCGTCTCCTTTGGAGGCACTGATATCCGCGTACCTCTGGAGTTTTCAAAGGATGTGAGGCCTCCGGTCGCGATGAGGTGGGGATCTAGGTCTTTCTCTGTGGTCTCCACAGGGGATTCAGACATCCTTTCGTCTTGGGAGATGCAAGACGAGCCTGCATTCAAGTCACTGCAGGGATATCCGGCCTTAATTCGAGTCAGGGCATCGCGGTGTCCATTCCACTTTAGGCGGCAAACTCAGGGTCCCTCTCACATACCTAGAACTGAGAGAAGCCTCCTCTTGAGGTGCTTGTGGTAAGGTGGTATTCCTCTGGAGTCGAAGCCAGGGACTAACCTCTCATCTCGAGTTGATTTTTGGTCCACGGAGCTCTTTCGTGTTGCTACAGTGACCTGGGGATCCCTCTAGCCTTGAAACAGTGTTCTTGGGGTTTCTCTGGAGTGCCATCAAGGAAATCAAGGCTCCTTTCATGTGTGATGTGCAACACGGAATTGCTCTGCACGCAGTGCAGGGGAATCAGGCCTCATCTCGCGTCGAGGGGGAAGTCTCATGGTTTTT
Source organism: Cervus elaphus (assembly GCF_910594005.1). Lineage (NCBI taxonomy): Eukaryota > Metazoa > Chordata > Mammalia > Artiodactyla > Cervidae > Cervus > Cervus elaphus. The sequence continues at coordinate 169,958 of NW_025316729.1, read as the reverse complement.
CGCGAGTTGCGGCGGGAACCTGGGGTATATTCTCGAGTTACGATGGGGATGGCCCTTCCACCCACGTGTTTGTTCAGCGACGTCATGACTCCTGCCTAGTTGCGAGGGACAAGTCGGGATTCTCCTCGAGGCTTGGCAGGGCAATTGGGACGCCTCTCCAGCTGAGGTAGGAGACCAAGGGTCCCTTTCCACGTGCCACAGGAATCCTGGGACTCCTATCAAGTTTCACGAGGAGTCAGGCATCGTCTCCTTTGGAGGCACTGATCTCCGCATACCTCTGGAGTTTTCAAAGGATGTGAGGCCTCCGGTCGCGATGAGGTGGGGAACTATGTCTTTCTCTGTGGTCTCCACAGGGGATTCAGACATCCTTTCGTCTTGGGAGATGCAAGACGAGCCTGCATTCAAGTCACTGCAGGGATATCCGGCCTTATTTCGATTCAGGGCATCGCGGTGTCCATTCCACTTGAGGCGGCAAAATCAGGGTCCCTCTCACATACCTAGAGCTGAGAGAAGCCTCCTCTTGAGGTGCTTGTGGTAAGGTGGTATTCCTCTGGAGTCGAAGCCAGGGACTAACCTCTCATCTCGAGTTGATTTTTGGTCCACGGAGCTCTTTCGTGTGGCTACAGTGACCTCAAGATCCCTCTAGCCTTGATACAGTGTTCTTGGGGTTTCTCTGGAGTGCCATCAAGGAAATCAAGGCTCCTTTCATGTGTGATGTGCAACACGGAATTGCTCTGCACGCAGTGCAGGGGAATCGGGCCTCATCTCGTGGCGTGGGGGAAGTCTCATGGTTTTTCTCAAGTTGCGGCGGGAACCTGGGGTATATTCTCGAGTTACGATGGGGATGGCCCTTCCACCCACGTGTTTGTTCAGCGACGTCAAGACTCCTGCCTAGTTGCGAGGGACAACTCGGGATTCTCCTCGAGGCTTGGCTTGGCAATTGGGACGCCTCTCCAGCTGAGGCGGGAGACCAAGGGTCCCATTCCACGTGCCACAGGAATCCTGGGACTCCTATCAAGTTTCACGAGGAGTCATGCATCGTCTCCTTTTGAGGCACTGATCTCCGCGTACGGCTGGAGTTTTCAAAGGATGTGAGGCCTCCGGTCGCGATGAGGTGGGGAACTAGGTCTTTCTCTCTAGTCTCCACAGGGGATTCAGACATCCTTTCGTCTTGGGAGATGCAAGACGAGCCTGCATTCAAGTCACTGCAGGGATATCCGGCCTTATTTCGAGTCAGGGCATCGCGGTGTCCATTCCACTTGAGGCCGCAAACTCAGGGTCCCTCTCACATACCTAGAGCTGAGAGAAGCCTCCTCTTGAGGTGCTTGTGGTAAGGTGGTATTCCTCTGGAGTCGAAGCCAGGGACTAACCTCTCATCTCGAGTTGATTTTTCGTCCACGGAGCTCTTTCGTGTTGCTACAGTGACCTCAGGATCCCTCTAGCCTTGAAACAGTGTTCTTGGGGTTTCTCTGGAGTGCCATCAAGGAAATCAAGGCTCCTTTCATGTGTGATGTGCAACACGGAATTGCTCTGCACGCAGTGCGGGGGAATCAGGCCTCATCTCGCGGCGAGGTGGAAGTCTCATGGTTTTTCTCGAGTTGCGGCGGGAACCTGAGGTATATTCTCGAGTTACGACGCGGATGGCCCTTCCACCCACGTGTTTTTTCACCGACGTCAGGACTCCTGCCTAGTTGCGAGGGACAACTCGGGATTCTCCTCGAGGCTTGGCAGGGCAATTGGGACGCCTCTCCAGCTGAGGCGGGAGACCAAGGGTCCCTTTCCACGTGCCACAGGAATCCTGGGTCTCCTATCAAGTTTCACGAGGATTTAGGCATCGTCTCCTTTGGAGGCACTGATCTCCGCCTACCTCTGGAGTTTTCAAAGGATGTGAGGTCTCCGGTCGCCATGAGGTGGGGAACTAGGTCTTTCTCTGTGGTCTCCACAGGGGATTCAGACATCCTTTCATCTTGGGAGATGCAAGTCGAGCCTGCATTCAAGACACTGCAGGGATATCCGGCCTTATTTCGAGTCAGGGCATCGCGGTGTCCATTCCACTTGAAGCCGCAAAATCAGGGTCCCTCTCACATACCTAGAGCTGAGAGAAGCCTCCACTTGAGGTGCTTGTGGTAAGGTGGTATTCCTCTGGAGTCGAAGCCAGGGACTAACCTCTCATCTCGAGTTGATTTTTCGTCCACGGAGCTCTTTCGTGTTGCTACAGTGACCTGGGGATCCCTCTAGCCTTGAAACAGTGTTCTTGGGGTTTCTCTGGAGTGCCATCAAGGAAATCAAGGCTCCTTTCATGTGTGATGTGCAACACGGAATTGCTCTGCCCGCAGTGCAGGGGAATCAGGCCTCATCTCGCGGCGAGGGGGAAGTCTCATGGTTTTTCTCGAGTTGCGGCGGGAACCTGGGGTATATTCTCGAGTTACGACGGGGATGGCCCTTCCACACACGTGTTTCTTCAGTGACTTCAGGACTCCTGCCTAGTTGCGAGGGACAACTCGGGATTCTCCTCGAGGCTTGGCAGGGCAATTGGGACGCCTCTCCAGCTGAGGCGGGAGACCAAGGGTCCCTTTCCACGTGCCACAGGAATCCTGGGACTCCTATCAAGTTTCACGAGGAGTCAGGCATCGTCTCCTTTGGAGGCACTGATCTCCGCATACCTCTGGAGTTTTCAAAGGATGTGAGGCCTCCGGTCGCGATGAGGTGGGGAACTAGGTCTTTCTCTGTGGTCTCCACAGGGGATTCAGACATCCTTTCGTCTTGGGAGATGCAAGACGAGCCTGCATTCAAGTCACTGCAGGGATATCCGGCCTTATTTCGATTCAGGGCATCGCGGTGTCCATTCCACTTGAGGCGGCAAAATCAGGGTCCCTCTCACATACCTAGAGCTGAGAGAAGCCTCCTCTTGAGGTGCTTGTGGTAAGGTGGTATTCCTCTGGAGTCGAAGCCAGGGACTAACCTCTCATCTCGAGTTGATTTTTGGTCCACGGAGCTCTTTCGTGTGGCTACAGTGACCTCAAGATCCCTCTAGCCTTGATACAGTGTTCTTGGGGTTTCTCTGGAGTGCCATCAAGGAAATCAAGGCTCCTTTCATGTGTGATGTGCAACACGGAATTGCTCTGCACGCAGTGCAGGGGAATCGGGCCTCATCTCGTGGCGTGGGGGAAGTCTCATGGTTTTTCTCAAGTTGCGGCGGGAACCTGGGGTATATTCTCGAGTTACGATGGGGATGGCCCTTCCACCCACGTGTTTGTTCAGCGACGTCAAGACTCCTGCCTAGTTGCGAGGGACAACTCGGGATTCTCCTCGAGGCTTGGCTTGGCAATTGGGACGCCTCTCCAGCTGAGGCGGGAGACCAAGGGTCCCATTCCACGTGCCACAGGAATCCTGGGACTCCTATCAAGTTTCACGAGGAGTCATGCATCGTCTCCTTTTGAGGCACTGATCTCCGCGTACGGCTGGAGTTTTCAAAGGATGTGAGGCCTCCGGTCGCGATGAGGTGGGGAACTAGGTCTTTCTCTCTAGTCTCCACAGGGGATTCAGACATCCTTTCGTCTTGGGAGATGCAAGACGAGCCTGCATTCAAGTCACTGCAGGGATATCCGGCCTTATTTCGAGTCAGGGCATCGCGGTGTCCATTCCACTTGAGGCCGCAAACTCAGGGTCCCTCTCACATACCTAGAGCTGAGAGAAGCCTCCTCTTGAGGTGCTTGTGGTAAGGTGGTATTCCTCTGGAGTCGAAGCCAGGGACTAACCTCTCATCTCGAGTTGATTTTTCGTCCACGGAGCTCTTTCGTGTTGCTACAGTGACCTCAGGATCCCTCTAGCCTTGAAACAGTGTTCTTGGGGTTTCTCTGGAGTGCCATCAAGGAAATCAAGGCTCCTTTCATGTGTGATGTGCAACACGGAATTGCTCTGCACGCAGTGCGGGGGAATCAGGCCTCATCTCGCGGCGAGGTGGAAGTCTCATGGTTTTTCTCGAGTTGCGGCGGGAACCTGAGGTATATTCTCGAGTTACGACGCGGATGGCCCTTCCACCCACGTGTTTGTTCAGCGACGTCAGGACTCCTGCCTAGTTGCGAGGGACAACTCGGGATTCTCCTCGAGGCTTGGCAGGGCAATTGGGACGCCTCTCCAGCTGAGGCGGGAGACCAAGGGTCCCTTTCCACGTGCCACAGGAATCCTGGGTCTCCTATCAAGTTTCACGAGGATTTAGGCATCGTCTCCTTTGGAGGCACTGATCTCCGCCTACCTCTGGAGTTTTCAAAGGATGTGAGGTCTCCGGTCGCCATGAGGTGGGGAACTAGGTCTTTCTCTGTGGTCTCCACAGGGGATTCAGACATCCTTTCATCTTGGGAGATGCAAGTCGAGCCTGCATTCAAGACACTGCAGGGATATCCGGCCTTATTTCGAGTCAGGGCATCGCGGTGTCCATTCCACTTGAAGCCGCAAAATCAGGGTCCCTCTCACATACCTAGAGCTGAGAGAAGCCTCCACTTGAGGTGCTTGTGGTAAGGTGGTATTCCTCTGGAGTCGAAGCCAGGGACTAACCTCTCATCTCGAGTTGATTTTTCGTCCACGGAGCTCTTTCGTGTTGCTACAGTGACCTGGGGATCCCTCTAGCCTTGAAACAGTGTTCTTGGGGTTTCTCTGGAGTGCCATCAAGGAAATCAAGGCTCCTTTCATGTGTGATGTGCAACACGGAATTGCTCTGCCCGCAGTGCAGGGGAATCAGGCCTCATCTCGCGGCGAGGGGGAAGTCTCATGGTTTTTCTCGAGTTGCGGCGGGAACCTGAGGTATATTCTCGAGTTACGACGGGGATGGCCCTTCCACACACGTGTTTCTTCAGTGACTTCAGGACTCCTGCCTAGTTGCGAGGGACAACTCGGGATTCTCCTCGAGGCTTGGCAGGGCAATTGGGACGCCTCTCCAGCTGAGGCGGGAGACCAAGGGTCCCTTTCCACGTGCCACAGGAATCCTGGGACTCCTATCAAGTTTCACGAGGAGTCAGGCATCGTCTCCTTTGGAGGCACTGATCTCCGCATACCTCTGGAGTTTTCAAAGGATGTGAGGCCTCCGGTCGCGATGAGGTGGGGAACTAGGTCTTTCTCTGTGGTCTCCACAGGGGATTCAGACATCCTTTCGTCTTGGGAGATGCAAGACGAGCCTGCATTCAAGTCACTGCAGGGATATCCGGCCTTATTTCGATTCAGGGCATCGCGGTGTCCATTCCACTTGAGGCGGCAAAATCAGGGTCCCTCTCACATACCTAGAGCTGAGAGAAGCCTCCTCTTGAGGTGCTTGTGGTAAGGTGGTATTCCTCTGGAGTCGAAGCCAGGGACTAACCTCTCATCTCGAGTTGATTTTTGGTCCACGGAGCTCTTTCGTGTTGCTACAGTGACCTCAGGATCCCTCTAGCCTTGAAACAGTGTTCTTGGGGTTTCTCTGGAGTGCCATCAAGGAAATCAAGGCTCCTTTCATGTGTGATGTGCAACACGGAATTGCTCTGCACGCAGTGCAGGGGAATCGGGCCTCATCTCGCGGCGAGGGGGAAGTCTCATGGTTTTTCTCGAGTTGCGGCGGGAACCTGGGGTATATTCTCGAGTTACGACGGGGATGGCCCTTCCACCCACGTGTTTGTTCAGCGACGTCAAGACTCCTGCCTAGTTGCGAGGGACAACTCGGGATTCTCCTCGAGGCTTCGCAGGGCAATTGGGACGCCTCTCCAGCTGAGGTGGGAGACCAAGTGTCCCTTTCCACGTGCCACAGGAATCCTGGGACTCCTATCAAGTTTCAGGAGGACTCAGGCATCGTCTCCTTTGGAGGCACTGATCTCCGCGTACCTCTGGAGTTTTCAAAGGATGTGAGGCCTCCGGTCGCGATGAGGTGGGGATCTAGGTCTTTCTCTGTGGTCTCCACAGGGGATTCAGACATCCTTTCATCAAGGGAGATGCAAGACGAGCCTGCATTCAAGTCACTGCAGGGATATCCGGCCTTATTTCGAGTCAGGGCATCGCGGTGTCCATTCCACTTGAGGCCGCAAACTCAGGGTCCCTCTCACATACCTAGAGCTGAGAGAAGCCTCCTCTTGAGGTGCTTGTGGTAAGGTGGTATTCCTCTGGAGTCGAAGCCAGGGACTAACCTCTCATCTCGAGTTGATTTTTGGTCCACGGAGCTCTTTCGTGTTGCTACAGTGACCTCAGGATCCTTCTAGCCTTGAAACAGTGTTCTTGGGGTTTCTCTGGAGTCTCAACAAGGAAATCAAGGCTCCTTTCATGTGTGATGTGCAACACGGAATTGCTCTGCATGTAGTGCAGGGGAATCGGGCCTCATCGCGTGGCGAGGGGGAAGTCTCATGGTTTTTCGCGAGTTGCGGCGGGAACCTGGGGTATATTCTCGAGTTACGATGGGGATGGCCCTTCCACCCACGTGTTTGTTCAGCGACGTCATGACTCCTGCCTAGTTGCGAGGGACAACTCGGGATTCTCCTCGAGGCTTGGCAAGGCAATTGGGACGCCTCTCCAGCTGAGGCGGGGACCAAGGGTCCATTTACACGTGCCACAGGAATCCTGGAACTCCTATCAAGTTTCACGAGGAGTCAGGCATCGTCTCCTTTGGAGGCACTGATCTCCGCGTACCTCTGGAGTTTTCAACGGATGTGCGGCCTCCGGTCGCGATGAGGTGGGGAACTAGGTCTTTCTCTGTGGTCTCCACAGGGGATTCAGACATCCTTTCGTCTTGGGAGATGCAAGACGAGCCTGCATTCAAGTCACTGCAGGGATATCCGGCCTTATTTCGAGTCAGGGCATCGCGGTGTCCATTCCACTTGAGGCCGCAAACTCAGGGTCCCTCTCACATACCTAGAGCTGAGAGAAGCCTCCTCTTGAGGTGCTTGTGGTAAGGTGGTATTCCTCTGGAGTCGAAGCCAGGGACTAACCTCTCATCTCGAGTTGATTTTTCGTCCACGGAGCTCTTTCGTGTTGCTACAGTGACCTCAGGATCCCTCTAGCCTTGAAACAGTGTTCTTGGGGTTTCTCTGGAGTGCCATCAAGGAAATCAAGGCTCCTTTCATGTGTGATGTGCAACACGGAATTGCTCTGCACGCAGTGCGGGGGAATCAGGCCTCATCTCGCGGCGAGGTGGAAGTCTCATGGTTTTTCTCGAGTTGCGGCGGGAACCTGAGGTATATTCTCGAGTTACGACGCGGATGGCCCTTCCACCCACGTGTTTGTTCAGCGACGTCAGGACTCCTGCCTAGTTGCGAGGGACAACTCGGGATTCTCCTCGAGGCTTGGCAGGGCAATTGGGACGCCTCTCCAGCTGAGGCGGGAGACCAAGGGTCCCTTTCCACGTGCCACAGGAATCCTGGGTCTCCTATCAAGTTTCACGAGGATTTAGGCATCGTCTCCTTTGGAGGCACTGATCTCCGCCTACCTCTGGAGTTTTCAAAGGATGTGAGGTCTCCGGTCGCCATGAGGTGGGGAACTAGGTCTTTCTCTGTGGTCTCCACAGGGGATTCAGACATCCTTTCATCTTGGGAGATGCAAGTCGAGCCTGCATTCAAGACACTGCAGGGATATCCGGCCTTATTTCGAGTCAGGGCATCGCGGTGTCCATTCCACTTGAAGCCGCAAAATCAGGGTCCCTCTCACATACCTAGAGCTGAGAGAAGCCTCCACTTGAGGTGCTTGTGGTAAGGTGGTATTCCTCTGGAGTCGAAGCCAGGGACTAACCTCTCATCTCGAGTTGATTTTTCGTCCACGGAGCTCTTTCGTGTTGCTACAGTGACCTGGGGATCCCTCTAGCCTTGAAACAGTGTTCTTGGGGTTTCTCTGGAGTGCCATCAAGGAAATCAAGGCTCCTTTCATGTGTGATGTGCAACACGGAATTTCTCTGCCCGCAGTGCAGGGGAATCAGGCCTCATCTCGCGGCGAGGGGGAAGTCTCATGGTTTTTCTCGAGTTGCGGCGGGAACCTGAGGTATATTCTCGAGTTACGACGGGGATGGCCCTTCCACACACGTGTTTCTTCAGTGACTTCAGGACTCCTGCCTAGTTGCGAGGGACAACTCGGGATTCTCCTCGAGGCTTGGCAGGGCAATTGGGACGCCTCTCCAGCTGAGGCGGGAGACCAAGGGTCCCTTTCCACGTGCCACAGGAATCCTGGGACTCCTATCAAGTTTCACGAGGAGTCAGGCATCGTCTCCTTTGGAGGCACTGATCTCCGCATACCTCTGGAGTTTTCAAAGGATGTGAGGCCTCCGGTCGCGATGAGGTGGGGAACTAGGTCTTTCTCTGTGGTCTCCACAGGGCATTCAGACATCCTTTCGTCTTGGGAGATGCAAGACGAGCCTGCATTCAAGTCACTGCAGGGATATCCGGCCTTATTTCGATTCAGGGCATCGCGGTGTCCATTCCACTTGAGGCGGCAAAATCAGGGTCCCTCTCACATACCTAGAGCTGAGAGAAGCCTCCTCTTGAGGTGCTTGTGGTAAGGTGGTATTCCTCTGGAGTCGAAGCCAGGGACTAACCTCTCATCTCGAGTTGATTTTTGGTCCACGGAGCTCTTTCGTGTGGCTACAGTGACCTCAAGATCCCTCTAGCCTTGATACAGTGTTCTTGGGGTTTCTCTGGAGTGCCATCAAGGAAATCAAGGCTCCTTTCATGTGTGATGTGCAACACGGAATTGCTCTGCACGCAGTGCAGGGGAATCGGGCCTCATCTCGTGGCGTGGGGGAAGTCTCATGGTTTTTCTCAAGTTGCGGCGGGAACCTGGGGTATATTCTCGAGTTACGATGGGGATGGCCCTTCCACCCACGTGTTTGTTCAGCGACGTCAAGACTCCTGCCTAGTTGCGAGGGACAACTCGGGATTCTCCTCGAGGCTTGGCTTGGCAATTGGGACGCCTCTCCAGCTGAGGCGGGAGACCAAGGGTCCCATTCCACGTGCCACAGGAATCCTGGGACTCCTATCAAGTTTCACGAGGAGTCATGCATCGTCTCCTTTTGAGGCACTGATCTCCGCGTACGGCTGGAGTTTTCAAAGGATGTGAGGCCTCCGGTCGCGATGAGGTGGGGAACTAGGTCTTTCTCTCTAGTCTCCACAGGGGATTCAGACATCCTTTCGTCTTGGGAGATGCAAGACGAGCCTGCATTCAAGTCACTGCAGGGATATCCGGCCTTATTTCGAGTCAGGGCATCGCGGTGTCCATTCCACTTGAGGCCGCAAACTCAGGGTCCCTCTCACATACCTAGAGCTGAGAGAAGCCTCCTCTTGAGGTGCTTGTGGTAAGGTGGTATTCCTCTGGAGTCGAAGCCAGGGACTAACCTCTCATCTCGAGTTGATTTTTCGTCCACGGAGCTCTTTCGTGTTGCTACAGTGACCTCAGGATCCCTCTAGCCTTGAAACAGTGTTCTTGGGGTTTCTCTGGAGTGCCATCAAGGAAATCAAGGCTCCTTTCATGTGTGATGTGCAACACGGAATTGCTCTGCACGCAGTGCGGGGGAATCAGGCCTCATCTCGCGGCGAGGTGGAAGTCTCATGGTTTTTCTCGAGTTGCGGCGGGAACCTGAGGTATATTCTCGAGTTACGACGCGGATGGCCCTTCCACCCACGTGTTTGTTCAGCGACGTCAGGACTCCTGCCTAGTTGCGAGGGACAACTCGGGATTCTCCTCGAGGCTTGGCAGGGCAATTGGGACGCCTCTCCAGCTGAGGCGGGAGACCAAGGGTCCCTTTCCACGTGCCACAGGAATCCTGGGTCTCCTATCAAGTTTCACGAGGATTTAGGCATCGTCTCCTTTGGAGGCACTGATCTCCGCCTACCTCTGGAGTTTTCAAAGGATGTGAGGTCTCCGGTCGCCATGAGGTGGGGAACTAGGTCTTTCTCTGTGGTCTCCACAGGGGATTCAGACATCCTTTCATCTTGGGAGATGCAAGTCGAGCCTGCATTCAAGACACTGCAGGGATATCCGGCCTTATTTCGAGTCAGGGCATCGCGGTGTCCATTCCACTTGAAGCCGCAAAATCAGGGTCCCTCTCACATACCTAGAGCTGAGAGAAGCCTCCACTTGAGGTGCTTGTGGTAAGGTGGTATTCCTCTGGAGTCGAAGCCAGGGACTAACCTCTCATCTCGAGTTGATTTTTCGTCCACGGAGCTCTTTCGTGTTGCTACAGTGACCTGGGGATCCCTCTAGCCTTGAAACAGTGTTCTTGGGGTTTCTCTGGAGTGCCATCAAGGAAATCAAGGCTCCTTTCATGTGTGATGTGCAACACGGAATTGCTCTGCCCGCAGTGCAGGGGAATCAGGCCTCATCTCGCGGCGAGGGGGAAGTCTCATGGTTTTTCTCGAGTTGCGGCGGGAACCTGAGGTATATTCTCGAGTTACGACGGGGATGGCCCTTCCACACACGTGTTTCTTCAGTGACTTCAGGACTCCTGCCTAGTTGCGAGGGACAACTCGGGATTCTCCTCGAGGCTTGGCAGGGCAATTGGGACGCCTCTCCAGCTGAGGCGGGAGACCAAGGGTCCCTTTCCACGTGCCACAGGAATCCTGGGACTCCTATCAAGTTTCACGAGGAGTCAGGCATCGTCTCCTTTGGAGGCACTGATCTCCGCATACCTCTGGAGTTTTCAAAGGATGTGAGGCCTCCGGTCGCGATGAGGTGGGGAACTAGGTCTTTCTCTGTGGTCTCCACAGGGGATTCAGACATCCTTTCGTCTTGGGAGATGCAAGACGAGCCTGCATTCAAGTCACTGCAGGGATATCCGGCCTTATTTCGATTCAGGGCATCGCGGTGTCCATTCCACTTGAGGCGGCAAAATCAGGGTCCCTCTCACATACCTAGAGCTGAGAGAAGCCTCCTCTTGAGGTGCTTGTGGTAAGGTGGTATTCCTCTGGAGTCGAAGCCAGGGACTAACCTCTCATCTCGAGTTGATTTTTGGTCCACGGAGCTCTTTCGTGTTGCTACAGTGACCTCAGGATCCCTCTAGCCTTGAAACAGTGTTCTTGGGGTTTCTCTGGAGTGCCATCAAGGAAATCAAGGCTCCTTTCATGTGTGATGTGCAACACGGAATTGCTCTGCACGCAGTGCAGGGGAATCGGGCCTCATCTCGCGGCGAGGGGGAAGTCTCATGGTTTTTCTCGAGTTGCGGCGGGAACCTGGGGTATATTCTCGAGTTACGACGGGGATGGCCCTTCCACCCACGTGTTTGTTCAGCGACGTCAAGACTCCTGCCTAGTGGCGAGGGACAACTCGGGATTCTCCTCGAGGCTTCGCAGGGCAATTGGGACGCCTCTCCAGCTGAGGTGGGAGACCAAGTGTCCCTTTCCACGTGCCACAGGAATCCTGGGACTCCTATCAAGTTTCAGGAGGACTCAGGCATCGTCTCCTTTGGAGGCACTGATCTCCGCGTACCTCTGGAGTTTTCAAAGGATGTGAGGCCTCCGGTCGCGATGAGGTGGGGATCTAGGTCTTTCTCTGTGGTCTCCACAGGGGATTCAGACATCCTTTCATCAAGGGAGATGCAAGACGAGCCTGCATTCAAGTCACTGCAGGGATATCCGGCCTTATTTCGAGTCAGGGCATCGCGGTGTCCATTCCACTTGAGGCCGCAAACTCAGGGTCCCTCTCACATACCTAGAGCTGAGAGAAGCCTCCTCTTGAGGTGCTTGTGGTAAGGTGGTATTCCTCTGGAGTCGAAGCCAGGGACTAACCTCTCATCTCGAGTTGATTTTTGGTCCACGGAGCTCTTTCGTGTTGCTACAGTGACCTCAGGATCCTTCTAGCCTTGAAACAGTGTTCTTGGGGTTTCTCTGGAGTCTCAACAAGGAAATCAAGGCTCCTTTCATGTGTGATGTGCAACACGGAATTGCTCTGCATGTAGTGCAGGGGAATCGGGCCTCATCGCGTGGCGAGGGGGAAGTCTCATGGTTTTTCGCGAGTTGCGGCGGGAACCTGGGGTATATTCTCGAGTTACGATGGGGATGGCCCTTCCACCCACGTGTTTGTTCAGCGACGTCATGACTCCTGCCTAGTTGCGAGGGACAACTCGGGATTCTCCTCGAGGCTTGGCAAGGCAATTGGGACGCCTCTCCAGCTGAGGCGGGGACCAAGGGTCCATTTACACGTGCCACAGGAATCCTGGAACTCCTATCAAGTTTCACGAGGAGTCAGGCATCGTCTCCTTTGGAGGCACTGATCTCCGCGTACCTCTGGAGTTTTCAACGGATGTGCGGCCTCCGGTCGCGATGAGGTGGGGAACTAGGTCTTTCTCTGTGGTCTCCACAGGGGATTCAGACATCCTTTCATCTTGGGAGATGCAAGACCAGCCTGCATTCAAGTCACTGCAGGGATATCCGGCCTTATTTCGAGTCAGGGCATCGCGGTGTCCATTCCACTTGATGCGGCAAAATCAGGGTCCCCCTCACATACCTAGAGCTGAGAGAAGCCTCCTCTTGAGGTGCTTGTGGTAAGGTGGTATTCCTCTGGAGTCGAAGCCAGGGACTAACCTCTCATCTCGAGTTGATTTCTGGTCCACGGAGCGCTTTCGTGTTGCTACAGTGACCTGGGGATCCCTCTAGCCTTGAAACAGTGTTCTTTGGGTTTCTCTGGAGTGCCATCAAGGAAATCAAGGCTCCTTTCATGTGTGATGTGCAACACGGAATTGCTCTGCACGCAGTGCATGGGAATCGGGCCTCATCTCGCGGCGAGGCGGAAGTCTCATGGTTTTTCGCGAGTTGCGGCGGGAACCTGGGGTATATTCTTGAGTTACAACGTGGATGGCCCTTCCACACACGTGTTTGTTCAGCCACGTCAGGACTCCTGCCTAGTTGCGAGGGACAACTCGGGATTCTCCTCGAGGCTTGGCAGGGCAATTGGGACGCCTCTCCATCTGAGGCGGGAGACCAAGGGTCCCTTTCCACGTGCCACAGGAATCCTGGGACTCCTATCAAGTTTCACGAGGAGTCAGGCATCGTCTCCTTTGGAGGCACTGATCTCCGCGTACCTCTGGAGTTTTCAAAGGATGTGCGGCCTCCGGTCGCGATGAGGTGGGGATCTAGGTCTTTTTCTGTGGTCTCCACAGGGGATTCAGAAAACCTTTCGTCTTGGGAGATGCAAGACGAGCCTGCATTCAAGTCACTGCAGGGATATCCGGCCTTATTTCAAGTCAGGGCATCGCGGTGTCCATTCCACATGAGGCCGCAAACTCAGGGTCCCTCTCACATACCTAGAGCTGAGAGAAGCCTCCTCTTGAGGTGCTTGTGGTAAGGTGGTATTCCTCTGGAGTCGAAGCCAGGGACTAACCTCTCATCTCGAGTTGATTTTTCGTCCACGGAGCTCTTTCGTGTTGCTACAGTGACCTCAGGATCCCTCTAGCCTTGAAACAGTGTTCTTGGGGTTTCTCTGGAGTGCCATCAAGGAAATCAAGGCTCCTTTCATGTGTGATGTGCAACACGGAATTGCTCTGCACGCAGTGCACGGGAATCGGGCCTCATCTCGTGGCGAGGCGGAAGTCTCATTGTTTTTCGCGAGTTGCGGCGGGAACCTGGGGTATATTCTCGAGTTACGACGGGGATGGCCCTTCCACACACGTGTTTGTTCAGCCACGTCAGGACTCCTGCCTAGTTGCGAGGGACAACTCGGGATTCTCCTCGAGGCTTGGCAGGGTAATTGGGACGCCTCTCCAGCTGAGGCGGGGACCAAGGGTCCCTTTACACGTGCCACAGGAATCCTGGAACTCCTATCAAGTTTCACGAGGAGTCAGGCATCGTCTCCTTTGGAGGCACTGATCTCTGCGTACCTCTGGAGTTTTCAACGGATGTGCGGCCTCCGGTCGCGATGAGGTGGGGAACTAGGTCTTTCTCTGTGGTCTCCACAGGGGATTCAGACATCCTTTCATCTTGGGAGATGCAAGACCAGCCTGCATTCAAGTCACTGCAGGGATATCCGGCCTTATTTCGAGTCAGGGCATCGCGGTGTCCATTCCACTTGATGCGGCAAAATCAGGGTCCCTCTCACATACCTAGAGCTGAGAGAAGCCTCCTCTTGAGGTGCTTGTGGTAAGGTGGTATTCCTCTGGAGTCGAAGCCAGGGACTAACCTCTCATCTCGAGTTGATTTCTGGTCCACGGAGCGCTTTCGTGTTGCTACAGTGACCTCCGGATCCCTCTAGCCTTGAAACAGTGTTCCTCGGGTTTCTCTGGAGTGCCATCAAGGAAATCAAGGCTCCTTTCATGTGTGATGTGCAACACGGAATTGCTCTGCACGCAGTGCAGGGGAATCGGGCCTCATCTCGCGGCGAGGCGGAAGTCTCATGGTTTTTCGCGAGTTGCGGCGGGAACCTGGGGTATATTCTTGAGTTACAACGTGGATGGCCCTTCCACACACGTGTTTGTTCAGCCACGTCAGGACTCCTGCCTAGTTGCGAGGGACAACTCGGGATTCTCCTCGAGGCTTGGCAGGGCAATTGGGACGCCTCTCCAGCTGAGGCGGGAGACCAAGTGTCCCTTTCCACGTGCCACAGGAATCCTGGGACTCCTATCAACTTTCACGAGGAGTCAGGCATCGTCTCCTTTGGAGGCACTGATCTCCGCGTACCTCTGGAGTTTTCAAAGGATGTGCGGCCTCCGGTCGCGATGAGGTGGGGAACTAGGTCTTTTTCTGTGGTCTCCACAGGGGATTCAGAAAACCTTTCGTCTTCGGAGATGCAAGACGAGCCTGCATTCAAGTCACTGCAGGGATATCCGGCCTTATTTCAAGTCAGGGCATCGCGGTGTCCATTCCACATGAGGCCGCAAACTCAGGGTCCCTCTCACATACCTAGAGATGAGAGAAGCCTCCTCTTGAGGTGCTTGTGGTAAGGTGGTATTCCTCTGGAGTCGAAGCCAGGGACTAACCTCTCATCTCGAGTTGATTTTTCGTCCACGGAGCTCTTTCGTGTTGCTACAGTGACCTCAGGATCCCTCTAGCCTTGAAACAGTGTTCTTGGGGTTTCTCTGGAGTGCCATCAAGGAAATCAAGGCTCCTTTCATGTGTGATGTGCAACACGGAATTGCTCTGCACGCAGTGCACGGGAATCGGGCCTCATCTCGTGGCGAGGCGGAAGTCTCATTGTTTTTCGCGAGTTGCGGCGGGAACCTGGGGTATATTCTCGAGTTACGACGGGGATGGCCCTTCCACACACGTGTTTGTTCAGCCACGTCAGGACTCCTGCCTAGTTGCGAGGGACAACTCGGGATTCTCCTCGAGGCTTGGCAGGGCAATTGGGACGCCTCTCCAGCTGAGGCGGGAGACCAAGGGTCCCTTTCCACCTGCCACAGGTATCCGGGGACTCGTATCAAGTTTCACGAGGAGTCAGGCATCGTCTCCTTTGGAGGCACTGATCTCCGCGTACCTCTGGAAATTTCAAAGGATGTGAGCCCTCCGGTCGCGATGAGGTGGGGAACTAGGTCTTTCTCTGTGGTCTCCACAGGGGATTCAGACATCCTTTCATCTTGGGAGATGCAAGACGAGCCTGCATTCAAGTCACTGCAGGGATAACCGGCCTTATTTCGAGTCAGGGCATCGCGGTGTCCATTCCACTTGAGGCCGCAAACTCAGGGTCCCTCTCACATACCTAGAGCTGAGAGAAGCTTCCTCTTGAGGTGCTTGTGGTAAGGTGGTATTCCTCTGGAGTCGAAGCCAGGGACTAACCACTCATCTCGAGTTGATTTTTGGTCCACGGAGCTCTTTCGTGTTGCTACAGTGACCTCAGGATCCTTCTAGCCTTGAAACAGTGTTCTTGGGGTTTCTCTGGAGTCTCAACAAGGAAATCAAGGCTCCTTTCATGTGTGATGTGCAACACGGAATTGCTCTGCATGTAGTGCAGGGGAATCGGGCCTCATCGCGCGGCGAGGGGGAAGTCTCATGGTTTTTCGCGAGTTGCGGCGGGAACCTGGGGTATATTCTCGAGTTACGATGGGGATGGCCCTTCCACCCACGTGTTTGTTCAGCGACGTCATGACTCCTGCCTAGTTGCGAGGGACAACTCGGGATTTTCCTCGAGGCTTGGCAGGGCAATTGGGACGCCTCTCCAGCTGAGGCAGGAGACCAAGGGTCCCTTTCCACGTGCCACAGGAATCCTGGGACTCCTATCAAGTTTCACGAGGAGTCAGGCATCGTCTCCTTTGGAGGCACTGATCTCCACGTACCTCTGGAGTTTTCAAAGGATGTGAGGCCTCCGGTCGCCATGAGGTGGGGAACTAGGTCTTTCTCTGTGGTCTCCACAGGGGATTCAGACATCCTTTCGTCTTGGGAGATGCAAGACGAGCCTGCATTCAAGTCACTGCAGGGATATCCGGCCTTATTTCGATTCAGGGCATCGCGGTGTCCATTCCACTTGAGGCGGCAAAATCAGGGTCCCTCTCACATACCTAGAGCTGAGAGAAGCCTCCTCTTGAGGTGCTTGTGGTAAGGTGGTATTCCTCTGGAGTCGAAGCCAGGGACTAACCTCTCATCTCGAGTTGATTTTTGGTCCACGGAGCTCTTTCGTGTGGCTACAGTGACCTCAAGATCCCTCTAGCCTTGATAAAGTGTTCTTGGGGTTTCTCTGGAGTGCCATCAAGGAAATCAAGGCTCCTTTCATGTGTGATGTGCAACACGGAATTGCTCTGCACGCAGTGCAGGGGAATCGGGCCTCATCTCGTGGCGTGGGGGAAGTCTCATGGTTTTTCTCAAGTTGCGGCGGAAACCTGGGGTATATTCTCGAGTTACGATGGGGATGGCCCTTCCACCCACGTGTTTGTTCAGCGACGTCAAGACTCCTGCCTAGTTGCGAGGGACAACTCGGGATTCTCCTCGAGGCTTGGCAGGGTAATTGGGACGCCTCTCCAGCTGAGGCGGGGACCAAGGGTCCCTTTACACGTGCCACAGGAATCCTGGAACTCCTATCAAGTTTCACGAGGAGTCAGGCATCATCTCCTTTGGAGGCACTGATCTCCGCGTACCTCTGGAGTTTTCAACGGATGTGCGGCCTCCGGTCGCGATGAGGTGGGGAACTAGGTCTTTCTCTGTGGTCTCCACAGGGGATTCAGACATCCTTTCATCTTGGGAGATGCAAGACCAGCCTGCATTCAAGTCACTGCAGGGATATCCGGCCTTATTTCGAGTCAGGGCATCGCGGTGTCCATTCCACTTGATGCGGCAAAATCAGGGTCCCTCTCACATACCTAGAGCTGAGAGAAGCCTCCTCTTGAGGTGCTTGTGGTAAGGTGGTATTCCTCTGGAGTCGAAGCCAGGGACTAACCTCTCATCTCGAGTTGATTTCTGGTCCACGGAGCGCTTTCGTGTTGCTACAGTGACCTCCGGATCCCTCTAGCCTTGAAACAGTGTTCTTGGGGTTTCTCTGGAGTGCCATCAAGGAAATCAAGGCTCCTTTCATGTGTGATGTGCAACACGGAATTGCTCTGCACGCAGTGCAGGGGAATCGGGCCTCATCTCGCGTCGAGGCGGAAGTCTCATGGTTTTTCGCGAGTTGCGGCGGGAACCTGGGGTATATTCTTGAGTTACAACGTGGATGGCCCTTCCACACACGTGTTTGTTCAGCAACGTCAGGACTCCTGCCTAGTTGCGAGGGACAACTTGGGATTCTCCTCGAGGCTTGGCAGGGCAATTGGGACGCCTCTCCAGCTGAGGCGGGAGACCAAGTGTCCCTTTCCACGTGCCACAGGAATCCTGGGACTCCTATCAACTTTCACGAGGAGTCAGGCATCGTCTCCTTTGGAGGCACTGATCTCCGCGTACCTCTGGAGTTTTCAAAGGATGTGCGGCCTCCGGTCGCGATGAGGTGGGGAACTAGGTCTTTTTCTGTGGTCTCCACAGGGGATTCAGAAAACCTTTCGTCTTCGGAGATGCAAGACGAGCCTGCATTCAAGTCACTGCAGGGATATCCGGCCTTATTTCAAGTCAGGGCATCGCGGTGTCCATTCCACATGAGGCCGCAAACTCAGGGTCCCTCTCACATACCTAGAGATGAGAGAAGCCTCCTCTTGAGGTGCTTGTGGTAAGGTGGTATTCCTCTGGAGTCGAAGCCAGGGACTAACCTCTCATCTCGAGTTGATTTTTCGTCCACGGAGCTCTTTCGTGTTGCTACAGTGACCTCAGGATCCCTCTAGCCTTGAAACAGTGTTCTTGGGGTTTCTCTGGAGTGCCATCAAGGAAATCAAGGCTCCTTTCATGTGTGATGTGCAACACGGAATTGCTCTGCACGCAGTGCACGGGAATCGGGCCTCATCTCGTGGCGAGGCGGAAGTCTCATTGTTTTTCGCGAGTTGCGGCGGGAACCTGGGGTATATTCTCGAGTTACGACGGGGATGGCCCTTCCACACACGTGTTTGTTCAGCCACGTCAGGACTCCTGCCTAGTTGCGAGGGACAACTCGGGATTCTCCTCGAGGCTTGGCAGGGCAATTGGGACGCCTCTCCAGCTGAGGCGGGAGACCAAGGGTCCCTTTCCACCTGCCACAGGTATCCGGGGACTCGTATCAAGTTTCACGAGGAGTCAGGCATCGTCTCCTTTGGAGGCACTGATCTCCGCGTACCTCTGGAAATTTCAAAGGATGTGAGCCCTCCGGTCGCGATGAGGTGGGGAACTAGGTCTTTCTCTGTGGTCTCCACAGGGGATTCAGACATCCTTTCATCTTGGGAGATGCAAGACGAGCCTGCATTCAAGTCACTGCAGGGATAACCGGCCTTATTTCGAGTCAGGGCATCGCGGTGTCCATTCCACTTGAGGCCGCAAACTCAGGGTCCCTCTCACATACCTAGAGCTGAGAGAAGCTTCCTCTTGAGGTGCTTGTGGTAAGGTGGTATTCCTCTGGAGTCGAAGCCAGGGACTAACCACTCATCTCGAGTTGATTTTTGGTCCACGGAGCTCTTTCGTGTTGCTACAGTGACCTCAGGATCCTTCTAGCCTTGAAACAGTGTTCTTGGGGTTTCTCTGGAGTCTCAACAAGGAAATCAAGGCTCCTTTCATGTGTGATGTGCAACACGGAATTGCTCTGCATGTAGTGCAGGGGAATCGGGCCTCATCGCGCGGCGAGGGGGAAGTCTCATGGTTTTTCGCGAGTTGCGGCGGGAACCTGGGGTATATTCTCGAGTTACGATGGGGATGGCCCTTCCACCCACGTGTTTGTTCAGCGACGTCATGACTCCTGCCTAGTTGCGAGGGACAACTCGGGATTTTCCTCGAGGCTTGGCAGGGCAATTGGGACGCCTCTCCAGCTGAGGCAGGAGACCAAGGGTCCCTTTCCACGTGCCACAGGAATCCTGGGACTCCTATCAAGTTTCACGAGGAGTCAGGCATCGTCTCCTTTGGAGGCACTGATCTCCACGTACCTCTGGAGTTTTCAAAGGATGTGAGGCCTCCGGTCGCCATGAGGTGGGGAACTAGGTCTTTCTCTGTGGTCTCCACAGGGGATTCAGACATCCTTTCGTCTTGGGAGATGCAAGACGAGCCTGCATTCAAGTCACTGCAGGGATATCCGGCCTTATTTCGATTCAGGGCATCGCGGTGTCCATTCCACTTGAGGCGGCAAAATCAGGGTCCCTCTCACATACCTAGAGCTGAGAGAAGCCTCCTCTTGAGGTGCTTGTGGTAAGGTGGTATTCCTCTGGAGTCGAAGCCAGGGACTAACCTCTCATCTCGAGTTGATTTTTGGTCCACGGAGCTCTTTCGTGTGGCTACAGTGACCTCAAGATCCCTCTAGCCTTGATAAAGTGTTCTTGGGGTTTCTCTGGAGTGCCATCAAGGAAATCAAGGCTCCTTTCATGTGTGATGTGCAACACGGAATTGCTCTGCACGCAGTGCAGGGGAATCGGGCCTCATCTCGTGGCGTGGGGGAAGTCTCATGGTTTTTCTCAAGTTGCGGCGGAAACCTGGGGTATATTCTCGAGTTACGATGGGGATGGCCCTTCCACCCACGTGTTTGTTCAGCGACGTCAAGACTCCTGCCTAGTTGCGAGGGACAACTCGGGATTCTCCTCGAGGCTTGGCAGGGTAATTGGGACGCCTCTCCAGCTGAGGCGGGGACCAAGGGTCCCTTTACACGTGCCACAGGAATCCTGGAACTCCTATCAAGTTTCACGAGGAGTCAGGCATCATCTCCTTTGGAGGCACTGATCTCCGCGTACCTCTGGAGTTTTCAACGGATGTGCGGCCTCCGGTCGCGATGAGGTGGGGAACTAGGTCTTTCTCTGTGGTCTCCACAGGGGATTCAGACATCCTTTCATCTTGGGAGATGCAAGACCAGCCTGCATTCAAGTCACTGCAGGGATATCCGGCCTTATTTCGAGTCAGGGCATCGCGGTGTCCATTCCACTTGATGCGGCAAAATCAGGGTCCCTCTCACATACCTAGAGCTGAGAGAAGCCTCCTCTTGAGGTGCTTGTGGTAAGGTGGTATTCCTCTGGAGTCGAAGCCAGGGACTAACCTCTCATCTCGAGTTGATTTCTGGTCCACGGAGCGCTTTCGTGTTGCTACAGTGACCTCCGGATCCCTCTAGCCTTGAAACAGTGTTCTTGGGGTTTCTCTGGAGTGCCATCAAGGAAATCAAGGCTCCTTTCATGTGTGATGTGCAACACGGAATTGCTCTGCACGCAGTGCAGGGGAATCGGGCCTCATCTCGCGTCGAGGCGGAAGTCTCATGGTTTTTCGCGAGTTGCGGCGGGAACCTGGGGTATATTCTTGAGTTACAACGTGGATGGCCCTTCCACACACGTGTTTGTTCAGCAACGTCAGGACTCCTGCCTAGTTGCGAGGGACAACTCGGGATTCTCCTCGAGGCTTGGCAGGGCAATTGGGACGCCTCTCCAGCTGAGGCGGGAGACCAAGTGTCCCTTTCCACGTGCCACAGGAATCCTGGGACTCCTATCAACTTTCACGAGGAGTCAGGCATCGTCTCCTTTGGAGGCACTGATCTCCGCGTACCTCTGGAGTTTTCAAAGGATGTGCGGCCTCCGGTCGCGATGAGGTGGGGAACTAGGTCTTTTTCTGTGGTCTCCACAGGGGATTCAGAAAACCTTTCGTCTTCGGAGATGCAAGACGAGCCTGCATTCAAGTCACTGCAGGGATATCCGGCCTTATTTCAAGTCAGGGCATCGCGGTGTCCATTCCACATGAGGCCGCAAACTCAGGGTCCCTCTCACATACCTAGAGATGAGAGAAGCCTCCTCTTGAGGTGCTTGTGGTAAGGTGGTATTCCTCTGGAGTCGAAGCCAGGGACTAACCTCTCATCTCGAGTTGATTTTTCGTCCACGGAGCTCTTTCGTGTTGCTACAGTGACCTCAGGATCCCTCTAGCCTTGAAACAGTGTTCTTGGGGTTTCTCTGGAGTGCCATCAAGGAAATCAAGGCTCCTTTCATGTGTGATGTGCAACACGGAATTGCTCTGCACGCAGTGCACGGGAATCGGGCCTCATCTCGTGGCGAGGCGGAAGTCTCATTGTTTTTCGCGAGTTGCGGCGGGAACCTGGGGTATATTCTCGAGTTACGACGGGGATGGCCCTTCCACACACGTGTTTGTTCAGCCACGTCAGGACTCCTGCCTAGTTGCGAGGGACAACTCGGGATTCTCCTCGAGGCTTGGCAGGGCAATTGGGACGCTTCTCCAGCTGAGGCGGGAGACCAAGGGTCCCTTTCCACCTGCCACAGGTATCCGGGGACTCGTATCAAGTTTCACGAGGAGTCAGGCATCGTCTCCTTTGGAGGCACTGATCTCCGCGTACCTCTGGAAATTTCAAAGGATGTGAGCCCTCCGGTCGCGATGAGGTGGGGAACTAGGTCTTTCTCTGTGGTCTCCACAGGGGATTCAGACATCCTTTCATCTTGGGAGATGCAAGACGAGCCTGCATTCAAGTCACTGCAGGGATAACCGGCCTTATTTCGAGTCAGGGCATCGCGGTGTCCATTCCACTTGAGGCCGCAAACTCAGGGTCCCTCTCACATACCTAGAGCTGAGAGAAGCCTCCTCTTGAGGTGCTTGTGGTAAGGTGGTATTCCTCTGGAGTCGAAGCCAGGGACTAACCTCTCATCTCGAGTTGATTTTTGGTCCACGGAGCTCTTTCGTGTTGCTACAGTGACCTCAGGATCCTTCTAGCCTTGAAACAGTGTTCTTGGGTTTTCTCTGGAGTCTCAACAAGGAAATCAAGGCTCCTTTCATGTGTGATGTGCAACACGGAATTGCTCTGCATGTAGTGCAGGGGAATCGGGCCTCATCGCGCGGCGAGGGGGAAGTCTCATGGTTTTTCGCGAGTTGCGGCGGGAACCTGGGGTATATTCTCGAGTTACGATGGGGATGGCCCTTCCACCCACGTGTTTGTTCAGCGACGTCATGACTCCTGCCTAGTTGCGAGGGACAACTCGGGATTCTCCTCGAGGCTTGGCAGGGCAATTGGGACGCCTCTCCAGCTGAGGCAGGAGACCAAGGGTCCCTTTCCACGTGCCACAGGAATCCTGGGACTCCTATCAAGTTTCACGAGGAGTCAGGCATCGTCTCCTTTGGAGGCACTGATCTCCGCATACCTCTGGAGTTTTCAAAGGATGTGAGGCCTCCGGTCGCCATGAGGTGGGGAACTAGGTCTTTCTCTGTGGTCTCCACAGGGGATTCAGACATCCTTTCGTCTTGGGAGATGCAAGACGAGCCTGCATTCAAGTCACTGCAGGGATATCCGGCCTTATTTCGATTCAGGGCATCGCGGTGTCCATTCCACTTGAGGCGGCAAAATCAGGGTCCCTCTCACATACCTAGAGCTGAGAGAAGCCTCCTCTTGAGGTGCTTGTGGTAAGGTGGTATTCCTCTGGAGTCGAAGCCAGGGACTAACCTCTCATCTCGAGTTGATTTTTGGTCCACGGAGCTCTTTCGTGTGGCTACAGTGACCTCAAGATCCCTCTAGCCTTGATAAAGTGTTCTTGGGGTTTCTCTGGAGTGCCATCAAGGAAATCAAGGCTCCTTTCATGTGTGATGTGCAACACGGAATTGCTCTGCACGCAGTGCAGGGGAATCGGGCCTCATCTCGTGGCGTGGGGGAAGTCTCATGGTTTTTCTCAAGTTGCGGCGGGAACCTGGGGTATATTCTCGAGTTACGATGGGGATGGCCCTTCCACCCACGTGTTTGTTCAGCGACGTCAAGACTCCTGCCTAGTTGCGAGGGACAACTCGGGATTCTCCTCGAGGCTTGGCAGGGTAATTGGGACGCCTCTCCAGCTGAGGCGGGGACCAAGGGTCCCTTTACACGTGCCACAGGAATCCTGGAACTCCTATCAAGTTTCACGAGGAGTCAGGCATCGTCTCCTTTGGAGGCACTGATCTCCGCGTACCTCTGGAGTTTTCAACGGATGTGCGGCCTCCGGTCGCGATGAGGTGGGGAACTAGGTCTTTCTCTGTGGTCTCCACAGGGGATTCAGACATCGTTTCATCTTGGGAGATGCAAGACCAGCCTGCATTCAAGTCACTGCAGGGATATCCGGCCTTATTTCGAGTCAGGGCATCGCGGTGTCCATTCCACTTGAGGCGGCAAAATCAGGGTCCCTCTCACATACCTAGAGCTGAGAGAAGCCTCCTCTTGAGGTGCTTGTGGTAAGGTGGTATTCCTCTGGAGTCGAAGCCAGGGACTAACCTCTCATCTCGAGTTGATTTCTGGTCCACGGAGCGCTTTCGTGTTGCTACAGTGACCTCCGGATCCCTCTAGCCTTGAAACAGTGTTCTTGGGGTTTCTCTGGAGTGCCATCAAGGAAATCAAGGCTCCTTTCATGTGTGATGTGCAACACGGAATTGCTCTGCACGCAGTGCAGGGGAATCGGGCCTCATCTCGCGGCGAGGCGGAAGTCTCATGGTTTTTCGCGAGTTGCGGCGGGAACCTGGGGTATATTCTTGAGTTACAACGTGGATGGCCCTTCCACCCACGTGTTTGTTCAGCGACGTCATGACTCCTGCCTAGTTGCGAGGGACAACTCGGGATTCTCCTCGAGGCTTGGCAGGGCAATTGGGACGCCTCTCCAGCTGAGGCGGGAGACCAAGTGTCCCTTTCCACGTGCCACAGGAATCCTGGGACTCCTATCAACTTTCACGAGGAGTCAGGCATCGTCTCCTTTGGAGGCACTGATCTCCGCGTACCTCTGGAGTTTTCAAAGGATGTGCGGCCTCCGGTCGCGATGAGGTGGGGAACTAGGTCTTTTTCTGTGGTCTCCACAGGGGATTCAGAAAACCTTTCGTCTTCGGAGATGCAAGACGAGCCTGCATTCAAGTCACTGCAGGGATATCCGGCCTTATTTCGAGTCAGGGCATCGCGGTCTCCATTCCACTTGAGGCCACAACCTCAGGGTCCCTCTCACATACCTAGAGCTGAGAGAAGCCTCCTCTTGAGGTGCTTGTGGTAAGGTGGTATTCCTCTGGAGTCGAAGCCAGGGACTAACCTCTCATCTCGAGTTGATTTTTGGTCCACGGAGCTCTTTCGTGTTGCTACAGTGACCTCAGGATTCTTCTAGCCTTGAAACAGTGTTCTTGGGGTTTCTCTGGAGTGCCATCAAGGAAATCAAGGCTCCTTTCATGTGTGATGTGCAACACGGAATTGCTCTGCATGCAGTGCAGGGGAATCGGGCCTCATCTCACGGCGAGGGGGAAGTCTCATGATTTTTCTCGAGTTGCGGCGGGAACCTGGGGTATATTCTCGAGTTACGATGGTGATGGCCCTTCCACCCACGTGTTTGTTCAGCGACGTCATGACTCCTGACTAGTTGCGAGGGACAACTCGCGATTCTCCTCGAGGCTTGGCAGGGCAATTGGGACGCCTGTCCAGCTGAGGCGGGAGACCAAGGGTCCCTTTCCACGTGCCACAGGAATCCTGGGACTCCTATCAAGTTTCACGAGGAGTCAGGCATCGTCTCCTTTGGAGGCACTGATCTCCGCGTACCTCTGGAGTTTTCAAAGGATGTAAGGACTCCGGTCGCGATGAGGTGGGGAACTAGGTCTTTCTCTGTGGTCTCCACAGGGGATTCAGACATCCTTTCGTCTTGGGAGATGCAAGACGAGCCTGCATTCAAGACACTGCAGGGATATCCGGCCTTATTTCGAGTCAGGGCATCGCGGTGTCCATTCCACTTGAGGCCGCAAACTCAGGGTCCCTCTCCCATACCTAGAGCTGAGAGAAGCCTCCTCTTGAGGTGCTTGTGGTAAGGTGGTATTCCTCTGGAGTCGAAGCCAGGGACTAACCTCTCATCTCGAGTTGATTTTTGGTCCACGGAGCTCTTTCGTGTTGCTACAGTGACCTCAGGATCCCTCTAGCCTTGAAACAGTGTTCTTGGGGTTTCTCTGGAGTGCCATCAAGGAAATCAAGGCTCCTTTCATGTGTGATGTGCAAGACGGAATTGCTCTGCATGCAGTGCAGGGGAATCGGGCCTCATCTCGCGGCGAGGGGGAAGTCTCATGGTTTTTCTCGAGTTGCGGCGGGAACCTGGGGTATATTCTCGAGTTACGATGGGGATGGCCCTTCCACCCACGTGTTTGTTCAGCGACGTCAGGACTCCTTCCTAGTTGCGAGGGACAACTCGCGATTCTCCTCGAGGCTTGGCAGGGCAATTGGGACGCCTCTCCAGCTGAGACGGGAGACCAAGGGTCCCTTTCCACGTGCCACAGGAATCCTGGGACTCCTATCAAGTTTCACGAGGAGTCAGGCATCGTCTCCTTTGGAGGCACTGATCTTCGCGTACCTCTGGAAATTTCAAAGGGTGTGAGGCCTCCGGTCGCGATGAGGTGGGGAACTAGGTCTTTCTCTGTGGTCTCCACAGGGGATTCAGACATCCTTTCATCTTGGGAGATGCAAGACGAGCCTGCATTCAAGTCACTGCAGGGATAACCGGCCTTATTTCGGGTCAGGGCATCGCGGTTTCCATTCCACTTGAGGCCGCAAACTCAGGGTCCCTCTCACATACCTAGAGCTGAGAGAAGCCTCCTCTTGAGGTGCTTGTGGTAAGGTGGTATTCCTCTGGAGTCGAAGCCAGGGACTAACCTCTCATCTCGAGTTGATTTTTGGCCCACGGAGCTCTTTCTTGTGGCTACAGTGACCTCAGGATCCCTCTAGCCTTGAAACAGTGTTCTTGGGGTTTCTCTGGAGTGCCATCAAGGAAATCAAGGCTCCTTTCATGTGTGATGTGCAACACGGAATTGCTCTGCATGCAGTGCAGGGAAATCGGGCCTCATCTCGCGGCGAGGGGGAAGTCTCATGGTTTTTCTCAAGTTGCGGCGGGAACCTGGGTTATATTCTCGAGTTACGAAGGGGATGGCCCTTCCACCCACGTGTTTGTTCAGCGACGTCAGGACTCCTGCCTAGTTGCGAGGGACAACTCGGGATTCTCCTCGAGGCTTGGCAGGGCAATTGGGACGCCTCTCCAGCTGAGGCGGGAGACCAAGGGTCCCTTTCCACCTGCCACAGGTATCCGGGGACTCGTATCAAGTTTCACGAGGAGTCAGGCATCGTCTCCTTTGGAGGCACTGATCTTCGCGTACCTCTGGAAATTTCAAAGGATGTGAGGCCTCCGGTTGCGATGAGGTGGGGAACTAGGTCTTTCTCTGTGGTCTCCACAGGGGATTCAGACATCCTTTCATCTTGGGAGATGCAAGACGAGCCTGCATTCAAGTCACTGCGGGGATAACCGGCCTTATTTCGAGTCAGGGCATCGCGGTTTCCATTCCACTTGAGGCAGCAAACTCAGGGTCCCTCTCACATACCTAGAGCTGAGAGAAGCCTCCTCTTGAGGTGCTTGTGGTAAGGTGGTATTCCTCTGGAGTCGAAGCCAGGGACTAACCTCTCATCTGCAGTTGATTTGTGGTCCACGGAGCTCTTTCATGTGGCTACAGTGACCTCAGGATCCCTCAAGCCTGGAAACAGTGTTCTTGGGGTTTCTCTGGAGTGCCATCAAGGAAATCAAGGCTCCTTTCATGTGTGATGTGCAACACGGAATTGCTCTGCACGCAGTGCAGGGGAATCGGGCCTCATCTCGCGGCGAGGGGGAAGTCTCATGGTTTTTCTCGAGTTGCGGCGGGAACCTGGGGTATATTCTCGAGTTACGACGGGGATGGCCCTTCCACACACGTGTTTGTTCAGCGACGTCAGGACTCCTGCCTAGTTGCGAGGGACAACACGTGATTCTCCTCGAGGCTTGGCAGGGGAATTGGGACGCCTCTCCAGCTGAGGCGGTAGAGCAAGGGTCCCTTTCCACGTGCCACAGGAATCCTGGGACTCCTATCAAGTTTCACGAGGAGTCAGGCATCGTCTCTTTTGGAGGCACTGATCTCCGCGTACCTCTGAAGTTTTCAAAGGATGTGAGGCCTCCGGTCGCGATGAGGTGGGGAACTAGGTTTATCTCTGTGGTCTCCACAGGGGATTCAGACATCCTTTCGTCTTGGGAGATGCAAGACGAGCTTGCATTCAAGTCACTGCTGGGATATCCGGCCTTATTTCGAGTCAGCGCGTCGCGGTGTTCATTCCACTTGAGGCCACAAACTCAGGGACCCTCTCACATACTTAGAGCTGAGAGAAGCCTCCTCTTGAGGTGCTTGTGGTAAGGTGGTATTCCTCTGGAGTCGAAGCCAGGGACTAACCTCTCATCTCGAGTTGATTTTTGGTCCACGGAGCTCTTTCGTTTTGCTACAGTGACCTCAGGATCCCTCTAGCCTGGAAACAGTGTTCTTGGGGTATCTCTGGAGTGCCATCAAGGAAATCAAGGCTCCTTTCATGTGTGATGTGCAACACGGAATTGCTCTGCACGCAGTGCATGGGAGTCGGGCCTCATCTCGCGGCGAGGGGGAAGTCTCATGGTTTTTCTCGAGTTGCGGCGGGAACCTGGGGTATATTCTCGAGTTACGACGGGGATGGCCCTTCCACCCACGTGTTTGTTCAGTGACGTCAGGACTCCTCCCTAGTTGTGAGGGACAACTCGGGATTCTCCTCGAGGCTTGGCAGGGCAATTGGGACGCCTCTCCAGCTGAGGCGGGAGACCAAGGGTCCCTTTCCCCTTGCCCCAGGAATCCTGGGACTCCTATCAAGTTTCAGGAGGAGTCAGGCATCGTCTCCTTTGGAGGAACTGATCTCCGCGTACCTCAGGAGTTTTCAACGGATGTGCGGCCTCCGGTCGCGATGAGGTGGGGAACTAGGTCTTTTTCTGTGGTCTCCACAGGGGATTCAGACATCCTTTCATCTTGGGAGAACCAAGACGAGCCTACATTCAAGTCACTGCAGGGATATCCGGCCTTATTTCGAGTCAGGGCATCGCGGTGTCCATTCCACTTGAGGCGGCAAAATCAGGGTCCCTCTCACATACCTAGAGCTGACAGAAGCCTCCTCTTGAGGTGCTTGTGGTAAGGTGGTATTCCTCTGGAGTCGAAGCCAGGGACTAACCTCTCATCTCGAGTTGATTTTTGGTCCACGGAGCTCTTTCGTGTTGCTACAGTGACCTCAGGATCCCTCTAGCCTTGATAAAGTGTTCTTGGGGTTTCTCTGGAGTGCCATCAAGGAAATCAAGGCTCCTTTCATGTGTGATGTGCAACACGGAATTGCGCTGCACGCAGTGCAGGGGAATGGGGAATCATCTCGCGGCGAGGCGGAAGTCTCATGGTTTTTCGCGAGTTGCGGCGGGAACCTGGGGTATATTCTCGAGTGACGACGGGGATGGCCCTTCCACACACGTGTTTGTTCAGCCACGTCAGGACTCCTACCTAGTTGCGAGGGACAACTCGGGATTCTCCTCGAGGCTTGGCAGGGCAATTGGGACGCCTCTCCAGCTGAGGCGGGAGACCAAGGGTCTCTTTCCACGTGCCACAGGAATCCTGGGACTCCTATCAAGTTTCTCGAGAAGTAAGGCATCGTCTCCTTTGGAGGCACTGATCTCCGCGTACCTCTGGAAATTTCAAAGAATGTGAGGCCTCCGGTCGGGATGAGGTGGGGAAGTAGGTCTTTCTCTGTGGTCTCCACAGGGGATTCAGACATCCTTTCATCTTGGGAGATGCAAGACGAGCCTGCATTCAAGTCACTGCAGGGATAACCGGCCTTATTTCGAGTCAGGGCATCGCGGTGTCCATTCCACTTGAGCCCGCAAACTCAGGGTCCCTCTCACATACCTAGAGCTGAGAGAAGCCTCCTCTTGAGGTGCTTGTGGTAAGGTGGTATTCCTCTGGAGTCGAAGCCAGGGACTAACCTCTCATCTCGAGTTGATTTTTGGTCCACGGAGCTCTTTCGTGTTGCTACAGTGACCTCAGGATCCTTCTAGCCTTGAAACAGTGTTCTTGGGGTTTCTCTGGAGTGCCATCAAGGAAATCAAGGCTCCTTTCATGTGTGATGTGCAACACGGAATTGCTCTGCATGCAGTGCATGGGAATCGGGCCTCATCTCGCGGCGAGGGGGAAGTCTCATGGTTTTTCTCGAGTTGCGGCGGGAACCTGGGGTATAGTGCAGGGGAATCGGGCCTCATCTCGCGGCGAGGGGGAAGTCTCTGGTTTTTCGCGAGTTGCGGCGGGAACCTGGGGTATATTCTCGAGTTTGGAAGGGGCTGGCCCTTCCACCCACGTGTTTGTTCAGCGACGTCATGACTCCTGCCTAGTTGCGAGGGACAACTCGCGATTCTCCTCGAGGCTTGGCAGGGCAATTGGGACGCCTCTCCAGCTGAGGCGGGAGACCAAGGGTCCCTTTCCACGTGCCACAGGAATCCTGGGACTCCTATCAAGTTTCACGAGGAGTCAGGCATCGTCTCCTTTGGAGGCACTGATCTCCGCGTACCTCTGGAGTTTTCAAAGGATGTGAGGCCTCCGGTCGCGATGAGGTGGGGAACTAGGTCTTTCTCTGTGGTCTCCACAGGGGATTCAGACATCCTTTCATCAAGGGAGATGCAAGACGAGCCTGCATTCAAGTCACTGCAGGAATATTCAGCCTTATCTCGTGTCAGGGCATCGCGGTGTCCATTCCAGTTGAGGCCGCAAACTCAGGGTCCCTCTCACATACCTAGAGCTGAGAGAAGCCTCCTCTTGAGGTGCTTGTGGTAAGGTGGTATTCCTCTGGAGTCGAAGCCAGGGACTAACCTCTCATCTCGAGTTGATTTTTGGTCCACGGAGCTCTTTTGTGTTGCTACAGTGACCTCAGGATCCCTCTAGCCTTGAAACAGTGTTCTTGGGGTTTCTCTGGAGTGCCATCAAGGAAATCAAGGCTCCTTTCATGTTTGATGTGCAACACGGAATTACTCTACATGCAGAGCAGGGGAATCGGGCCTCATCTCGCGGCAAGGGGGAAGTCTCATGGTTTTTCTCGAGTTGCGGCGGGAACCTCGGGTATATTCTCGAGTTACAACGGGGATGGCCCTTCCACCCACGTGTTTTTTCACCGACGTCAGGACTCCCGCCTAGTTGCGAGGGACAACACGGGATTCTCCTCGAGGTTTGGCAGGGCAATTGGGACGCCTCTCCAGCTGAGGCGGGAGACCAAGAGTCCCTTTCCATGTGACACAGGAATCCTGGGACTCCTATCAAGTTCACGTGGAGTCAGGCATCGTCTCCTTTGGAGGCACTGATCTCCGCGTACCTCTGGAGATTTCAAAGGATGTGAGGCTTCCGGTCGCAATGAGGTGGGGAACTAGGTCTTTCTCTGTGGTCTCCACAGGGGATTCAGACATGCTTTCGTCTTGGGAGATGAAAGACGAGCCTGCATTCAAGTCACTGCAGGGATATCCGGCCTTATTTCGAGTCAGGGCATCGCGGTGTCCATTCCACTTGAGGCCGCAAACTCAGGGTCCCTCTCACATACCTAGAGCTGAGAGAAGCCTCCTCTTGAGGTGCTTGTGGTAAGGTGGTATTCCTCTGGAGTCGAAGCCAGGGACTAACCTCTCATCTCGAGTTGATTTTTGGTCCACGGAGCTCTTTCGTGTTGCTACAGTGACCTCAGGATCCCTCTAGCCTTGAAACAGTGTTCTTGGGGTTTCTCTGCAGTGCCATCAAGGAAATCAAGGCTCCTTTCATGTTTGATGTGCAACACGGAATTGCTCTGCATGCAGTGCAGGAGAATCGGGCCTCATCTCGCGGCGAAGGGGAAGTCTCATGGTTTTACTCAAGTTGCGGCGGGAACCTGGGGTTTATTTTTGAGTTACGACGGGGATGGCCCTTCCACCCACGTGTTTGTTCAGCGACGGCAGGACTCCTGCCTAGTTGCGAGGGACAACTCGGGATTCTCCTCGAGTCTTGGTAGGGCAATTGGGACGCCTCTCCAGCTGAGGCGGGAGACCAAGGGTCCCTTTCCAACTGCCACAGGAATCCTGGGACTCCTATGAAGTTTCACGAGGAAACAGGCATCGTCTCCTTTGGAGGCACTGATCTCCGCGTACCTCTGGAGTTTTCAAAGGATGTGAGGCCTTCGGTCGCGATGAGGTGGGGAACTGGGTCTTTCTCTGTGGTCTCCACAGGGGATTCAGACATGCTTTCGTCTTGGGAGATGCAAGACGAGCCTGCATTCAAGTCACTGCAGGGATATCCGGCCTTATTTTGAGTCAGGGCATCGTGGTGTCCATTCCACTTGAGACCGCAAACTCAGGGTCCCTCTCACATACCTAAAGCTGAGAGAAGCCTCCTCTTGAGGTGCTTGTGGTAAGGTGGTATTCCTCTGGAGTCGAAGCCAGGGACTAACCTCTCATCTCGAGTTGATTCTTGGTCCATGGAGCTCTTTCGTGTTGCTACAGTGACCTCACATTCCCTCTAGCCTTGAAACAGTGTTCTTGGGGTTTCTCTGGAGTGCAATCAAGGAAATCAAGGCTCCTTTCATGTGTGATGTGCAACAGGGAATTGCTCTGCACGCAGTGCAGGGTATCGGGCCTCATTTTGCGGCGAGCGGGAAGTCTCATGGTTTTTCTCGAGTTGCGGCGGGAACCTGGGGTATATTCTCGAGTTACGACGGGGATGGCCCTTCCACACACGTGCTTGTTCAGTGACGTCAGGACTCCTTCCTAGTTGTGAGGGACAACTCGGCATTCTCCTCGAGGCTTGACAGGGCAATTGGGACGCCTCTACAGCTGAGGGGGAGACCAAGTGTACCATTCCACGTGCCACAGGAATCTTGGGTCTCCTAACAAATTTCACGAGGAGTCAGGCATCATCTCCTTTGGAGGCACTGCTCTCCGCGTACCTCGGGAGTTTTCAAAGGATGTGAGCCCTCCTTTCGCAATGAAGTGGGGAACTATGTCTTTCTCTGTGGTCTCCACAGGGGATTCATACATCCTTTCGTCTTGGGAGATGCAAAACGAGCTTGCATTTAAGTCACTGCAGGGATATCCGGCCTTATTTCGAGTCAGGGCATCGCGGTGTCCATACCACTTGAGGCCGCAAACTCAGGGTCTCTCTCACATCGCTAGAGCTGAGAGAAGCCTCCTCTTGAGGTGCTTGTGGTAAGGTGGTATTCCTCTGGAGTCAAAGCCAGGGACTAACCTCTCATCTCGAGTTGATTTTTCGTCCACGGAGCTCTTTCGTGTTGCTACAGTGACCTCAGGATCCCTCTAGCCTTGAAACAGTGTTCTTGGGGTTTCTCTGGAGTGCCATCAAGGAAATCAAGGCTCCTTTCATGTGTGATGTGCAACACGGAATTGCTCTGCACGCAGTGCAGGGGAATCGGGCCTCATCTCGCGGCGAGAGGAAAGTCTCATGGTTTTTCTCGAGTTGCGGCGGGAGCCTGGGGTATATTCTCGAGTTACGATGGGGATGGCCCTTCCACCCACGTGTTTGTTCAGCCACGTCAGGACTCCTGCCTAGTTGCGAGGGACAACTCGGGATTCTCCTCGAGGCTTGGCAGGGCAATTTGGACGCCTCTCCAGGTGAGGCGTGAGACCAAGGGTCCCTTTCCCCGTGCCACAGGAATCCTGGGACTCCTATCAAGTTTCACGAGGAGTCAGGCGTCGTCTCCTTTGGAGGCACTGATCTCCGCGTACCTCTGGAATTTTCAAAGGATGTGAGGCCTCCGGTCGCGATGAGGTGGGGAAGTAGGTTTTCTCTGTGGTCTCCACAGGGGATTCAGACATCCTTTCGTCTTGGGAGATGCAAGACGAGCCTGCATTCAAGTCACTGCAGGGATATTCGGCCTTATTTCGAGTAAGGGCATCGCGGTCTCCATTCCACTTCAGGCCGCAAACTCAGGGTCCCTCTCACATACCTAGAGCTGAGATAAGCCTGCTCTTGAGGTGCTTGTGGTAAGGTGGTATTCCTCTGGAGTCGAAGCCAGGGACTAACCTCTCATCTCGAGTTGATTTTTGGTCCACGGAGCTCTTTCGAGTTGCGACAGTGACCTCAAGATCCCTCTAGCCTTGAAACAGTGTTCTTGGGGTTTCTCTGGAGTGCCATCAAGGAAACAAAGGCTCCTTTCATGTGTGATGTGCAACACGGAATTGCTCTGCACGCAGTGCAGGGGAATCGGGCCTCATCTCGCGGCGAGGGGGAAGTCTCATGGTTTTTCTCGAGTTGCGGCGGGATCCTGGGGTATATTCTCGAGTTCTGATGGGGATGGCCCTTCCACCCACGTGTTTGTTCAGCCACGTCAGGACTCCTGCCTAGTTGCGAGGGACAACTCGGGATTCTCCTCGAGGCTTGGCAGGGCAATTGGGACGCCTCTTGAGCTGAGGCGGGAGATCAAGGGTCCCTTTCCCCGTGCCACAGGGATCCTGGGACTCCTATCAAGTTTCACGAGGCGTCAGGCATCGTCTCCTTTGGAGGCTATGATCTCCGCATACCTCTGGAGTTTTCAAAGGATGTGAGGCCTCCGGTCGCGATGAGGTTTGGAAGTAGGTTTTCTCTGTGGTCTCCACAGGGGATTCAGACATCCTTTCGTCTTGGGAGATGCAAGACGAGCCTGCATTCACGTCACTGCAGGGATATCCGGCCTTATATCGAGTCAGGGCATCGCGGTGTCCATTTCACTTGAGGCCGCAAAATCAGGGTCCCTCTCACATACCTAGAGCTGAGAGAAGCCTCCTCTTGAGGTGCTTGTGGTAAGGTGGTATTCCTCTGGATTCGAAGCCAGGGACTAACCTCTCATCTCGAGTTGATTCTTTGTCCACGGAGCTCTTTCGTGTTGCTACAGTGACCTCAGTTTCCCTCTAGCCTTGAAACAGTGTTCTTAGGGTTTCTCTGGAGTTCCATCAAGGAAATCAAGGCTCCTTTCATGTGTGATGTGCAACACGGAATTGCTCTGCATGCAGTGCACAGTATCGGGCCTCATTTTGCGGCGAGGGGGAAGTCTCATGGTTTTTCTCGAGTTGCTGTGGGAACCTGGGGTTTATTCTCGAGTTACGACGGGGATGGCCCTTCCACCCACGTGTTTGTTCAGCGACGTCAGGACTCCTGCCTAGTTGCGAGGGACAACTCGGGATTCTCCTCGAGGCTTGGCAGGGCAATTGGGATACCTCTCCAACTGAGACGGGAGACCAAGTGTCCCTTTCCACGTGCCACAAGAATCCTGGGACTCCTATCAATTTTAACGAGGAGTCAGGCATCGTCTCCTTTGGAGGCACTGATCTCCGTGTACCTCTGGAGTTTTCAAAGGATGTGAGGCCTCCGGTCGCGATGAAGTGGGGAACTAGGTCTTTCTCTGTGGTCTCCACAGGGGATTCAGACATCCTTTCATCTTGGGAGAACCAAGACGAGCCTGCATTTAAGTCACTGCAGGGATATCCGGCCTTATTTCGAGTCAGGGCATCGCGGTGTCCATTCCACTTGAGGCCGCAAACTCAGGGTCTCTCTCACATCGCTAGAGCTGAGAGAAGCCTCCTCTTGAGGTGCTTGTGGTAAGGTGGTATTCCTCTGGAGTCGAAGCCAGGGACTAACCTCTCATCTCGAGTTGATTTTTGGTCCACGGAGCTCTTTCGTGTTGCTACAGTGACCTCAGGATCCCTCTAGCCTTGAAACAGTGTTCTTGGGGTTTCTCTGGAGTGCCATCAAGGAAATCAAGGCTCCTTTCATGTGTGATGTGCAACACGGAATTGCTCTGCACACAGTGCAGGGGAATCGGGCCTCATCTCGCGGCAAGAGGAAAGTCTCATGGTTTTTCTCGAGTTGCGGCGGGAGCCTGGGGTATATTCTCGAGTTACGATGGGGATGGCCCTTCCACCCACGTGTTTGTTCAGCCACGTCAGGACTCCTGCCTAGTTGCGAGGGACAACTCGGGATTCTCCTCGAGGCTTGGCAGGGCAATTGGGACGCCTCTCCAGGTGAGGCGTGAGACCAAGGGTCCCTTTCCCCGTGCCACAGGAATCCTGGGACTCCTATCAAGTTTCACGAGGAGTCAGGCATCGTCTCCTTTGGAGGCACTGATCTCCGCGTACCTCTGGAGTTTTCAAAGGATGTGAGGCCTCCGGTCGCGATGAGGTGGGGAAGTAGGTTTTCTCTGTGGTCTCCACAGGGGATTCAGACATCCTTTCGTCTTGGGAGATGCAAGACGAGCCTGCATTCAAGTCACTGCAGGGATATTCGGCCTTATTTCGAGTAAGGGCATCGCGGTCTCCATTCCACTTCAGGCCGCAAACTCAGGGTCCCTCTCACATACCTAGAGCTGAGATAAGCCTGCTCTTGAGGTGCTTGTGGTAAGGTGGTATTCCTCTGGAGTCGAAGCCAGGGACTAACCTCTCAGCTCGAGTTGATTTTTGGTCCACGGAGCTCTTTCGAGTTGCGACAGTGACCTCAAGATCCCTCTAGCCTTGAAACAGTGTTCTTGGGGTTTCTCTGGAGTGCCATCAAGGAAATCAAGTCTCCTTTCATGTGTGATGTGCAACACGGAATTGCTCTGCACGCAGTGCAGGGGAATCGGGCCTCATCTCGCGGCGAGGGGGAAGTCTCATGGTTTTTCTCGAGTTGCGGCGGGATCCTGGGGTATATTCTCGAGTTCTGATGGGGATGGCCCTTCCACCCACGTGTTTGTTCAGCGACGTCAGGACTCCTGCCTAGTTGCGAGGGACAACTCGGGATTCTCCTCGAGGCTTGGCAGGGCAATTGGGACGCCTCTCCAGCTGAGGCGGGAGACCAAGGGTCCCTTTCCCCGTGCCACAGGAATCCTGGGACTCCTATCAAGTTTCACGAGGCGTCAGGCATCGTCTCCTTTGGAGGCTATGATCTCCGCATACCTCTGGAGTTTTCAAAGGATGTGAGGCCTCCGGTCGCGATGAGGTGGGGAACTAGTTCTTTTTCTGTGGTCTCCACAGGGGATTCAGACATCCTTTCGTCTTGGGAGATGCAAGACGAGCCTGCATTCAAGTCACTGCAGGGATATCCGGCCTTATTTCGAGTCAGTGCATCGCGGTGTCCATTCCACTTGAGGCCGCAAATCAGGGTCCCTCTCACATACCTAGAGCTGAGAGAAGCCTGCTCTTGAGGTGCTTGTGGTAAGGTGGTATTCCTCTGGAGTCGAAGCCAGGGACTAACCTCTCATCTCGAGTTGATTCTTGGTCCACGGAGCTCTTTCGAGTTGCGACAGTGACCTCAAGATCCCTCTAGCCTTGAAACAGTGTTCTTGGGGTTTCTCTGGAGTGCCATCAAGGAAATCAAGGCTCCTTTCATGTGTGATGTGCAACACGGAATTGCTCTGCACGCAGTTCAGGGGAATCGGGCCTCATCTCGCGGCGAGGGGGAAGTCTCATGGTTTTTCTCGAGTTGCGGCGGGATCCTGGGGTATATTCTCGAGTTCTGATGGGGATGGCCCTTCCACCCACGTGTTTGTTCAGCCACGTCAGGACTCCTGCCTAGTTGCGAGGGACAACTCGGGATTCTCCTCGAGGCTTGGCAGGGCAATTGGGACGCCTCTCGAGCTGAGGCGGGAGACCAAGGGTCCCTTTCCCCGTGCCACAGGAATCCTGGGACTCCTATCAAGTTTCACGAGGCGTCAGGCATCGTCTCCTTTGGAGGCTATGATCTCCGCATACCTCTGGAGTTTTCAAAGGATGTGAGGCCTCCGGTCGCGATGAGGTGGGGAATTAGGTTTTCTCTGTGGTCTCCACAGGGGATTCAGACATCCTTTCGTCTTGGGAGATGCAAGACGAGCCTGCATTCACGTCACTGCAGGGATATCCGGCCTTATATCGAGTCAGGGCATCGCGGTGTCCATTTCACTTGAGGCCGCAAAATCAGGGTCCCTCTCACATACCTAGAGCTGAGAGAAGCCTCCTCTTGAGGTGCTTGTGGTAAGGTGGTATTCCTCTGGATTCGAAGCCAGGGACTAACATCTCATCTCGAGTTGATTCTTGGTCCACGGAGCTCTTTCGTGTTGCTACAGTGACCTCAGTTTCCCTCTAGCCTTGAATCAGTGTTCTTAGTGTTTCTCTGGAGTTCCATCAAGGAAATCAAGGCTCCTTTCATGTGTGATGTGCAACACGGAATTGCTCTGCATGCAGTGCACAGTATCGGGCCTCATTTTGCGGCGAGGGGGAAGTCTCATGGTTTTTCTCGAGTTGCTGTGGGAACCTGGGGTTTATTCTCGAGTTACGACGGGGATGGCCCTTCCACCCACGTGTTTGTTCAGCGACGTCAGGACTCCTGCCTCGTTGCGAGGGACAACTCGGGATTCTCCTCGAGGCTTGGCAGGGCAATTGGGATACCTCTCCAACTGAGACGGGAGACCAAGTGTCCCTTTCCACGTGCCACAAGAATCCTGGGACTCCTATCAATTTTAACGAGGAGTCAGGCATCGTCTCCTTTGGAGGCACTGATCTCCGTGTACCTCTGGAGTTTTCAAAGGATGTGAGGCCTCCGGTCGCGATGAAGTGGGGAACTAGGTCTTTCTCTGTGGTCTCCACAGGGGATTCAGACATCCTTTCATCTTGGGAGAACCAAGACGAGCCTGCATTCAAGTCACTGCAGGGATATCCGGCCTTATTTCGAGTCAGGGCATCGCGGTGTCCATTCCACTTGAGGCCGCAAACTCAGGGTCCCTCTCACATATCTAGAGCTGAGAGAAGCCTCCTCTTGAGGTGATTGTGGTAAGGTGGTATTCCTCTGGAGTCGAAGCCAGGGACTAACCTCTCATCTCGAGTTGATTTTTGGTCCACGGAGCTCTTTCGTGTTGCTACAGTGACCTCAGGATCCCTCTAGCCTTGAAACAGTGTTCTTGGGGTTTCTCTGGAGTGCCATCAAGGAAATCAAGGCTCCTTTCATGTGTGATGTGCAACACGGAATTATTCTGCATGCAGAGCAGGGGAATCGGGCCTCATCTCGCGGCAAGGGGGAAGTCTCATGGTTTTTCTCGAGTTGCGGCGGGAACCTGGGGTATATTCTCGAGTTACGACGGGGATGGCCCTTCCACCCACGTGTTTGTTCACCGACGTCAGGACTCCTGCCTAGTTGCGAGGGACAACTCGGAATTCTCCTCGAGGCTTGGCAGGGCAATTGGGACGCCTCTCCAGCTGAGGCGGGAGACCAAGGGTCCCTTTCCACGTGCCACAGGAATCCTGGGATTCCTATCAAGTTTCACGAGGAGTCAGGCATCGTCTCCTTTGGAGGCACTGATCTCCGCGTACCTCTGGAGTTTTCAAAGGATGTGAGGCCTCCGGTCGCAATGAGGTGGGGAACTAAGTCTTTTTCTGTGGTCTCCACAGGGGATTCAGACATGCTTTCGTCTTGGGAGATGCAAGACGAGCCTGCATTCAAGTAACTGCAGGGATATCCGGCCTTATTTTGAGTCAGGGCATCGTGGTGTCCATTCCACTTGAGACCGCAAACTCAGGGTCCCTCTCACATACCTAAAGCTGAGAGAAGCCTCCTCTTGAGGTGCTTGTGGTAAGGAGGTATTCCTCTGGAGTCGAAGCCAGGGACTAACCTCTCATCTCGAGTTGATTCTTGGTCCATGGAGCTCTTTCGTGTTGCTACAGTGACCTCACATTCCCTCTAGCCTTGAAACAGTGTTCTTGGGGTTTCTCTGGAGTGCAATCAAGGAAATCAAGGCTCCTTTCATGTGTGATGTGCAACAGGGAATTGCTCTGCACGCAGTGCAGGGTATCGGGCCTCATTTTGCGGCGAGCGGGAAGTCTCATGGTTTTTCTCGAGTTGCGGCGGGAACCTGGGGTATATTCTCGAGTTACGACGGGGATGGCCCTTCCACACACGTGCTTGTTCAGTGACGTCAGGACTCCTTCCTAGTTGTGAGGGACAACTTGGCATTCTCCTCGAGGCTTGGCAGGGCAATTGGGACGCCTCTACAGCTGAGGGGGAGACCAAGTGTCCCATTCCACGTGCCACAGGAATCTTGGGTCTCCTAACAAATTTCACGAGGAGTCAGGCATCATCTCCTTTGGAGGCACTGCTCTCCGCGTACCTCTGGAGTTTTCAAAGGATGTGAGCCCTCCTTTCGCGATGAAGTGGGGCACTATGTCTTTCCCTGTGGTCTCCACAGGGGATTCATACATCCTTTCGTCTTGGGAGATGCAAAACGAGCCTGCATTTAAGTCACTGCAGGGATATCCGGCCTTATTTCGAGTCAGGGCATCGCGGTGTCCATTCCACTTGAGGCCGCAAACGCAGGGTCTCTCTCACATCGCTAGAGCTGAGAGAAGCCTCCTCTTGAGGTGCTTGTGGTAAGGTGGTATTCCTCTGGAGTCGAAGCCAGGGACTAACCTCTCATCTCGAGTTGATTTTTGGTCCACGGAGCTCTTTCGTGTTGCTACAGTGACCTCAGGATCCCTCTAGCCTTGAAACAGTGTTCTTGGGGTTTCTCTGGAGTGCCATCAAGGAAATCAAGGCTCCTTTCATTTGTGATGTGCAACACGGAATTGCTCTGCACACAGTGCAGGGGAATCGGGCCTCATCT
The DNA here is from genome assembly GCF_910594005.1 of Cervus elaphus. NCBI lineage: Eukaryota > Metazoa > Chordata > Mammalia > Artiodactyla > Cervidae > Cervus > Cervus elaphus. The sequence goes on along the minus strand of NW_025316729.1, from coordinate 130,124 downwards.
CGCGGCGAGAGGAAAGTCTCATGGTTTTTCTCGAGTTGCGGCGGGAGCCTGGGGTATATTCTCGAGTTACGATGGGGATGGCCCTTCCACCCACGTGTTTGTTCAGCCACGTCAGGACTCCTGCCTAGTTGCGAGGGACAACTCGGGATTCTCCTCGAGGCTTGGCAGGGCAATTGGGACGCCTCTCCAGGTGAGGCGTGAGACCAAGTGTCCCTTTCCCCGTGCCACAGGAATCCTGGGACTCCTATCAAGTTTCACGAGGAGTCAGGCATCGTCTCCTTTGGAGGCACTGATCTCCGCGTACCTCTGGAGTTTTCAAAGGATGTGAGGCCTCCGGTCGCGATGAGGTGGGGAAGTAGGTTTTCTCTGTGGTCTCCACAGGGGATTCAGACATCCTTTCGTCTTGGGAGATGCAAGACGAGCCTGCATTCAAGTCACTGCAGGGATATTCGGCCTTATTTCGAGTAAGGGCATCGCGGTATCCATTCCACTTCAGGCCGCAAACTCAGGGTCCCTCTCACATACCTAGAGCTGAGATAAGCCTGCTCTTGAGGTGCTTGTGGTAAGGTGGTATTCCTCTGGAGTCGAAGCCAGGGACTAACCTCTCAGCTCGAGTTGATTTTTGGTCCACGGAGCTCTTTCGAGTTGCGACAGTGACCTCAAGATCCCTCTAGCCTTTAAACAGTGTTCTTGGGGTTTCTCTGGAGTGCCATCAAGGAAATCAAGTCTCCTTTCATGTGTGATGTGCAACACGGAATTGCTCTGCACGCAGTGCAGGGGAATCGGGCCTCATCTCGCGGCGAGGGGGAAGTCTCATGGTTTTTCTCGAGTTGCGGCGGGATCCTGGGGTATATTCTCGAGTTCTGATGGGGATGGCCCTTCCACCCACGTGTTTGTTCAGCGACGTCAGGACTCCTGCCTAGTTGCGAGGGAAAACTCGGGATTCTCCTCGAGGCTTGGCAGGGCAATTGGGACGCCTCTCCAGCTGAGGCGGGAGACCAAGGGTCCCTTTCCCCGTGCCACAGGAATCCTGGGACTCCTATCAAGTTTCACGAGGCGTCAGGCATCGTCTCCTTTGGAGGCTATGATCTCCGCATACCTCTGGAGTTTTCAAAGGATGTGAGGCCTCCGGTCGCGATGAGGTGGGGAACTAGTTCTTTTTCTGTGGTCTCCACAGGGGATTCTGACATCCTTTCGTCTTGGGAGATGCAAGACGAGCCTGCATTCAAGTCACTGCAGGGATATCCGGCCTTATTTCGAGTCAGTGCATCGCGGTGTCCATTCCACTTGAGGCCGCAAATCAGGGTCCCTCTCACATACCTAGAGCTGAGAGAAGCCTGCTCTTGAGGTGCTTGTGGTAAGGTGGTATTCCTCTGGAGTCGAAGCCAGGGACTAACCTCTCATCTCGAGTTGATTCTTGGTCCACGGAGCTCTTTCGTGTTGCTACAGTGACCTCAGATACCCTCTAGCCTTGAAACAGGGTTCTTGGTATTTCTCTGGAGTGCCATCAAGGAAATCAAGGCTTCTTTCATGTTTGATGTGCAACAGGGAATGGCTCTGCACGCATTGCAGGGTATCGGGCCTCATTTTGCGGCGAGGGGGAAGTCTCATGGTTTTTCTCGAGTTGCGGCGGGAACCTGGGGTATATTCTCGGGTTACAAAGGGGATGGCCCTTCCACCCACGTGTTTGTTCAGCCATGTCAGGACTCCTGCCTAGTTGCGAGGGACAACTCGGGATTCTCCTCGAGGCTTGGCAGGGCAATTTGGACGCCTCTCCAGCTGAGGCGGGAGACCAAGGGACCCTTTCCCCTTGCCCCAGGAATCCTGGGACTCCTATCAAATTTCACGAGGAGTCAGGCATCGTCTCCTTTGGAGGCACTGATCTCCGCGTCCCTCTGGAGTTTTCGAGGATGTGAGGCCTCCGGTCGCGATGAGGTGGGGAACTAGGTCTTTCTCTGTGGTCTCCACAGGGGATTCAGACATCCTTTCATCAAGGGAGATGCAAGACGAGCCTGCATTCAAGTCACTGCAGGAATATCCGGCCTTATTTCGCGTCAGGGCATCGCAGTGTCCATTCCAGTTGAGGCCGCAAACTCAGGGTCCCTCTCACATAGCTAGAGCTGAGAGAAGCCTCCTCTTGAGGTGCTTGTGGTAAGGTGGTATTCATCTGGAGTCGAAGCCAGGGACTAACCTCTCATCTCGAGTTGATTTTTGGTCGACGGAGCTCTTTCGTGTTGCTACAGTGACCTCAGGATCCCTCTAGCCTTGAAACAGTGTTCTTGGGGTTTCTCTGGAGTGCCATCAAGGAAATCAAGTCTCCTTTCATGTGTGATGTGCAACACGGAATTGCTCTGCACGCAGTGCATGGTAATCGGGCCTCATTTTGCGGCGAGGGGGAAGTCTCATGGTTTTTCTCGAGTTGCGGCGGGAACCTGGGGTATATTCTCGAGTTACGAAGGGGATGGCCCTTCCACACACGTGCTTGTTCAGCGACGTCAGGACTCCTGCCTAGTTGTGAGGGACAATTCCGGATTCTCCTCGAGGCTTGGCAGGGCAATTGGGACGCCTCTCCAGCTGAGGCGGGAGACCAAGGGTCCCTTCCCACGTGCCACAGGAATCCTGGGACTCCTATCAAGTTTCACGAGGAGTCAGGCATCGTCTCCTTTGGAGGCACTGATCTCCGCGTACCTCTGGAGTTTTCAAAGGATGTGAGGCCTCCGGTCGCGATGAGGTGGGGAAGTAGGTTTTCTCTGTGGTCTCCACAGGGGATTCAGACATCCTTTCGTCTTGGGAGATGCAAGACGAGCCTGCATTCAAGTCACTGCAGGGATATTCGGCCTTATTTCGAGTAAGGGCATCGCGGTCTCCATTCCACTTCAGGCCGCAAACTCAGGGTCCCTCTCACATACCTAGAGCTGAGATAAGCCTGCTCTTGAGGTGCTTGTGGTAAGGTGGTATTCCTCTGGAGTCGAAGCCAGGGACTAACCTCTCATCTCGAGTTGATTTTTGGTCCACGGAGCTCTTTCGAGTTGCGACAGTGACCTCAAGATCCCTCTAGCCTTGAAACAGTGTTCTTGGGGTTTCTCTGGAGTGCCATCAAGGAAATCAAGGCTCCTTTCATGTGTGATGTGCAACACGGAATTGCTCTGCACGCAGTGCAGGGGAATCGGGCCTCATCTCGCGGCGAGGGGGAAGTCTCATGGTTTTTCTCGAGTTGCGGCGGGATCCTGGGGTATATTCTCGAGTTCTGATGGGGATGGCCCTTCCACCCACGTGTTTGTTCAGCCACGTCAGGACTCCTGCCTAGTTGCGAGGGACAACTCGGGATTCTCCTCGAGGCTTGGCAGGGCAATTGGGACGCCTCTCGAGCTGAGGCGGGAGACCAAGGGTCCCTTTCCCCGTGCCACAGGAATCCTGGGACTCCTATCAAGTTTCACGAGGCGTCAGGCATCGTCTCCTTTGGAGGCTATGATCTCCGCATACCTCTGGAGTTTTCAAAGGATGTGAGGCCTCCGGTCGCGATGAGGTGGGGAAGTAGGTTTTCTCTGTGGTCTCCACAGGGGATTCAGACATCCTTTCGTCTTGGGAGATGCAAGACGAGCCTGCATTCACGTCACTGCAGGGATATCCGGCCTTATATCGAGTCAGGGCATCGCGGTGTCCATTTCACTTGAGGCCGCAAAATCAGGGTCCCTCTCACATACCTAGAGCTGAGAGAAGCCTCCTCTTGAGGTGCTTGTGGTAAGGTGGTATTCCTCTGGATTCGAAGCCAGGGACTAACCTCTCATCTCGAGTTGATTCTTGGTCCACGGAGCTCTTTCGTGTTGCTACAGTGACCTCAGTTTCCCTCTAGCCTTGAATCAGTGTTCTTAGGGTTTCTCTGGAGTTCCATCAAGGAAATCAAGGCTCCTTTCATGTGTGATGTGCAACACGGAATTGCTCTGCATGCAGTGCACAGTATCGGGCCTCATTTTGCGGCGAGGGGGAACTCTCATGGTTTTTCTCGAGTTGCTGTGGGAACCTGGGGTTTATTCTCGAGTTATGACGGGGATGGCCCTTCCACCCACGTGTTTGTTCAGCGACGTCAGGACTCCTGCCTAGTTGCGAGGGACAACTCGGGATTCTCCTCGAGGCTTGGCAGGGCAATTGGGATACCTCTCCAACTGAGACGGGAGACCAAGTGTCCCTTTCCACGTGCCACAAGAATCCTGGGACTCCTATCAATTTTAACGAGGAGTCAGGCATCGTCTCCTTTGGAGGCACTGATCTCCGTGTACCTCTGGAGTTTTCAAAGGATGTGAGGCCTCCGGTCGCGATGAAGTGGGGAACTAGGTCTTTCTCTGTGGTCTCCACAGGGGATTCAGACATCCTTTCATCTTGGGAGAACCAAGACGAGCCTGCATTCAAGTCACTGCAGGGATATCCGGCCTTATTTCGAGTCAGGGCATCGCGGTGTCCATTCCACTTGAGGCCGCAAACTCAGGGTCCCTCTCACATATCTAGAGCTGAGAGAAGCCTCCTCTTGAGGTGCTTGTGGTAAGGTGGTATTCCTCTGGAGTCGAAGCCAGGGACTAACCTCTCATCTCGAGTTGATTTTTGGTCCACGGAGCTCTTTCGTGTTGCTACAGTGACCTCAGGATCCCTCTAGCCTTGAAACAGTGTTCTTGGGGTTTCTCTGGAGTGCCATCAAGGAAATCAAGGCTCCTTTCATGTTTGATGTGCAACACGGAATTATTCTGCATGCAGAGCAGGGGAATCGGGCCTCATCTCGCGGCAAGGGGGAAGTCTCATGGTTTTTCTCGAGTTGCGGCGGGAACCTGGGGTATATTCTCGAGTTACGACGGGGATGGCCCTTCCACCCACGTGTTTGTTCACCGACGTCAGGACTCCTGCCTAGTTGCGAGGGACAACTCGGAATTCTCCTCGAGGCTTGGCAGGGCAATTGGGACGCCTCTCCAGCTGAGGCGGGAGACCAAGGGTCCCTTTCCACGTGCCACAGGAATCCTGGGACTCCTATCAAGTTTCACGAGGAGTCAGGCATCGTCTCCTTTGGAGGCACTGATCTCCGCGTACCTCTGGAGTTTTCAAAGGATGTGAGGCCTTCGGTCGCAATGAGGTGGGGAACTAAGTCTTTTTCTGTGGTCTCCACAGGGGATTCAGACATGCTTTCGTCTTGGGAGATGCAAGACGAGCCTGCATTCAAGTAACTGCAGGGATATCCGGCCTTATTTTGAGTCAGGGCATCGTGGTGTCCATTCCACTTGAGACCGCAAACTCAGGGTCCCTCTCACATACCTAAAGCTGAGAGAAGCCTCCTCTTGAGGTGCTTGTGGTAAGGAGGTATTCCTCTGGAGTCGAAGCCAGGGACTAACCTCTCATCTCGAGTTGATTCTTGGTCCATGGAGCTCTTTCGTGTTGCTACAGTGACCTCACATTCCCTCTAGCCTTGAAACAGTGTTCTTGGGGTTTCTCTGGAGTGCAATCAAGGAAATCAAGGCTCCTTTCATGTGTGATGTGCAACAGGGAATTGCTCTGCACGCAGTGCAGGGTATCGGGCCTCATTTTGCGGCGAGCGGGAAGTCTCATGGTTTTTCTCGAGTTGCGGCGGGAACCTGGGGTATATTCTCGAGTTACGACGGGGATGGCCCTTCCACACACGTGCTTGTTCAGTGACGTCAGGACTCCTTCCTAGTTGTGAGGGACAACTTGGCATTCTCCTCGAGGCTTGGCAGGGCAATTGGGACGCCTCTACAGCTGAGGGGGAGACCAAGTGTCCCATTCAACGTGCCACAGGAATCTTGGGTCTCCTAACAAATTTCACGAGGAGTCAGGCATCATCTCCTTTGGAGGCACTGCTCTCCGCGTACCTCTGGAGTTTTCAAAGGATGTGAGCCCTCCTTTCGCGATGAAGTGGGGAACTATGTCTTTCCCTGTGGTCTCCACAGGGGATTCATACATCCTTTCGTCTTGGGAGATGCAAAACGAGCCTGCATTTAAGTCACTGCAGGGATATCCGGCCTTATTTCGAGTCAGGGCATCGCGGTGTCCATTCCACTTGAGGCCGCAAACGCAGGGTCTCTCTCACATCGCTAGAGCTGAGAGAAGCCTCCTCTTGAGGTGCTTGTGGTAAGGTGGTATTCCTCTGGAGTCGAAGCCAGGGACTAACCTCTCATCTCGAGTTGATTTTTGGTCCACGGAGCTCTTTCGTGTTGCTACAGTGACCTCAGGATCCCTCTAGCCTTGAAACAGTGTTCTTGGGGTTTCTCTGGAGTGCCATCAAGGAAATCAAGGCTCCTTTCATTTGTGATGTGCAACACGGAATTGCTCTGCACACAGTGCAGGGGAATCGGGCCTCATCTCGCGGCGAGAGGAAAGTCTCATGGTTTTTCTCGAGTTGCGGCGGGAGCCTGGGGTATATTCTCGAGTTACGATGGGGATGGCCCTTCCACCCACGTGTTTGTTCAGCCACGTCAGGACTCCTGCCTAGTTGCGAGGGACAACTCGGGATTCTCCTCGAGGCTTGGCAGGGCAATTGGGACGCCTCTCCAGGTGAGGCGTGAGACCAAGGGTCCCTTTCCCCGTGCCACAGGAATCCTGGGACTCCTATCAAGTTTCACGAGGAGTCAGGCATCGTCTCCTTTGGAGGCACTGATCTCCGCGTACCTCTGGAGTTTTCAAAGGATGTGAGGCCTCCGGTCGCGATGAGGTGGGGAAGTAGGTTTTCTCTGTGGTCTCCACAGGGGATTCAGACATCCTTTCGTCTTGGGAGATGCAAGACGAGCCTGCATTCAAGTCACTGCAGGGATATTCGGCCTTATTTCGAGTAAGGGCATCGCGGTATCCATTCCACTTCAGGCCGCAAACTCAGGGTCCCTCTCACATACCTAGAGCTGAGATAAGCCTGCTCTTGAGGTGCTTGTGGTAAGGTGGTATTCCTCTGGAGTCGAAGCCAGGGACTAACCTCTCAGCTCGAGTTGATTTTTGGTCCACGGAGCTCTTTCGAGTTGCGACAGTGACCTCAAGATCCCTCTAGCCTTGAAACAGTGTTCTTGGGGTTTCTCTGGAGTGCCATCAAGGAAATCAAGTCTCCTTTCATGTGTGATGTGCAACACGGAATTGCTCTGCACGCAGTGCAGGGGAATCGGGCCTCATCTCGCGGCGAGGGGGAAGTCTCATGGTTTTTCTCGAGTTGCGGCGGGATCCTGGGGTATATTCTCGAGTTCTGATGGGGATGGCCCTTCCACCCACGTGTTTGTTCAGTGACGTCAGGACTCCTGCCTAGTTGCGAGGGACAACTCGGGATTCTCCTCGAGGCTTGGCAGGGCAATTGGGACGCCTCTCCAGCTGAGGCGGGAGACCAAGGGTCCCTTTCCCCGTGCCACAGGAATCCTGGGACTCCTATCAAGTTTCACGAGGCGTCAGGCATCGTCTCCTTTGGAGGCTATGATCTCCGCATACCTCTGGAGTTTTCAAAGGATGTGAGGCCTCCGGTCGCGATGAGGTGGGGAACTAGTTCTTTTTCTGTGGTCTCCACAGGGGATTCAGACATCCTTTCGTCTTGGGAGATGCAAGACGAGCCTGCATTCAAGTCACTGCAGGGATATCCGGCCTTATTTCGAGTCAGTGCATCGCGGTGTCCATTCCACTTGAGGCCGCAAATCAGGGTCCCTCTCACATACCTAGAGCTGAGAGAAGCCTGCTCTTGAGGTGCTTGTGGTAAGGTGGTATTCCTCTGGAGTCGAAGCCAGGGACTAACCTCTCATCTCGAGTTGATTCTTGGTCCACGGAGCTCTTTCGTGTTGCTACAGTGACCTCAGATACCCTCTAGCCTTGAAACAGGGTTCTTGGTATTTCTCTGGAGTGCCATCAAGGAAATCAAGGCTTCTTTCATGTTTGATGTGCAACAGGGAATGGCTCTGCACGCATTGCAGGGTATCGGGCCTCATTTTGCGGCGAGGGGGAAGTCTCATGGTTTTTCTCGAGTTGCGGCGGGAACCTGGGGTATATTCTCGGGTTACAAAGGGGATGGCCCTTCCACCCACGTGTTTGTTCAGCCATGTCAGGACTCCTGCCTAGTTGCGAGGGACAACTCGGGATTCTCCTCGAGGCTTGGCAGGGCAATTTGGACGCCTCTCCAGCTGAGGCGGGAGACCAAGGGACCCTTTCCCCTTGCCCCAGGAATCCTGGGACTCCTATCAAATTTCACGAGGAGTCAGGCATCGTCTCCTTTGGAGGCACTGATCTCCGCGTCCCTCTGGAGTTTTCGAGGATGTGAGGCCTCCGGTCGCGATGAGGTGGGGAACTAGGTCTTTCTCTGTGGTCTCCACAGGGGATTCAGACATCCTTTCATCAAGGGAGATGCAAGACGAGCCTGCATTCAAGTCACTGCAGGAATATCCGGCCTTATTTCGCGTCAGGGCATCGCAGTGTCCATTCCAGTTGAGGCCGCAAACTCAGGGTCCCTCTCACATAGCTAGAGCTGAGAGAAGCCTCCTCTTGAGGTGCTTGTGGTAAGGTGGTATTCCTCTGGAGTCGAAGCCAGGGACTAACCTCTCATCTCGAGTTGATTTTTGGTCGACGGAGCTCTTTCGTGTTGCTACAGTGACCTCAGGATCCCTCTAGCCTTGAAACAGTGTTCTTGGGGTTTCTCTGGAGTGCCATCAAGGAAATCAAGTCTCCTTTCATGTGTGATGTGCAACACGGAATTGCTCTGCACGCAGTGCATGGTAATCGGGCCTCATTTTGCGGCGAGGGGGAAGTCTCATGGTTTTTCTCGAGTTGCGGCGGGAACCTGGGGTATATTCTCGAGTTACGAAGGGGATGGCCCTTCCACACACGTGCTTGTTCAGCGACGTCAGGACTCCTGCCTAGTTGTGAGGGACAATTCCGGATTCTCCTCGAGGCTTGGCAGGGCAATTGGGACGCCTCTCCAGCTGAGGCGGGAGACCAAGGGTCCCTTCCCACGTGCCACAGGAATCCTGGGACTCCTATCAAGTTTCACGAGGAGTCAGGCATCGTCTCCTTTGGAGGCACTGATCTCCGCGTACCTCTGGAGTTTTCAAAGGATGTGAGGCCTCCGGTCGCGATGAGGTGGGGAAGTAGGTTATCTCTGTGGTCTCCACAGGGGATTCAGACATCCTTTCGTCTTGGGAGATGCAAGACGAGCCTGCATTCAAGTCACTGCAGGGATATTCGGCCTTATTTCGAGTAAGGGCATCGCGGTCTCCATTCCACTTCAGGCCGCAAACTCAGGGTCCCTCTCACATACCTAGAGCTGAGATAAGCCTGCTCTTGAGGTGCTTGTGGTAAGGTGGTATTCCTCTGGAGACGAAGCCAGGGACTAACCTCTCATCTCGAGTTGATTTTTGGTCCACGGAGCTCTTTCGAGTTGCGACAGTGACCTCAAGATCCCTCTAGCCTTGAAACAGTGTTCTTGGGGTTTCTCTGGAGTGCCATCAAGGAAATCAAGGCTCCTTTCATGTGTGATGTGCAACACGGAATTGCTCTGCACGCAGTGCAGGGGAATCGGGCCTCATCTCGCGGCGAGGGGGAAAGTCTCATGGTTTTTCTCGAGTTGCGGCGGGATCCTGGGGTATATTCTCGAGTTCTGATGGGGATGGCCCCTTCCACCCACGTGTTTGTTCAGCCACGTCAGGACTCCTGCCTAGTTGCGAGGGACAACTCGGGATTCTCCTCGAGGCTTGGCAGGGCAATTGGGACGCCTCTCGAGCTGAGGCGGGAGACCAAGGGTCCCTTTCCCCGTGCCACAGGAATCCTGGGACTCATCAATTTTAACGAGGAGTCAGGCATCGTCTCCTTTGGAGGCACTGATCTCCGTGTACCTCTGGAGTTTTCAAAGGATGTGAGGCCTCCGGTCGCGATGAAGTGGGGAACTAGGTCTTTCTCTGTGGTCTCCACAGGGGATTCAGACATCCTTTCATCTTGGGAGATGAAAGACGAGCCTGCATTCAAGTCACTGCAGGGATATCCGGCCTTATTTCGAGTCAGGACATCGCGGTGTCCATTCCACTTGAGGCCGCAAACTCAGGGTCCCTCTCACATATCTAGAGCTGAGAGAAACCTCCTCTTGAGGTGCTTGTGGTAAGGTGGTATTCCTCTGGAGTCGAAGCCAGGGACTAACCTCTCATCTCGAGTTGATTTTTGGTCGACGGAGCTCTTTCTTGTTGCTACAGTGACCTCAGGATCCCTCTAGCCTTGAAACAGTGTTCTTGGGGTTTCTCTGGAGTGCCATCAAGGAAATCAAGGCTCCTTTCATGTGTGATGTGCAACACGGAATTGCTCTGCACGCAGTGCAGGGGAATCGGGCCTCATCTCGCGGTGAGGGGGAAGTCTCATGGTTTTTCTCGAGTTGCGGCGGGAACCTGGGGTATATTCTCGAGTTATGATGGGGATGGCCCTTCCACACAGGTGTTTGTTCAGGGACAGCAGGACTCTTGCCAAGTTGCGAGGGACAACTCGGGATTCTCCTCGAGGCTTGGCAGGGCAATTGGGACGCCTCTCCAGCTGAGGCGGGAGACCAAGGGTCCCTTTCCACGTGCCACAGGAATCCTGGGACTCCTATCAAGTTTCACGAGGAGTCAGGCATCGTCTCCTTTGGAGGCACTGATCTCCGCGTACCTCTGGAATTTTCAAAGGATGTGAGGCTTCCGGTCGCGATGAGGTGGGGAACTAGGTCTTTCTCTGTGGTCTCCACAGGGGATTCAGACATCCTTTCGTCTTGGGAGATGCAAGACGAGCCTGCATTCAAATCACTGCAGGGATATCCCGGCGTATTTCGAGTCAGGGCATCACGATGTCCATTCCACTTGAGGCCGTAAACTCAGGGTCCCTCTCACATACCTAGAACTGAGAGAAGCCTCCTCTTGAGGTGCTTGTGGTAAGGTGGTATTCCTCTGGAGTCGAAGCCAGGGACTAATCTCTCATCTCGAGTTGATTTGTGGTCTACGGACCTCTTTCGTGTTGCTAAAGTGACCTCAGGATCCCTCGAGCCTTGAAACAGTGTTCTTGGGGTTTCTCTGGAGTGCCATCAAGGAAATCAAGGCTCCTTTCATGTGTGATGTGCAACACGGAATTGCTCTGCCCGCAGTGCAGGGGAATCGGGCCTCATCTCGCGGCGAGGGGGAAGTCTCATGGTTTTTCTCGAGTTGCGGCGGGAACCTGGGGTATATTCTCGAGTTACGACGGGGATGTCCCTTCCACCCTCGTGTTTGTTCAGCGACGTCAGGACTCCTGCCTAGTTGTGAGGGACAACTCGGGATTCTCCTCGAGGCTTGGCAGGGCAATTGGGACGCCTCTCCAGCTGAGGCGGTAGACCAAGGGTCCCTTTCCCCGTGCCACAGGAATCCTGGGACTCCTATCAAGTTTCACGAGGAGTCAGGCATCGTCTCCTTTGGAGGCACTGATCTCCGCGTACCTCTGGAGTTTTCAAAGAATGTGAGGCCTCCGGTCGCGATGAGGTGGGGAACTAGTTCTTTTTCTGTGGTCTCCACAGGGGAGTCAGACATCCTTTCATCTTGGGAGATGCAAGACGAGCCTGCATTCAAGTCACTGCAGGGATATCCGGCCTTATTTCGAGTCAGGGCATCGCGGTGTCCATTCCACTTGAGGCCGCAAATCAGGGTCCCTCTCACATACCTAGAGCTGAGAGAAGCCTCCTCTTGAGGTGCTTCTGGTAAGGTGATATTCCTCTAGAGTCGAAGCCAGGGACTAACCTCTCATCTCGAGTTGATTTTTGGTCCATGGAGCTCTTTCTTGTTCATACAGTGACCTCAGGATCCCTCTAGCCTTGAAACAGTGTTCTTGGGGTTTCTCTGGAGTGCCATCAAGGAAATCAAGGCTCCTTTCATGAGTGATGTGCAACACGGAATTGCTCTGCCCGCAGTGCAGGGGAATCGGGCCTCATCTCGCGGCGAGGGGGAAGTCTCATGGTTTTTCTCGAGTTGCAGCGGGAACCTGGGTTATATTCTCGAGTTATGATGGGGATGGCCCTTCCACACAGGTGTTTGTTCAGCGACGTCAGGACTCCTGCCTAGTTGCGAGGGACAACTCGGGATTCTCCTCGAGGCTTGGCAGGGCAATTGGGACGCCTCTCCAGCTGAGGCGGGAGACCAAGGGTCCCTTTCCAACTGCCACAGGAATCCTGGGACTTCTATGAAGTTTCACGAGGAGACAGGCATCGTCTCCTTTGGAGGCACTGATCTCCGCGTACCTCTGGAGTTTTCAAAGGATGTGAGGCCTTCGGTCGCGATGAGGTGGGGAACTGGGTCTTTCTCTGTGGTCTCCACAGGGGATTCAGACATCCTTTCATCAAGGGAGATGCAAGACGAGCCTGCATTCAAGTCACTGCAGGAATATTCAGCCTTATTTCGTGTCAGGGCATCGCGGTGTCCATTCCAGTTGAGGCCGCAAACTTAGGGTCCCTCTCACATACCTAGAGCTGAGAGAAGCCTCCTCTTGAGGTGCTTGTGGTAAGGTGGTATTCCTCTGGAGTCGAAGCCAGGGACTAACCTCTCATCTCGAGTTGATTTTTGGTCCACGGAGCTCTTTTGTGTTGCTACAGTGACCTCAGGATCCCTCTAGCCTTGAAACAGTGTTCTTGGGGTTTCTCTGCAGTGCCATCAAGGAAATCAAGGCTCCTTTCATGTTTGATGTGCAACACGGAATTACTCTGCATGCAGAGCAGGGGAATCTGGCCTCATCTCGCGGCAAGGGGGAAGTCTCATGGTTTTTCTCGAGTTGCGGCGGGAACCTGGGGTATATTCTCGAGTTACGACGGGGATGGCCCTTCCACCCACGTGTTTGTTCAGCGACGTCAGGACTCCTGCCTAGTTGCGAGGGACAACACGGGATTCTCCTCGAGGCTTGGCAGGGCAATTGGGACGCCTCTCCAGCTGAGGCGGGAGACCAAGGGTCCCTTTTCACGTGCCACAGGAATCCTGGACTCCTATCAAGTTTCACGAGGAGTCAGGCATCGTCTCCTTTGGAGGCACTGATCTCCGCGTACCTCTGGAGTTTTCAAAGTATGTGAGGCTTCCGGTCGCAATGAGGTGGGGAAGTAGGTCTTTCTCTGTGGTCTCCACAGGGGATTCAGACATCCTTTCGTCTTGGGAGATGCAAGACGAGCCTGCATTCAAGTCACTGCAGGGATATCCGGCCTTATTTCGAGTCAGGGCATCGCGGTGTCCATTTCACTTGAGGCCGCAAACTCAGGTCCCTCTCACATAGCTAGAGCTGAGAGAAGCCTCCTCTTGAGGTGCTTGTGGTAAGGTGGTATTCCTCTGGAGTGGAAACCAGGGACTAACCTCTCATCTCGAGTTGATTTTTGGTCCACGGAGCTCTTTCGTGTTGCTACAGTGACCTCAGGATCCCTCTAGCCTTGAAACAGTGTTCTTGGGGTTTCTCTGGAGTGCCATCAAGGAAATCAAGGCTCCTTTGATGTGTGATGTGCAGCACGGAATTGCTCTGCACGCAGTGCATGGGAATCGGGCCTCATCTCGCGGCGAGGGGGAAGTCTCATGGTTTTTCTCGAGTTGCGGCGGGAACCTGGGGTATATTCTCGAGTTACGACGGGGATGGCCCTTCCACCCACGTGTTTGTTCAGCCATGTCAGGACTCCTGCCTAGTTGCGGGGGACAACTCGGGATTCTCCTCGAGGATTGGCAGGGCAATTGTGACGCCTCTCCAGCTGAGGCGGGAGACCAAGGGTCCCTTTACACGTGCCACAGCAATCCTGGGACTCCTATCAAGTTTCATGAGTAGTCAGGCATCGTCTCCTTTGGAGGCACTGATCTCCGTGTACCTCTGGAGTTTTCAAAGGATGTGAGGCCTCCGGTCGCGATGAGGTGGGGAAGTAGGTCTTTCTCTGTGGTCTCCACAGGGGATTCAGACATCCTTTCATCAAGGGAGATGCAAGACGAGCCTGCATTCAAGTCACTGCAGGGATATCTGGCCTTATTTCGCGAAAGGGCATCGCGGTGTCCATTCCACATGAGGCTGCAAACTCAGGGTCCCTCTCACATCCCTAGAGCTGAGAGAAGCCTCCTCTTGAGGTGCTGTGGTAAGGTGGTATTCCTCTGGAGTCGAAGCCAGGGACTAACCTCTCATCTCGAGTTGATTTTTGGTCCACGGAGCTCTTTCGTGTTGCTACAGTGACCTCAGGATCCCTCTAGCCTTGAAACAGTGTTCTTGGGGTTTCTCTGGAGTGCCATCAAGGAAATCAAGGCTCCTTTCATGTGTGATGTGCAACACGGAATTGCTCTGCACACAGTGCAGGGGAATCGGGCCTCATCTCGCGGCGAGAGGAAAGTCTCATGGTTTTTCTCGAGTTGCGGTGGGAGCCTGGGGTATATTCTCGAGTTACGATGGGGATGGCCCTTCCACCCACGTGTTTTTCAGCCACGTCAGGACTCCTGCCTAGTTGCGAGGGACAACTCGGGATTCTCCTCGAGGCTTGGCAGGGCAATTGGGACGCCTCTCCAGGTGAGGCGGGAGACCAAGGGTCCCTTTCCCCGTGCCACAGGAATCCTGGGACTCCTATCAAGTTTCACGAGGAGTCAGGCATCGTCTCCTTTGGAGGCACTGATCTCCGCGTACCTCTGGAGTTTTCAAAGGATGTGAGGCCTCCGGTCGCGATGAGGTGGGGAAGTAGGTTTTCTCTGTGGTCTCCACAGGGGATTCAGACATCCTTTCGTCTTGGGAGATGCAAGACGAGCCTGCATTCAAGTCACTGCAGGGATATTCGGCCTTATTTCGAGTAAGGGCATCGCGGTCTCCATTCCACTTCAGGCCGCAAACTCAGGGTCCCTCTCACATACCTAGAGCTGAGATAAGCCTGCTCTTGAAGTGCTTGTGGTAAGGTGGTATTCCTCTGGAGTCGAAGCCAGGGACTAACCTCTCAGCTCGAGTTGATTTTTGGTCCACGGAGCTCTTTCGAGTTGCTACAGTGAACTCAGGATCCCTCTAGCCTTGAAACAGTGTTCTTGGGTTTTTTTTGGAGTGCCATCAAGGAAATCAAGGCTCCTTTCATGTTTGATTTGCAACACGGAATTGCTCTGCACGCAGTGCAGGGGAATCGGGCCTCATTTTGCGGCGACGGGGAAGTCTCATGGCTTTTCTCGAGTTGCGGCGGGAACCTGGGGTATATTCTCGAGTTACGCCGGGGATGGCCCTTCCACCCACGTGTTTGTTCAGCCATGTCAGGACTCCTGCCTAGTTGCAAGGGAAACTCGGGATTCCCCTCGAGGCTTGGCAGTGCAACTGGGACGCCTCTCCAGCTGAGGCGGGAGACCAAGGGTCCCTTTCCACGTGCCACAGGAATCCTGGGACTCCTATCAAGTTTCACGAGGAGTCAGGCATCGTCTCCTTTGGAGGCACTGATCTCCGTGTACCTCTGGAGTTTTCAAAGGATGTGAGGTCTCCGGTCGCGATTAGGTGGGGAAGTAGGTCTTTCTCTGTGGTCTCCACAGGGGATTCAGACATCCTTTCATCAAGGGAGATGCAAGACGAGCCTGCATTCAAGTCACTGCAGGGATATCCGGCCTTATTTTGAGTCAGGGCATCGTGGTGTCCTTTCCACTTGAGGCCGCAAACTCAGAGTCCCTCTCACATACCTAAAGCTGAGAGAAGCCTCCTCTTGAGGTGCTTGTGGTAAGGTGGTATTCCTCTGGAGTCGAAGCCAGGGACTAACCTCTCATCTCGAGTTGATTCTTGGTCCACGGAGCTCTTTCGTGTTGCTACAGTGACCTCAGTTTCCCTCTAGCCTTGAAACAGTGTTCTTAGGGTTTCTCTGGAGTGCCATCAAGGAAATCAAGGCTCCTTTCATGTGTGATGTGCAACACGGAATTGTTCTTCACGCAGTGCAAGGGAATCGGGCCTCATCTCGCGGCGAGGGGGAAGTCTCATGGTTTTTCTCGAGTTGCGGCGGGAACCTGGGGTATATTCTGGAGTTACGACGGGGATTGCCCTTCCACCCACGTGTTTGTTCAGCGACGGCAGGACTCCTGCCTAGTTGCGAGGGACAACTCGGGATTCTCCTCGAGGCTTGGCAGGGCAATTGGGACGCCTCTCCAGCTGAGGCGGGAGTCCAAGGGTCCCTTTCCACGTGCCACAGGAATCCTGGGACTCCTATCAAGTTTCACGAGGAGGCAGGCATCGTCTCCTTTGGAGGCACTGATCTCCGCGTACCTCTGAAGTTTTCAAAAGATGTGAGGCCTCCGGTCACGATGAGGTGCGGAACTAGGTCTTTCTCTGTGGTCTTCACAGGGGATTCAGACATCCTTTCATCTTGGGAGATTCAAGACGAGCCTGCATTCAAGTCACTGCAGGGATATCCGGCCTTATATCGAGTCAGGGCATCGCGGTGTCCATTTCACTTGAGGCCGAAAACTCAGGGTCCCTCTCACATATCTAGAGCTGAGAGAAGCCTCCTCTTGAGATACTTGTGGTAATGTGATATTCCTCTGGAGTCGAAGCCAGGGACTAACCTCTCACCTCAAGTTGATTTTTCGTCCACGGAGCTCTTTCTTGTTGCTACAGTGACCTCAGGATCCCTCTAGCCTTGAAACAGTGTTCTTGGGGTTTCTCTGGAGTGCCATCAAGGAAATCAAGGCTCCTTTCATGTGTGATGTGCAACACGGAATTGCTCTGCACGCAGTGCAGGGGAATCGGGCCTCATCTCGCGGCAAGGGGGAAGTCTCATGGTTTTTTCTCGAGTTGCGGCGGGAACCTGGGGTATATTCTCGAGTTACGACGGGGATGGCCCTTCCACCCACGTGTTTGTTCAGCGACGTCAGGACTCCTGCCTAGTTGCGAGGGACAACTCGGGATTTTCCTGGGGGCTTGGCAGGGCAATTGGGACGCCTCTCTAGCTGAGGCGGGAGACCAAGGGTCCCTTTCCACGTGCCACAGGAATCCTGGGACTCCTATCAAGTTTCACGAGGAGTCAGGCATCGTCTCCTTTGGAGGCACTGATCTCCGCGTACCTCTGGATTTTTCAAAGGATGTGAGGCCTCCGGTCGCGATGAGGTGGGGAAGTAGGTTTTCTCTGTGGTCTCCACAGGGGATTCAGACATACTTTCGTCTTGGGAGATGCAAGACGAGCCTGCATTCAAGTCACTGCAGGGATATCCGGCCTTATATCGAGTCAGGGCATCGCGGTGTCCATTCCAGTTGAGGCCGCAAACTTAGGGTCCCTCTCACATACCTAGAGCTGAGAGAATCCTCCTCTTGAGGTGCTTGTGGTAAGGTGGTATTCCTCTGGAGTCGAAGCCAGGGACTAACCTCTCATCTCGAGTTGATTTTTGGTCCACGGAGCTCTTTTGTGTTGCTACAGTGACCTCAGGATCCCTCTAGCCTTGAAACAGTGTTCTTGGGGTTTCTCTGCAGTGCCATCAAGGAAATCAAGGCTCCTTTCATGTTTGATGTGCAACACGGAATTACTCTGCATGCAGAGCAGGGGAATCTGGCCTCATCTCGCGGCAAGGGGGAAGTCTCATGGTTTTTCTCGAGTTGCGGCGGGAACCTGGGGTATATTCTCGAGTTACGACGGGGATGGCCCTTCCACCCACGTGTTTGTTCAGCGACGTCAGGACTCCTGCCTAGTTGCGAGGGGACAACACGGGATTCTCCTCGAGGCTTGGCAGGGCAATTGGGACGCCTCTCCAGCTGAGGCGGGAGACCAAGGGTCCCTTTTCACGTGCCACAGGAATCCTGGACTCCTATCAAGTTTCACGAGGAGTCAGGCATCGTCTCCTTTGGAGGCACTGATCTCCGCGTACCTCTGGAGTTTTCAAAGTATGTGAGGCTTCCGGTCGCAATGAGGTGGGGAACTAGGTCTTTCTCTGTGGTCTCCACAGGGGATTCAGACATCCTTTCGTCTTGGGAGATGCAAGACGAGCCTGCATTCAAGTCACTGCAGGGATATCCGGCCTTATTTCGAGTCAGGGCATCGCGGTGTCCATTTCACTTGAGGCCGCAAACTCAGGTCCCTCTCACATAGCTAGAGCTGAGAGAAGCCTCCTCTTGAGGTGCTTGTGGTAAGGTGGTATTCCTCTGGAGTCGAAACCAGGGACTAACCTCTCATCTCGAGTTGATTTTTGGTCCACGGAGCTCTTTCGTGTTGCTACAGTGACCTCAGGATCCCTCTAGCCTTGAAACAGTGTTCTTGGGGTTTCTCTGGAGTGCCATCAAGGAAATCAAGGCTCCTTTGATGTGTGATGTGCAGCACGGAATTGCTCTGCACGCAGTGCATGGGAATCGGGCCTCATCTCGCGGCGAGGGGGAAGTCTCATGGTTTTTCTCGAGTTGCGGCGGGAACCTGGGGTATATTCTCGAGTTACGACGGGGATGGCCCTTCCACCCACGTGTTTGTTCAGCCATGTCAGGACTCCTGCCTAGTTGCGGGGGACAACTCGGGATTCTCCTCGAGGATTGGCAGGGCAATTGTGACGCCTCTCCAGCTGAGGCGGGAGACCAAGGGTCCCTTTCCACGTGCCACAGCAATCCTGGGACTCCTATCAAGTTTCATGAGTAGTCAGGCATCGTCTCCTTTGGAGGCACTGATCTCCGTGTACCTCTGGAGTTTTCAAAGGATGTGAGGCCTCCGGTCGCGATGAGGTGGGGAAGTAGGTCTTTCTCTGTGGTCTCCACAGGGGATTCAGACATCCTTTCATCAAGGGAGATGCAAGACGAGCCTGCATTCAAGTCACTGCAGGGATATCTGGCCTTATTTCGCGAAAGGGCATCGCGGTGTCCATTCCACATGAGGCTGCAAACTCAGGGTCCCTCTCACATCCCTAGAGCTGAGAGAAGCCTCCTCTTGAGGTGCTTGTGGTAAGGTGGTATTCCTCTGGAGTCGAAGATAGGGACTAACCTCTCATCTCGAGTTGATTTTTGGTCCACGGAGCTCTTTCGTGTTGCTACAGTGACCTCAGGATCCCTCTAGCCTTGAAACAGTGTTCTTGGGGTTTCTCTGGAGTGCCATCAAGGAAATCAAGGCTCCTTTCATGTGTGATGTGCAACACGGAATTGCTCTGCACACAGTGCAGGGGAATCGGGCCTCATCTCGCGGCGAGAGGAAAGTCTCATGGTTTTTCTCGAGTTGCGGTGGGAGCCTGGGGTATATTCTCGAGTTACGATGGGGATGGCCCTTCCACCCACGTGTTTTTCAGCCACGTCAGGACTCCTGCCTAGTTGCGAGGGACAACTCGGGATTCTCCTCGAGGCTTGGCAGGGCAATTGGGACGCCTCTCCAGGTGAGGCGGGAGACCAAGGGTCCCTTTCCCCGTGCCACAGGAATCCTGGGACTCCTATCAAGTTTCACGAGGAGTCAGGCATCGTCTCCTTTGGAGGCACTGATCTCCGCGTACCTCTGGAGTTTTCAAAGGATGTGAGGCCTCCGGTCGCGATGAGGTGGGGAAGTAGGTTTTCTCTGTGGTCTCCACAGGGGATTCAGACATCCTTTCGTCTTGGGAGATGCAAGACGAGCCTGCATTCAAGTCACTGCAGGGATATTCGGCCTTATTTCGAGTAAGGGCATCGCGGTCTCCATTCCACTTCAGGCCGCAAACTCAGGGTCCCTCTCACATACCTAGAGCTGAGATAAGCCTGCTCTTGAAGTGCTTGTGGTAAGGTGGTATTCCTCTGAGTCGAAGCCAGGGACTAACCTCTCAGCTCGAGTTGATTTTGGTCCACGGAGCTCTTTCGAGTTGCTACAGTGAACTCAGGATCCCTCTAGCCTTGAAACAGTGTTCTTGGGTTTTTTTTGGAGTGCCATCAAGGAAATCAAGGCTCCTTTCATGTTTGATTTGCAACACGGAATTGCTCTGCACGCAGTGCAGGGGAATCGGGCCTCATTTTGCGGCGACGGGGAAGTCTCATGGCTTTTCTCGAGTTGCGGCGGGAACCTGGGGTATATTCTCGAGTTACGCCGGGGATGGCCCTTCCACCCACGTGTTTGTTCAGCCATGTCAGGACTCCTGCCTAGTTGCAAGGGAAACTCGGGATTCCCCTCGAGGCTTGGCAGTGCAACTGGGACGCCTCTCCAGCTGAGGCGGGAGACCAAGGGTCCCTTTCCACGTGCCACAGGAATCCTGGGACTCCTATCAAGTTTCACGAGGAGTCAGGCATCGTCTCCTTTGGAGGCACTGATCTCCGTGTACCTCTGGAGTTTTCAAAGGATGTGAGGTCTCCGGCCGGTCGCGATGAGGTGGGGAAGTAGGTTTTCTCTGTGGTCTCCACAGGGGATTCAGACATCCTTTCGTCTTGGGAGATGCAAGACGAGCCTGCATTCAAGTCACTGCAGGGATATTCGGCCTTATTTCGAGTAAGGGCATCGCGGTCTCCATTCCACTTCAGGCCGCAAACTCAGGGTCCCTCTCACATACCTAGAGCTGAGATAAGCCTGCTCTTGAAGTGCTTGTGGTAAGGTGGTATTCCTCTGGAGTCGAAGCCAGGGACTAACCTCTCAGCTCGAGTTGATTTTTGGTCCACGGAGCTCTTTCGAGTTGCTACAGTGAACTCAGGATCCCTCTAGCCTTGAAACAGTGTTCTTGGGTTTTTTTTGGAGTGCCATCAAGGAAATCAAGGCTCCTTTCATGTTTGATTTGCAACACGGAATTGCTCTGCACGCAGTGCAGGGGAATCGGGCCTCATTTTGCGGCGACGGGGAAGTCTCATGGCTTTTCTCGAGTTGCGGCGGGAACCTGGGGTATATTCTCGAGTTACGCCGGGGATGGCCCTTCCACCCACGTGTTTGTTCAGCGACGTCAGGACTCCTGCCTAGTTGCGAGGGACAACTCGGGATTTTCCTGGGGGCTTGGCAGGGCAATTGGGACGCCTCTCCAGCTGAGGCGGGAGACCAAGGGTCCCTTTCCACGTGCCACAGGAATCCTGGGACTCCTATCAAGTTTCACGAGGAGTCAGGCATCGTCTCCTTTGGAGGCACTGATCTCCGCGTACCTCTGGATTTTTCAAAGGATGTGAGGCCTCCGGTCGCGATGAGGTGGGGAAGTAGGTTTTCTCTGTGGTCTCCACAGGGGATTCAGACATCCTTTCGTCTTGGGAGATGCAAGACGAGCCTGCATTCAAGTCACTGCAGGGATATCCGGGCTTATATCGAGTCAGGGCATCGCGGTGTCCATTTCACTTGAGGCCGCAAAATCAGGGTCCCTCTCACATACCTAGAGCTGAGAGAATCCTCCTCTTGAGGTGCTTGTGGTAAGGTGGTATTCCTCTGGATTCGAAGCCAGGGACTAACCTCTCATCTCGAGTTGATTCTTGGTCCACGGAGCTCTTTCGTGTTGCTACAGTGACCTCAGTTTCCCTCTAGCCTTGAAACAGTGTTCTTAGGGTTTCTCTGGAGTTCCATCAAGGAAATCAAGGCTCCTTTCATGTGTGATGTGCAACACGGAATTGCTCTGCATGCAGTGCACGGTATCGGGCCTCATTTTGCGGCGAGGGGGAATTCTCATGGTTTTTCTCGAGTTGCTGTGGGAACCTGGGGTTTATTCTCGAGTTACGACGGGGATGGCCCTTCCACACACGTGTTTGTTCAGCGACGTCAGGACTCCTGCCTAGTTGCGAGGGACAACTCGGGATTCTCCTCGAGGCTTGGCAGGGCAATTGGGATACCTCTCCAACTGAGACGGGAGACCAAGGGTCCCTTTCCACGTGCCACAGGAATCCTGGGACTCCTATCAATTTTAACGAGGAGTCAGGCATCGTCTCCTTTGGAGGCACTGATCTCCGTGTACCTCTGGAGTTTTCAAAGGATGTGAGGCCTCCGGTCGCGATGAAGTGGGGAACTAGGTCTTTCTCTGTGGTCTCCACAGGGGATTCAGACATCCTTTCATCTTGGGAGATGAAAGACGAGCCTGCATTCAAGTCACTGCAGGGATATCCGGCCTTATTTCGAGTCAGGACATCGCGGTGTCCATTCCACTTGAGGCCGCAAACTCAGGGTCCCTCTCACATATCTAGAGCTGAGAGAAGCCTCCTCTTGAGGTGCTTGTGGTAAGGTGGTATTCCTCTGGAGTCGAAGCCAGGGACTAACCTCTCATCTCGAGTTGATTTTTGGTCGACGGAGCTCTTTCTTGTTGCTACAGTGACCTCAGGATCCCTCTAGCCTTGAAACAGTGTTCTTGGGGTTTCTCTGGAGTGCCATCAAGGAAATCAAGGCTCCTTTCATGTGTGATGTGCAACACGGAATTGCTCTGCACGCAGTGCAGGGGAATCGGGCCTCATCTCGCGGCGAGGGGGCAGTCTTATGGTTTTTCTCGAGTTGCGGCGGGAACCTGGGGTATATTCTCGAGTTATGATGGGGATGGCCCTTCCACACAGGTGTTTGTTCAGGGACAGCAGGACTCTTGCCAAGTTGCGAGGGACAACTCGGGATTCTCCTCGAGGCTTGGCAGGGCAATTGGGACGCCTCTCCAGCTGAGGCGGGAGACCAAGGGTCCCTTTCCACGTGCCACAGGAATCCTGGGACTCCTATCAAGTTTCACGAGGAGTCAGGCATCGTCTCCTTTGGAGGCACTGATCTCCGCGTACCTCTGGAATTTTCAAAGGATGTGAGGCTTCCGGTCGCGATGAGGTGGGGAACTAGGTCTTTCTCTGTGGTCTCCACAGGGGATTCAGACATCCTTTCGTCTTGGGAGATGCAAGACGAGCCTGCATTCAAATCACTGCAGGGATATCCCGGCGTATTTCGAGTCAGGGCATCACGATGTCCATTCCACTTGAGGCCGCAAACTCAGGGTCCCTCTCACATACCTAGAACTGAGAGAAGCCTCCTCTTGAGGTGCTTGTGGTAAGGTGGTATTCCTCTGGAGTCGAAGCCAGGGACTAACCTCTCATCTCGAGTTGATTTGTGGTCTACAGACCTCTTTCGTGTTGCTAAAGTGACCTCAGGATCCCTCGAGCCTTGAAACAGTGTTCTTGGGGTTTCTCTGGAGTGCCATCAAGGAAATCAAGGCTCCTTTCATGTGTGATGTGCAACACGGAATTGCTCTGCACGCAGTGCAGGGGAATCGGGCCTCATCTCGCGGCGAGGGGGAAGTCTCATGGTTTTTCTCGAGTTGCGGCGGGAACCTGGGGTATATTCTCGAGTTACGACGGGGATGTCCCTTCCACCCTCGTGTTTGTTCAGCGACGTCAGGACTCCTGCCTAGTTGTGAGGGACAACTCGGGATTCTCCTCGAGGCTTGGCAGGGCAATTGGGACGCCTCTCCAGGTGAGGCGGTAGACCAAGGGTCCCTTTCCCCGTGCCACAGGAATCCTGGGACTCCTATCAAGTTTCACGAGGAGTCAGGCATCGTCTCCTTTGGAGGCACTGATCTCCGCGTACCTCTGGAGTTTTCAAAGGATGTGAGGCCTCCGGTCGCGATGAGGTGGGGAAGTAGGTCTTTCTCTGTGGTCTCCACAGGGGAGTCAGACATCCTTTCATCTTGGGAGATGCAAGACGAGCCTGCATTCAAGTCACTGCAGGGATATCCGGCCTTATTTCGAGTCAGGGCATCGTGGTGTCCATTCCACTTGAGGCCGCAAATCAGGGTCCCTCTCACATACCTAGAGCTGAGAGAAGCCTCCTCTTGAGGTGCTTCTGGTAAGGTGATATTCCTCTAGAGTCGAAGCCAGGGACTAACCTCTCATCTCGAGTTGATTTTTGGTCCATGGAGCTCTTTCTTGTTCATACAGTGACCTCAGGATCCCTCTAGCCTTGAAACAGTGTTCTTGGGGTTTCTCTGGAGTGCCATCAAGGAAATCAAGGCTCCTTTCATGAGTGATGTGCAACACGGAATTGCTCTGCCCGCAGTGCAGGGGAATCGGGCCTCATCTCGCGGCGAGGGGGAAGTCTCATTGTTTTTCTCGAGTTGCAGCGGGAACCTGGGTTATATTCTCGAGTTATGATGGGGATGGCCCTTCCACACAGGTGTTTGTTCAGCGACGTCAGGACTCCTGCTTAGTTGCGAGGGACAACTCGGGATTCTCCTCGAGGCTTGGCAGGGCAATTGGGACGCCTCTCCAGCTGAGGCGGGAGACCAAGGGTCCCTTTCCAACTGCCACAGGAATCCTGGGACTTCTATGAAGTTTCACGAGGAGACAGGCATCGTCTCCTTTGGAGGCACTGATCTCCGCGTACCTCTGGAGTTTTCAAAGGATGTGAGGCCTTCGGTCGCGATGAGGTGGGGAACTGGGTCTTTCTCTGTAGTCTCCACAGGGGATTCAGACATCCTTTCATCAAGGGAGATGCAAGACGAGCCTGCATTCAAGTCACTGCAGGAATATTCAGCCTTATTTCGTGTCAGGGCATCGCGGTGTCCATTCCAGTTGAGGCCGCAAACTTAGGGTCCCTCTCACATACCTAGAGCTGAGAGAAGCCTCCTCTTGAGGTGCTTGTGGTAAGGTGGTATTCCTCTGGAGTCGAAGCCAGGGACTAACCTCTCATCTCGAGTTGATTTTTGGTCCACGGAGCTCTTTTGTGTTGCTACAGTGACCTCAGGATCCCTCTAGCCTTGAAACAGTGTTCTTGGGGTTTCTCTGCAGTGCCATCAAGGAAATCAAGGCTCCTTTCATGTTTGATGTGCAACACGGAATTACTCTGCATGCAGAGCAGGGGAATCTGGCCTCATCTCGCGGCAAGGGGGAAGTCTCATGGTTTTTCTCGAGTTGCGGCGGGAACCTGGGTTATATTCTCGAGTTACGACGGGGATGGCCCTTCCACCCACGTGTTTGTTCAGCGACGTCAGGACTCCTGCCTAGTTGCGAGGGACAACACGGGATTCTCCTCGAGGCTTGGCAGGGCAATTGGGACGCCTCTCCAGCTGAGGCGGGAGACCAAGGGTCCCTTTTCACGTGCCACAGGAATCCTGGACTCCTATCAAGTTTCACGAGGAGTCAGGCATCGTCTCCTTTGGAGGCACTGATCTCCGCGTACCTCTGGAGTTTTCAAAGTATGTGAGGCTTCCGGTCGCAATGAGGTGGGGAACTAGGTCTTTCTCTGTGGTCTCCACAGGGGATTCAGACATCCTTTCGTCTTGGGAGATGCAAGACGAGCCTGCATTCAAGTCACTGCAGGGATATCCGGCCTTATTTCGAGTCAGGGCATCGCGGTGTCCATTTCACTTGAGGCCGCAAACTCAGGTCCCTCTCACATAGCTAGAGCTTAGAGAAGCCTCCTCTTGAGGTGCTTGTGGTAAGGTGGTATTCCTCTGGAGTCGAAACCAGGGACTAACCTCTCATCTCGAGTTGATTTTTGGTCCACGGAGCTCTTTCGTGTTGCTACAGTGACCTCAGGATCCCTCTAGCCTTGAAACAGTGTTCTTGGGGTTTCTCTGGAGTGCCATCAAGGAAATCAAGGCTCCTTTGATGTGTGATGTGCAGCACGGAATTGCTCTGCACGCAGTGCATGGGAATCGGGCCTCATCTCGCGGCAAGGGGGAAGTCTCATGGTTTTTCTCGAGTTGCGGCGGGAACCTGGGGTATATTCTCGAGTTACGACGGGGATGGCCCTTCCACCCACGTGTTTGTTCAGCCATGTCAGGACTCCTGCCTAGTTGCGGGGGACAACTCGGGATTCTCCTCGAGGATTGGCAGGGCAATTGGGACGCCTCTCCAGCTGAGGCGGGAGACCAAGGGTCCCTTTCCACGTGCCACAGGAATCCTGGGACTCCTATCAAGTTTCACGAGGAGTCAGGCATCGTCTCCTTTGGAGGCACTGATCTCCGCGTACCTCTGGAGTTTTCAAAGGATGTGAGGCTTCCGGTCGCAATGAGGTGGGGAACTAAGTCTTTTTCTGTGGTCTCCACAGGGGATTCAGACATCCTTTCATCTTGGGAGATGCAAGACGAGCCTGCATTCAAGTCACTGCAGGGATAACCGGCCTTATTTCGAGTCAGGGCATCGCGGTGTCCATTCCACTTGAGGCCGCAAACTCAGGGTCTCTCTCACATCGCTAGAGCTGAGAGAAGCCTCCTCTTGAGGTGCTTGTGGTAAGGTGGTATTCCTCTGGAGTCGAAGCCAGGGACTAACCTCTCATCTCGAGTTGATTTTTGGTCCACGGAGCTCTTTCGTGTTGCTACAGTGACCTCAGGATCCCTCTAGCCTTGAAACAGTGTTCTTGGGGTTTCTCTGGAGTGCCATCAAGGAAATCAAGTCTCCTTTCATGTGTGATGTGCAACACGGAATTGCTCTGCACGCAGTGCAGGGGAATCGGGCCTCATCTCGCGGCGAGAGGAAAGTCTCATGGTTTTTCTCGAGTTGCGGTGGGAGCCTGGGGTATATTCTCGAGTTACGATGGGGATGGCCCTTCCACCCACGTGTTTTTCAGCCACGTCAGGACTCCTGCCTAGTTGTGGGGGACAACTCGGGATTCTCCTCGAGGCTTGGCAGGGCAATTGGGACGCCTCTCCAGGTGAGGCGTGAGACCAAGGGTCCCTTTCCCCGTGCCACAGGAATCCTGGGACTCCTATCAAATTTCACGAGGAGTCAGGCATCGTCTCCTTTGGAGGCACTGATCTCCGCGTACCTCTGGAGTTTTCAAAGGATGTGAGGCCTCCGGTCGCGATGAGGTGGGGAAGTAGGTTTTCTCTGTGGTCTCCACAGGGGATTCAGACATCCTTTCGTCTTGGGAGATGAAAGACGAGCCTGCATTCAAGTCACTGCAGGGATATTCGGCCTTATTTCGAGTAAGGGCATCGCGGTGTCCATTTCACTTGAGGCCGCAAACTCAGGGTCCCTCTCACATACCTAGAGCTGAGATAAGCCTGCTCTTGAAGTGCTTGTGGTAAGGTGGTATTCCTCTGGAGTCGAAGCCAGGGACTAACCTCTCAGCTCGAGTTGATTTTTGGTCCACGGAGCTCTTTCGAGTTGCTACAGTGAACTCAGGATCCCTCTAGCCTTGAAACAGTGTTCTTGGGTTTTTTTTGGAGTGCCATCAAGGAAATCAAGGCTCCTTTCATGTTTGATTTGCAACACGGAATTGCTCTGCACGCAGTGCAGGGGAATCGGGCCTCATTTTCCGGCGACGGGGAAGTCTCATGGCTTTTCTCGAGTTGCGGCGGGAACCTGGGGTATATTCTCGAGTTACGCCGGGGATGGCCCTTCCACCCACGTGTTTGTTCAGCCATGTCAGGACTCCTGCCTAGTTGCAAGGGAAACTCGGGATTCCCCTCGAGGCTTGGCAGTGCAATTGGGACGCCTCTCCAGCTGAGGCGGGAGACCAAGGGTCCCTTTCCACGTGCCACAGGAATCCTGGGACTCCTATCAAGTTTCACGAGGAGTCAGGCATCGTCTCCTTTGGAGGCACTGATCTCCATGTACCTCTGGAGTTTTCAAAGGATGTGAGGTCTCCGGTCGCGATTAGGTGGGGAAGTAGGTCTTTCTCTGTGGTCTCCACAGGGGATTCAGACATCCTTTCATCAAGGGAGATGCAAGACGAGCCTGCATTCAAGTCACTGCAGGGATATCCGGCCTTATTTTGAGTCAGGGCATCGTGGTGTCCTTTCCACTTGAGGCCGCAAACTCAGAGTCCCTCTCACATACCTAAAGCTGAGAGAAGCCTCCTCTTGAGGTGCTTGTGGTAAGGTGGTATTCCTCTGGAGTCGAAACCAGGGACTAACCTCTCATCTCGAGTTGATTCTTGGTCCATGGAGCTTTTTCGTGTGGCTACAGTGACCTCACATTCCCTCTAGCCTTGAAACAGTGTTCTTGGGGTTTCTCTGGAGTGCAATCAAGGAAATCAAGGCTCCTTTCATGTGTGATGTGCAACACGGAATTGCTCTGCACGCAGTGCAGGGTATCGGGCCTCATTTTGCGGCTAGCGGGAAGTCTCATGGTTTTTCTCGAGTTGCGGCGGGAACCTGGGGTATATTCTCGAGTTACGACGGGGATGGCCCTTCCACACACGTGTTTGTTCAGTGACGTCAGGACTCCTTCCTAGTTGTGAGGGACAACTCGGTATTCTCCTCGAGGCTTGGCAGGGCAATTGGGACGCCTCTCCAGCTGAGGGGGGAGACCAAGTGTCCCATTCCACGTGCCACAGGAATCTTGGGTCTCCTAACAAGTTTCACGAGGAGTCAGGCATCATCTCCTTTGGAGGCACTGCTCTCCGCGTACCTCTGGAGTTTTCAAAGGATGTGAGGCCTCCGGTCGCGATGAGGTGGGGAAGTAGGTTTTCTCTGTGGTCTCCACAGGGGATTCAGACATCCTTTCGTCTTGGGAGATGCAAGACGAGCCTGCATTCAAGTCACTGCAGGGATATTCGGCCTTATTTCGAGTAAGGGCATCGCGTTCTCCATTCCACTTCAGGCCGCAAACTCAGGGTCCCTCTCACATTGCTAGAGCTGAGAGAAGCCTCCTCTTGAGGTGCTTGTGGTAAGGTGGTATTCCTCTTGAGTCGAAGCCAGGGACTAACCTCTCATCTCGAGTTGATTTTTGGGCCACGGAGCTCTTTCGTGTTGCTACAGTGACCTCAGGATCCCTCTAGCCTTGAAACAGTGTTCTTGGGGTTTCTCTGGAGTGCCATCAAGGAAATCAAGGCTCCTTTCATGCGTAACGTGCAACACGGAATTGCTCTGCACGCAGTGCAGGTGAATCGGGCCTCTTCTTGCGGCGAGGGGGAAGTATCATGGTTTTTCTCGAGTTGCGGCGGGAACCTAGGGTATATTCTTGAGTTACGATGGGGATCCCCTTTCACCCACGTGTTTGTTCAGCGACGTCAGGACTCCTGCCTAGCTGCGAGGGACAACTCGGGATTCTCCTCAAGGCTTGGCAGGGCAATTGGGACGCCTCTCCATGTGAGGCGGAGGACTAAGGGTCCCTTTCCCCGTGCCACAGGAATCCAGAGACTCCTATCAAGTTTCACGAGGAGTAAGGCATCGTCTCCTTTGGAGGCTATGATCTCCGCATACCTCTGGAGTTTTCAAAGAATGTGAGGCCTCCGGTCGTGATGAGGTGGGGAACTAGTTCTATTTCTGTAGTCTCCACAGGGGATTCAGACATCCTTTCGTCTTGGGAGATGCAAGACGAGCCTGCATTCAAGCCACTGCAGGGATATTCGGACTTATTTCGAGTCAGGGCATCGCGGTCTCCATTCCACTTGAGGCCGCAAACTCAGGGTCACTCTCACATACCTAGAGCTGAGATAAGCCTGCTCTTGAGGTGCTTGTGGTAAGGCTGTATTCCTCTGGAGTCGAAGCCAGGGACTATCCTCTCATCTCGAGTTGATTTTTGGTCGACGGAGCTCTTTCGATTTGCTACAGTGACCTCAGGATCCCTCTAGCCTTGAAACAGTGTTCTTGGGGTTTCTCTGGAGTGCCATCAAGGAAATCAAAGCTTCTTTCATGTGTGATGTGCAACACGGAATTGTTCTGCACGCAGTGCAAGGGAATCGGGCCTCATCTCGCGGCGAGGGGGAAGTCTCATGGTTTTTCTCGAGTTGCGGCGGGAACCTGGGGTATATTCTCGAGTTACGACGGGGATGGCCCTTCCACCCACGTGTTTGTTCAGCGACGGCAGGACTCCTGCCTAGTTGCGAGGGACAACTCGGGATTCTCCTCGAGGCTTGGCAGGGCAATTGGGACGCCTCTCCAGCTGAGGCGGGAGTCCAAGGGTCCCTTTCCACGTGCCACAGGAATCCTGGGACTCCTATCAAGTTTCACGAGGAGTCAGGCATCGTCTCCTTTGGAGGCACTGATCTCCGCGTACCTCTGAAGTTTTCAAAAGATGTGAGGCCTCCGGTCACGATGAGGTGGGGAAGTAGGTCTTTCTCTGTGGTCTTCACAGGGGATTCAGACATCCTTTCATCTTGGGAGATTCAAGACGAGCCTGCATTCAAGTCACTGCAGGGATATCCGGCCTTATATCGAGTCAGGGCATCGCGGTGTCCATTTCACTTGAGGCCGAAAACTCAGGGTCCCTCTCACATATCTAGAGCTGAGAGAAGCCTCCTCTTGAGATACTTGTGGTAATGTGATATTCCTCTGGAGTCGAAGCCAGGGACTAACCTCTCATCTCGAGTTGATTTTTGGTCCACGGAGCTCTTTCTTGTTGCTACAGTGACCTCAGGATCCCTCTAGCCTTGAAACAGTGTTCTTGGGGTTTCTCTGGAGTGCCATCAAGGAAATCAAGGCTCCTTTCATGTGTGATGTGCAACACGGAATTGCTCTGCACGCAGTGCAGGGGAATCGGGCCTCATCTCGCGGCGAGGGGGAAGTCTCATGGTTTTTCTCGAGTTGCGGCGGGAACCTGGGGTATATTCTCGAGTTACGACGGGGATGGCCCTTCCATCCACGTGTTTGTTCAGCGACGTCAGGACTCCTGCCTAGTTGCGAGGGACAACTCGGGATTTTCCTGGGGGCTTGGCAGGGCAATTGGGACGCCTCTCCAGCTGAGGCGGGAGACCAAGGGTCCCTTTCCACGTGCCACAGGAATCCTGGGACTCCTATCAAGTTTCACGAGGAGTCAGGCATCGTCTCCTTTGGAGGCACTGATCTCCTCGTAGCTCTGGATTTTTCAAAGGATGTGAGGCCTCCGGTCGCGATGAGGTGGGGAAGTAGGTTTTCTCTGTGGTCTCCACAGGGGATTCAGACATCCTTTCGTCTTGGGAGATGCAAGACGAGCCTGCATTCACGTCACTGCAGGGATATCCGGCCTTATATCGAGTCAGGGCATCGCGGTGTCCATTTCACTTGAGGCCGCAAAATCAGGGTCCCTCTCACATACCTAGAGCTGAGAGAAGCCTCCTCTTGAGGTGCTTGTGGTAAGGTGGTATTCCTCTGGATTCGAAGCCAGGGACTAACCTCTCATCTCGAGTTGATTTTTGGTCGACGGAGCTCTTTCTTGTTGCTGCAGTGACCTCAGGATCCCTCTAGCCTTGAAACAGTGTTCTTGGGGTTTCTCTGGAGTGCCATCAAGGAAATCAACGCTCCTTTCATGTGTGATGTGCAACACGGAATTGCTCTGCACGCAGTGCAGGGGAATCGGGCCTCATCTCGCGGCGAGGGGGAAGTCTCATGGTTTTTCTCGAGTTGCGGCGGGAACCTGGGGTATATTCTCGAGTTACGACGGGGATGGCCCTTCCACCCACGTGTTTCTTCAGCGACGTCAGGACTCCTGCCTAGTTGTGAGGGACAACTCGGGATTCTCCTCGAGGCTTGGCAGGGCAATTGGGACGCCTCTCCAGCTGAGGCGGGAGACCAAGGGTCCCTTTCCACGTGCCACAGGAAACCTGGGACTCCTATCAAGTTTCACGAGGAGTCAGGCATCGTCTCCATTGGAGGCACTTATCTCCGCGTACCTCCGGAGTTTTCAAAGGACGTGAGTCCACTGGTCACGATGAGGTGGGGAACCAGGTCTTTCTCTGTGGTCTCCACAGGGGATTCAGACATCCTTTCTTTCGTCTTGGGAGATGCAAGACGAGCCTGCATTCAAGTCACTGCAGGGATATCCGGCCATATTTCGAGTCAGGGCATCGCGGTGTCCATTCCACTTGAGGCCGCAAACTCAGGGTCCCTCTCACATACCTAGAGTTGAGAGAAGCCTCCTTTTGAGGTGCTTGTGGTAAGGTGGTATTCCTCTGGAGTCGAAGCCAGGGACTAACCGCTCATCTCTTGTTGATTGTTGGTCCACAGAGATTTTTCGTGTTGCTACAGTGACCTCAGGATCCCTCTAGCCTTGAAAGAGTGTTCTTGGGATTTCTCTGGAGTGCCATCAATGAAATCAAGGCTCCTTTCCTGTGTAATGTGCAACACGAAATTGCTCTGCACGCAGTGCAGGGGAATCGGGCCTCATTTTGCGGCGAGGGGGAAGTCTCATGGTTTTTCTCGAGTTGGGGCGGGAACCTGGGGTATATTCTCGAGTTACGACGGGGATGGCCCTTCCACACACGTGCTTGTTAAGCGACGTCAGGACTCCTGCCTAGTTGCGAGGGACAACTCGGGATTCTCCTCGAGGCTTGGCAGGGCAATTGGGACGCCTCTCCAGCTGAGGGGGGAGACCAAGAGTCCCTTTCCACGTGCCACAGGAAACCTGGGACTCCTATCAAGTTTCACGAGGAGTCAGGCATCGTCTCCATTGGAGGCACTTATCTCCGCGTACCTCTGGAGTTTTCAAAGGCCGTGAGTCCACTGGTCACGATGAGGTGGGGAACCAAGTCTTTCTCTGTGGTCTCCACAGGGGATTCAGACATCCTTTCTTTCGTCTTGGGAGAGGCAAGACGAGCCTGCATTCAAGTCACTGCAGGGATATCCGGCCTTATTTCGAGTCAGGGCATCGCGGTGTCCATTCCACTTGAGGCCGCAAACTCAGGGTCCCTCTCACATACCTAGAGTTGAGAGAAGCCTCCTCTAGAGGTGCTTGTGGTAAGGTGGTATTCCTCTGGAGTCGAAGCCAGGGACTAACCGCTCTTCTCTTGTTGATTGTTGGCCCACAGAGATTTTTTGGTTTGCTACAGTGACCTCAGGATCCCTCTAGCCTTGAAAGAGTGTTCTTGGGATTTCTCTGGAGTGCCATCAAGGAAATCAAGGCTCCTTTCATGTGTGATGTGCAAGACGGAATTGCTCTGCACGCAGTGCAGGGGAATCGGGCCTCATCTCGCGGCGAGGGGGAAGTCTCATGGTTTTTCTCGAGTTGCGGCGGGAACCTGGGGTATATTCTCGAGTTACGACGGGGATGGCCCTTCCACCCACGTGTTTGTTCAGCGACGTCAGGACTCCTGCCTAGTTGCGAGGGACAACTCGGGATTCTCCTCGAGGCTTGGCAGGGCAATTGGGACGCCTCTCCAGCTGAGGCGGGAGACCAAGGGTCCCTTTCCACGTGCCACAGGAATCCTG
Organism: Cervus elaphus; assembly: GCF_910594005.1. Classification (NCBI taxonomy): domain Eukaryota; kingdom Metazoa; phylum Chordata; class Mammalia; order Artiodactyla; family Cervidae; genus Cervus; species Cervus elaphus. Next base: position 97,278 of record NW_025316729.1, on the reverse strand, counting down.
GGACGCCTAACAAGCTTTACGAGGATTCAGGCATCGTCTCCTTTGGAGGCACTGATCTCCACGTACCTCTGGAGTTTTCAACGGATGTGCGGCCTCCGGTCGCGATGAGGTGGGGAACTAGGTCTTTCTCTGTGGTCTCCACAGGGGATTCAGACATCCTTTCATCTTGGGAGATACAAGACGAGCCTGCATTCAAGTCACTGCAGGGATATCCGGCCTTATTTCGAGTCAGGGCATCACGGTGTCCATTCCACTTGAGGCCGCAAACTCAGGGTCCCTCTCACATACCTAGAGCTGAGAGAAGCCTCCTCTTGAGGTGCTTGTGTAAGGTGGTATTCCTCTGGAGTCGAAGCCAGGGACTAACCTCTCATCTCGAGTTGATTTTTGGTCCACGGAGCTCTTTTGTGTTGCTACAGTGACCTCAGGATCCCTCTAGCCTTGAAACAGTGTTCTTGGGTTTTCTCTGGAGTGCCATCAAAGAAATCAAGGCTCCTTTCATGTGTGATGTGCAACACGGAATTGCTCTGCACGCAGTGCAGGGGAATCGGGCCTCATTTTGCGGCGAGGGGGAAGTCTCATGGTTTTTCTCGAGTTGCGGCGGTAACCTGGGATATATTCTCGAGTTACGACGGGGATGGCCCTTCCACACACGTGCTTTTTCAGCGACGTCAGGACTCCTGCCTAGTTGGGAGGGACAACTCGGGATTCTCCTCGAGGCTTGGCAGGGCAATTGGGAAGCCTCTCCAGCTGAGGGGGGAGACCAAGGGTCCCTTTCCACGTGCCACAGGAATCCTGGGACTCCTATCAAGTTTCACGAGGAGTCAGGCATCGTCTCCTTTGGAGGCACTGATCTCCGCGTACCTCTGGAGTTTTCAAAGGATGTGAGGCCTCTGGTCGCGATGAGGTGGGGAACTATGTCTTTCTCTCTGGTCTCCACAGGGCATTCAGACATCCTTTCGTCTTGGGAGATGCAAAACGAGCCTGCATTTAAGTCACTGCAGGGATATCCGGCCTTATTTCGAGTCAGGGCATCTCGGTGTCCATACCACTTGAGGCCGCAAACTCAGGGTCCCTCTCACATAGCTAGAGCTGAGAGAAGCCTCCTCTTGAGGTGCTTGTGGTAAGGTGGTATTCCTCTGGAGTCGAAGCCAGGGACTAACCTCTCATCTCGAGTTGATTTTTGGTCGACGGAGCTCTTTCGTCTTGCTACAGTGACCTCAGGGTCCCTCTAGCCTTGAAACAGTGTTCTTGGGGTTTCTCTGGAGTGCCATCAAGGAAATCAAGGCTCCTTTCCTGTGTGATGTGCGAGACGGAATTGCTCTATACGCAGTGCAGGGGAATCGGGCCTCATCTCACGGCGAGGGGGAAGTCTCATGGTTTTTCTCGAGTTGCGGCGGGAACCTGGGGTATATTCTCGAGTTACGACCGGGATGGCCCTTCCACCCACGTTTTTGTTCAGCCACGGCAGGACTCCTGCCTAGTTGTGAGGGACAACTCGGGATTCTCCTCGAGGCTTGGCAGAGCAATTGGGACGCCTCTCCAGCTGAGGCGGGAGACCAAGGGTCCCTTTCCACGCGCCACAGGAATCCTGGGACTCTTATCAAGTTTCACGAGGAGTCAGGTATCCTCTCCATTGGAGGCACTGATCTCCGCGTACTTCTGTAGTTTTCAAAGGATGTGAGGCCTCCGGTCGTGATGAGGTGGGGAACTAGTTCTTTCTCTGTGGATTCCACAGGGGATTCAAACATCCTTTCATCTTGGGAGATGCAAGACGAGCCTGCATTCAAGTCACTGCAGGGATATTCGGCCTTAATTCGAGTCAGGGAATCGCGGTGTCCATTCCACTTGAGGCCGCAAACTCAGGGTCCCTCTCACATACCTAGAGCTGAGAGAAGCCTCTTCTTAAGGTGCATGTGGTAAGGTGGTATTCCTCTAGAGTCAAAGGCAGGGAATAACCTCTCATCTCGAGTTGATTTTTGGTCCACGGAGCTCTTTCGTGTTGCTACAGTGACCTCAGGATCCCTCCAGCCTTGAATCAGTGTTCTTGGGGTTTCTCTGGAGTGCCATCAAGGAAATCAAGGCTCCTTTCATGTGTGATGTGCAACACGGAATTGCTCTGCACGCAGTGCAGGTGAATCGGGCCTCATCTCACGACGAGGGGGAAGTCTCATGGGTTTTCTCGAGTTGCGGCGGGAACCTGGGGTATATTCTCGAGTTACGACGGGGATGGCCATTCCACACACGTGTTTGTTCAGCGACGTCAGGACTCCTGCCTAGTTGCGAGGGACAACTCTGGATTCTCCTCGAGGCTTGGCAGGGCAATTGAGACGCCTCTCCAGCTGAGGCGGGAGACCAAGTGTCCCTTTCCACATGCCACAGGAAACCTGGGACTCCTATCATGTTTCACGAGGAGTCAGGCATCGTCTCCTTTGGAGGCACTGATCTCCGCATACCTCTGGAGTTTTCAAAGGATTTGAGGCCTCTGGTTGCGATGAGGTGGGGAACTAGGTCTTTCTCTGTGGTCTCCACAGGGGATTCAAACATCCTTTCGTCTTGGGAGATGCAAGACGAGCCTGCATTCAATTCACTGCAGGGATATCCCGGCGTATTTCGAGTCAGGGCATCGGGGTCTCCATTCCACTTGAGGCTGCAAACTCTGGGTTACTCTAACATACGTAGAACTGAGAGAAGCCTCCTCTTGAGGTGCTTGTGGTAAGGTGCTATTCCTCTGGAGTCGAAGCCAGGGACTAACCGCTCATCTCTTGTTGATTGTTGGTCCACAGAGATTTTTCGTGTTGCTACAGTGACCTCAGGCTCCCTCTAGCCTTGAAAGAGTGTTCTTGGGATTTCTCTGGAGTGCCATCAAGGAAATCAAGGCTCCTTTCATGTGTGATGTGCAAGACGGAATTGCTCTGCCCGCAGTGCAGGGAAATCGGGCCTCATCTCGCGGCGAGGGGGAAGTCTCATGGTTTTTCTCGAGTTGTGGCGGGAACCTAGGGTATATTCTCGAGTTACGACGGGGATGGCCCTTCCACCCACGTGTTTGTTCAGCGACGTCAGGACTCCTGCCTAGTTGCGAGGAACAACTCGGGATTCTCCTCGAGGCTTGGCAGGGCAATTGGGACGCCTCTCCAGCTGAGGGGGGAGACCAAGAGTCCCTTTCCACGTGCCACAGGAAACCTGGGACTCCTATCAAGTTTCACGAGGAGTCAGGCATCGTCTCCATTGGAGGCACTTATCTCCGAGTACCTCCGGAGTTTTCAAAGGACGTGAGTCCACTGGTCACGATGAGGTGGGGAACCAGGTCTTTCTCTGTGGTCTCCACAGGGGATTCAGACATCCTTTCTTTCGTCTTGGGAGATGCAAGACGAGCCTGCATTCAAGTCACTGCAGGGATATCCGGCCTTATTTCGAGTCAGGGCATCGCGGTGTCCATTCCACTTGAGGCCGCAAACTCAGGGTCCCTCTCACATACCTAGAGTTGAGAGAAGCCTCCTCCTGAGGTGCTTGTGGTAAGGTGGTATTCCTCTGGAGTCGAAGCCAGGGACTAACCGCTCATCTCTTGTTGATTGTTGGTCCACAGAGATTTTTCGTGTTGCTACAGTGACCTCAGGATCCCTCTAGCCTTGAAAGAGTGTTCTTGGGATTTCTCTGGAGTGCCATCAATGAAATCAAGGCTCCTTTCCTGTGTAATGTGCAACACGAAATTGCTCTGCACGCAGTGCAGGGGAATCGGGCCTCATTTTGCGGCGAGGGGGAAGTCTCATGGTTTTTCTCGAGTTGGGGCGGGAACCTGGGGTATATTCTCGAGTTACGACGGGGATGGCCCTTCCACACACGTGCTTGTTAAGCGACGTCAGGACTCCTGCCTAGTTGCGAGGGACAACTCGGGATTCTCCTCGAGGCTTGGCAGGGCAATTGGGACGCCTCTCCAGCTGAGGGGGGAGACCAAGAGTCCCTTTCCACGTGCCACAGGAAACCTGGGACTCCTATCAAGTTTCACGAGGAGTCAGGCATCGTCTCCATTGGAGGCACTTATCTCCGCGTACCTCTGGAGTTTTCAAAGGCCGTGAGTCCACTGGTCACGATGAGGTGGGGAACCAAGTCTTTCTCTGTGGTCTCCACAGGGGATTCAGACATCCTTTCTTTCGTCTTGGGAGAGGCAAGACGAGCCTGCATTCAAGTCACTGCAGGGATATCCGGCCTTATTTCGAGTCAGGGCATCGCGGTGTCCATTCCACTTGAGGCCGCAAACTCAGGGTCCCTCTCACATACCTAGAGTTGAGAGAAGCCTCCTCTAGAGGTGCTTGTGGTAAGGTGGTATTCCTCTGGAGTCGAAGCCAGGGACTAACCGCTCTTCTCTTGTTGATTGTTGGCCCACAGAGATTTTTTGGTTTGCTACAGTGACCTCAGGATCCCTCTAGCCTTGAAAGAGTGTTCTTGGGATTTCTCTGGAGTGCCATCAAGGAAATCAAGGCTCCTTTCATGTGTGATGTGCAAGACGGAATTGCTCTGCACGCAGTGCAGGGGAATCGGGCCTCATCTCGCGGCGAGGGGGAAGTCTCATGGTTTTTCTCGAGTTGCGGCGGGAACCTGGGGTATATTCTCGAGTTACGACGGGGATGGCCCTTCCACCCACGTGTTTGTTCAGCGACGTCAGGACTCCTGCCTAGTTGCGAGGGACAACTCGGGATTCTCCTCGAGGCTTGGCAGGGCAATTGGGACGCCTCTCCAGCTGAGGCGGGAGACCAAGGGTCCCTTTCCACGTGCCACAGGAATCCTGGGACGCCTAACAAGCTTTACGAGGAGTCAGGCATCGTCTCCTTTGGAGGCACTGATCTCCACGTACCTCTGGAGTTTTCAACGGATGTGCGGCCTCCGGTCGCGATGAGGTGGGGAACTAGTTCTTTCTCTGTGGTCTCCACAGGGGATTCAGACATCCTTTCATCTTGGGAGATACAAGACGAGCCTGCATTCAAGTCACTGCAGGGATATCCGGCCTTATTTCGAGTCAGGGCATCACGGTGTCCATTCCACTTGAGGCCGCAAACTCAGGGTCCCTCTCACATACCTAGAGCTGAGAGAAGCCTCCTCTTGAGGTGCTTGTGTAAGGTGGTATTCCTCTGGAGTCGAAGCCAGGGACTAACCTCTCATCTCGAGTTGATTTTTGGTCCACGGAGCTCTTTTGTGTTGCTACAGTGACCTCAGGATCCCTCTAGCCTTGAAACAGTGTTCTTGGGTTTTCTCTGGAGTGCCATCAAAGAAATCAAGGCTCCTTTCATGTGTGATGTGCAACACGGAATTGCTCTGCACGCAGTGCAGGGGAATCGGGCCTCATTTTGCGGCGAGGGGGAAGTCTCATGGTTTTTCTCGAGTTGCGGCGGTAACCTGGGATATATTCTCGAGTTACGACGGGGATGGCCCTTCCACACACGTGCTTTTTCAGCGACGTCAGGACTCCTGCCTAGTTGGGAGGGACAACTCGGGATTCTCCTCGAGGCTTGGCAGGGCAATTGGGAAGCCTCTCCAGCTGAGGGGGGAGACCAAGGGTCCCTTTCCACGTGCCACAGGAATCCTGGGACTCCTATCAAGTTTCACGAGGAGTCAGGCATCGTCTCCTTTGGAGGCACTGATCTCCGCGTACCTCTGGAGTTTTCAAAGGATGTGAGGCCTCTGGTCGCGATGAGGTGGGGAACTATGTCTTTCTCTCTGGTCTCCACAGGGCATTCAGACATCCTTTCGTCTTGGGAGATGCAAAACGAGCCTGCATTTAAGTCACTGCAGGGATATCCGGCCTTATTTCGAGTCAGGGCATCTCGGTGTCCATACCACTTGAGGCCGCAAACTCAGGGTCCCTCTCACATAGCTAGAGCTGAGAGAAGCCTCCTCTTGAGGTGCTTGTGGTAAGGTGGTATTCCTCTGGAGTCGAAGCCAGGGACTAACCTCTCATCTCGAGTTGATTTTTGGTCGACGGAGCTCTTTCGTCTTGCTACAGTGACCTCAGGGTCCCTCTAGCCTTGAAACAGTGTTCTTGGGGTTTCTCTGGAGTGCCATCAAGGAAATCAAGGCTCCTTTCCTGTGTGATGTGCGAGACGGAATTGCTCTATACGCAGTGCAGGGGAATCGGGCCTCATCTCACGGCGAGGGGGAAGTCTCATGGTTTTTCTCGAGTTGCGGCGGGAACCTGGGGTATATTCTCGAGTTACGACCGGGATGGCCCTTCCACCCACGTTTTTGTTCAGCCACGGCAGGACTCCTGCCTAGTTGTGAGGGACAACTCGGGATTCTCCTCGAGGCTTGGCAGAGCAATTGGGACGCCTCTCCAGCTGAGGCGGGAGACCAAGGGTCCCTTTCCACGCGCCACAGGAATCCTGGGACTCTTATCAAGTTTCACGAGGAGTCAGGTATCCTCTCCATTGGAGGCACTGATCTCCGCGTACTTCTGTAGTTTTCAAAGGATGTGAGGCCTCCGGTCGTGATGAGGTGGGGAACTAGTTCTTTCTCTGTGGATTCCACAGGGGATTCAAACATCCTTTCATCTTGGGAGATGCAAGACGAGCCTGCATTCAAGTCACTGCAGGGATATTCGGCCTTAATTCGAGTCAGGGAATCGCGGTGTCCATTCCACTTGAGGCCGCAAACTCAGGGTCCCTCTCACATACCTAGAGCTGAGAGAAGCCTCTTCTTAAGGTGCATGTGGTAAGGTGGTATTCCTCTAGAGTCAAAGGCAGGGAATAACCTCTCATCTCGAGTTGATTTTTGGTCCACGGAGCTCTTTCGTGTTGCTACAGTGACCTCAGGATCCCTCCAGCCTTGAATCAGTGTTCTTGGGGTTTCTCTGGAGTGCCATCAAGGAAATCAAGGCTCCTTTCATGTGTGATGTGCAACACGGAATTGCTCTGCACGCAGTGCAGGTGAATCGGGCCTCATCTCGCGACGAGGGGGAAGTCTCATGGGTTTTCTCGAGTTGCGGCGGGAACCTGGGGTATATTCTCGAGTTACGACGGGGATGGCCATTCCACACACGTGTTTGTTCAGCGACGTCAGGACTCCTGCCTAGTTGCGAGGGACAACTCTGGATTCTCCTCGAGGCTTGGCAGGGCAATTGAGACGCCTCTCCAGCTGAGGCGGGAGACCAAGTGTCCCTTTCCACATGCCACAGGAAACCTGGGACTCCTATCATGTTTCACGAGGAGTCAGGCATCGTCTCCTTTGGAGGCACTGATCTCCGCATACCTCTGGAGTTTTCAAAGGATTTGAGGCCTCTGGTTGCGATGAGGTGGGGAACTAGGTCTTTCTCTGTGGTCTCCACAGGGGATTCAAACATCCTTTCGTCTTGGGAGATGCAAGACGAGCCTGCATTCAATTCACTGCAGGGATATCCCGGCGTATTTCGAGTCAGGGCATCGGGGTCTCCATTCCACTTGAGGCTGCAAACTCTGGGTTACTCTAACATACGTAGAACTGAGAGAAGCCTCCTCTTGAGGTGCTTGTGGTAAGGTGCTATTCCTCTGGAGTCGAAGCCAGGGACTAACCGCTCATCTCTTGTTGATTGTTGGTCCACAGAGATTTTTCGTGTTGCTACAGTGACCTCAGGCTCCCTCTAGCCTTGAAAGAGTGTTCTTGGGATTTCTCTGGAGTGCCATCAAGGAAATCAAGGCTCCTTTCATGTGTGATGTGCAAGACGGAATTGCTCTGCACGCAGTGCAGGGAAATCGGGCCTCATCTCGCGGCGAGGGGGAAGTCTCATGGTTTTTCTCGAGTTGTGGCGGGAACCTAGGGTATATTCTCGAGTTACGACGGGGATGGCCCTTCCACCCACGTGTTTGTTCAGCGACGTCAGGACTCCTGCCTAGTTGCGAGGAACAACTCGGGATTCTCCTCGAGGCTTGGCAGGGCAATTGGGACGCCTCTCCAGCTGAGGCGGGAGACCAAGGGTCCCTTTCCACGTGCCACAGGAATCCTGGGACTCATATAAAGCTTTACGAGGAGTCAGGCATCGTCTCCTTCGGAGGCACTGATATCCACGTACCTCTGGAGTTTTCACAGGATTTGAGGAATCCGGGTGCGATGAGGTGGGGAACTAGGTCTTTCTCTGTGGTCTCCACAGGGGATTCAGACATCCTTTCATCTTGAGAGATGCAAGACGAGCCTGCATTCAAGTCACTGCAGGGATATCCGGCCTTATTTCGAGTCAGGGCATCGCGGTGTCCATTCCACTTGAGGCCGCAAACTCATGGTCCCTCTCACATACCTAGAGCTGAGAGAAGCCTCTTCTTGAGGTGCTTGTGGTAAGGTGGTATTCCTCTGGAGTCGAAGCCAGGGACTAACCTCTCATCTCGAGTTGATTATTGGTCCACGGAGCTCTTTCGTGTTGCTACAGTGACCTCAGGATCCCTCTAGCCTTGAAACAGTGTTCTTGGGGTTTCTCTGGAGTGCCATCAAGGAAATCAAGGATCCTTTCATGTGTGATGTGCAACACGAAATTGCTCTGCACGAAGTGCAGGGGAATCAGGCCTCATCTCGCGGCGAGGGGGAAGTTTCATGATTTTTCTCGACTTGCGGGGGGAACCTGGGGTACATTCTCGAGTTACGACGGGGATGCCCTTCCACAAACGTGTTTGTTCAGCTACGTCAGGACTCCTGCCTTGTTGCGAGGGACAACTCGGGATTTTCCTCGAGGCTTTGCAGGGCAATTGAGACGCCTCTCCAGCTGAGGCGGGAGACCAAGGGTCCCTTTCCACGTGCCACAGGAATTCTGGGACTTCTAACAAGCTTTACGAGGAGTCAGGCATCGTCTCCTTTGGAGGCACTGATCTCCACGTACCTCTGGAGTTTTCAAAGGATTTGAGGCCTCCGGTCGCGATGAGGTGGGGAACTAGGTCTTTCTCTGTGGTCTCCACAGGGGATTCAGACATCCTTTCATCTTGAGAGATGCAAGACGAGCCTGCATTCAAGTCACTGCAGGGATATCCGGCCTTATTTCGAGTCAGGGCATCGCGGTGTCCATTCCATTTGAGGCCGCAAACTCACGGTCTCTCTCACATACCTAGAGCTGAGAGAAGCCTCCTCTTGACGTGCTTCTGGTATGGTGGTTTTCCTCTGGAATTGAAGCCAGGGACTAACCTCTCATCTCGAGTTGATTCTTGGTCCACGGAGCTCTTTCGTATTGCTACAGTGACCTCAGGGTCCCTCTAGCCTTGAAACAGTGTTCTTGGGGTTTCTCTGGAGTGCCATCAAGGAAATCAAGGCTCCTTTCCTGTGTGATGTGCGAGACGGAATTGCTCTATACGCAGTGCAGGGGAATCGGGCCTCATCTCGCGGCGAGGGGGAAGTCTCATGGTTTTTCTCGAGTTGCGGCGGGAACCTGGGGTATATTCTCGAGTTACGACCGGGATGGCCCTTCCACCCACGTTTTTGTTCAGCCACGGCAGGACTCCTGCCTAGTTGCGAGGGACAACTCGGGATTCTCCTCGAGGCTTGGCAGGGCAATTGAGACGCCTCTCCAGCTGAGGCGGGAGACCAAGTGTCCCTTTCCACATGCCACAGGAAACCTGGGACTCCTATCATGTTTCACGAGGAGTCAGGCATCGTCTCCTTTGGAGGCACTGATCTCCGCATACCTCTGGAGTTTTCAAAGGATTTGAGGCCTCTGGTTGCGATGAGCTGGGGAACTAGGTCTTTCTCTGTGGTCTCCACAGGGGATTCAAACATCCTTTCGTCTTGGGAGATGCAAGACGAGCCTGCATTCAATTCACTGTAGGGATATCCCGGCATATTTCAAGTCAGGGCATCGGGGTCTCCATTCCACTTGAGGCCGCAAACTCAGGGTCCCTCTCACATACCTAGAGCTGAAAGAAGCCTCCTCTTGAAGTGCTTGTGGTAAGGTGGTATTCCTCTGGAGTCGAAGCCAGGGACTAACCTCTCATCTCGAGTTGATTCTTGGTCCACGAAGCTCTTTCGTGTTGCTACAGTGACCTCAGGATCCCTCTAGCCTTGAAACAGTGTTCTTGGGGTTTCTCTGGAGTGCCATCAAGGAAATCAAGACTCCTTTGATGTGATGTGCAACATGGAATTGCTCTGCACGCAGTGCAGGGGAATCAGGCCTCATCTCGCGGCGAGGGGGAAGTCTCATGGTTTTTCTCGAGTTGCGGCGGGAACCTGGGGTATATTCTTGAGTTTCGACGGGGATGGCCCTTCCACACACGTGTTTCTTCAGCGACGTCAGGACTCCTGCCTAGTTGCGAGGGACAACTCGGGATTCTCCTCGAGGCTTGGCAGGGCAATTGGGACGCCTCTCCAGCTGAGGCGGGAGACCAAGGGTCCCTTTCCACGTGCCACAGGTATTCTGGGACTCCTATCAAGTTTCACGAGGAGTCAGGCATCGTCTCCTTTGGAGACACTGATCTCCGTGTACCTCTGGAGTTTTCAAAAGATGTGAGGCCTCCGGTCGCGATGAGGTGGGGAACTAGGTCTTTCTCTGTGGTCTCCACAGGGGATTCAGACATCCTTTCGTCTTGGGAGATGCAAGACGAGCCTGCATTCAAGTCACTGCAGGGATATCCGGCCTTATTTCGAGTCAGGGCATCACGGTGTCCATTCCACTTGAGGCCGCAAACTCAGGGTCCCTCTCACATACCTAGAGCTGAGAGAAGCCTCCTCTTGAGGTGCTTGTGTAAGGTGGTATTCCTCTGGAGTCGAAGCCAGGGACTAACCTCTCATCTCGAGTTGATTTTTGGTCCACGGAGCTCTTTCGTGTTGCTACACTGACCTCAGGATCCCTCGAGCCTTGAAACAGTGTTCTTGGGGTTTCTCTGGAGTGCCATCAAGGAAATCAAGGCTCCTTTCATGTGTGATGTGCAACACGGACTTGCTCTGCACGCAGTGCAGGGGAATCGGGGGTCATCTCGCGGCGAGGGGGAAGTCTCATGGTTTTTCTCGAGTTGCGGCGGGAACCTGGGGTATATTCTCGAGTTAAGACGCGGATGGCCCTTCCACACACGTGTTTCTTCAGCGACGTCAGGACTCCTGCCTAGTTGCGAGGGACAACTCGGGATTCTCCTCGAGGCTTGGCAGGGCAATTGGGATGCCTCTCCAGCTGAGGCGGGAGACCAAGGGTCCATTTCCACGTGCCACAGGAATCGTGGGACTCATATAAAGTTTCACGAGGAGTCAGGCATCGTCTCCTTTGGAGGCACTGATCTCCGCGTACCTCTGGGGTTTTCAATGGATGTGAGGCCTCCGGTCACCATGAGGTGGGGAACTAGGTCTTTCTCTGTGGTCTCCACAGGGGATTCAGACATCCTTTCATCTTGGGAGATGCAAGACGAGCCTGCATTCAAGTCACTGCAGGGATATTCGGCCTTATTTCGAATCAGGGCATCGCAGTCTCCATTCCACTTGAGGACACAAACTCAGGGTCCCTCTCACATACCTAGAGCTGAGATAAGCCTGCTCTTGAGGTGCTTGTGGTAAGGTGGTATTCCTCTGGAGTCGAAACCAGGGACTAACCTCTCATCTCGAGTTTATTTTTGGTCCACGGAGCTCTTTCTTGTTGCTACTGTGACCTCAGGATCCCTCTAGCCTTGAAACAGTGTTCTTGGGGTTTCTCTGGAGTGCCATCAAGGAAATCAAGGCTGCTTTCATGTGTGATGTGCAACACGGAATTGCTCTGCACGCAGTGCAGGGGAATCGGGCCTCATTTTGCGGCGAGGCGGAAGTCTCATGGTTTTTCTCGAGTTGCGGCGGTAACCTGGGATATATTCTCGAGTTACGACGGGGATTGCCCTTCCACCCACGTTTTTGTTCAGCCACGGCAGGACTCCTGCCTAGTTGCGAGGGACAACTCGGGATTCTCCTCGAGGCTTGGCAGGGCAATTGGGACGCCTCTCCAGCTGAGGCGGGAGACCAAGGGTCCCTTTCCACGCGCCACAGGAATCCTGGGACTCTTATCAAGTTTCACGAGGAGTCAGGTATCGTCTCCATTGGAGGCACTGATCTCCGCGTACCTCTGGAGTTTTCAAAGGATGTGACGCCTCCGGTCGCGATGAGCTGGGGAACTAGTTCTTTCTCTGTGGTCTGCACAGGGGATTCAGACATCTTTTCGTCTTGGGAGATGCAAGACGAGCCTGCATTCAATTCACTGCAGGGATATCCCGGCGTATTTCGAGTCAGGGCATCGGGGTCTCCATTCCACTTGAGGCCGCAAACTCAGGGTCACTCTCACATACGTAGAACTGAGAGAAGCCTCCTCTTGAGGTGCTTGTGGTAAGGTCGTATTCCTCTGGAGTCGAAGCCAGGGACTAACCGCTCATCTCTTGTTGATTGTTGGTCCACAGAGATTTTTCGTGTTGCTACAGTGACCTCAGGCTCCCTCTAGCCTTAAAAGAGTGTTCTTGGGATTTCTCTGGAGTGCCATCAAGGAAATCAAGGCTCCTTTCATGTGTGATGTGCAAGACGGAATTGCTCTGCACGCAGTGCAGGGAAATCGGGCCTCATCTCGCGGCGAGGGGGAAGTCTCATGGATTTTCTCGAGTTGTGACTGGAACCTAGGGTATATTCTCGAGTTACGACGGGGATGGCCCTTCCACCCACGTGTTTGTTCAGCGACGTCAGGACTCCTGCCTAGTTGCGAGGAACAACTCGGGATTCTCCTCGAGGCTTGGCAGGGCAATTGGTACCCCTCTCCAGCTGAGGCGGGAGACCAAGGGTCCCTTTCCACGTGCCACAGGAATCCTGGGACTCATATAAAGCTTTACGAGGAGTCAGGCATCGTCTCCTTTGGAGGCACTGATCTCCACGTACCTCTGGAGTTTTCAAAGGATTTGAGGTCTCAGGTCGCGATGAGGTGGGGAACTAGGTCTTTCTCTGTGGTCTCCACAGGGGATTCAGACATCCTTTCGTCTTGGGAGATGCAAGACGAGCCTGCATTCAAGTCACTGCAGGGATATCCGGCCTTATTTCTAGTCAGGGCATCGCGGTGTCCATTCCACTTGAGGCCGCAAACTCACGGTCCCTCTCACATACCTAGAGCTGAGAGAAGCCTCCTCTTGAGGTGCTTGTGGTAAGGTGGTATTCCGCTGGAGTCGAAGCCAGGACTAACCTCTCATCTCGAGTTGATTTTTGGTCCACGGACCTCTTTCGTGTTGCTACAGAGACCTCAGGATCCCTCGAGCCTTGAAACAGTGTTCTTGGGGTTTCTCTGGAGTATCATCAAGGAAATCAAGGCTCCGTTCATGTGTGTTGTGCAACACGGAATTGCTCTGCACGCAGGGCAGGGGAATCGGGCCTCATCTCGCGGCGAGGGGGAAGTCTCATGGTTTTTCTCGAGTTGGGTCGGGAACCTGGGGTATATTCTCGAGTTATTACGGGGATGGCCCTTCCACCCATGTGTTTGTTCAGCGAAGTCAGGACTCTTGCCTAGTTGCGAGGGACAACTCGGGATTCTCCTCTAGGCTTGGCAGGGCAATTGGGACGCCTCTACATGTGAGGCGGGAGACCAAGGGTCCCTTTCCACGTGCCACAGGAATCCTGGGACTCCTATCAAGTTTCACGAGGAGTCAGGCATCGTCCCCATTGGAGGCACTGATCTCCGCGTACCTCTTGACTTTTCAAAGGATGTGAGGCCTTCGGTCGCGATGAGGTAGGGAATTAGATCGTTCTCTGTGGTCTCCACAGGGGTTTCAGACATCCTTTCATCTTGGCAGATGCAAGACGAGCCTGCATTCCAATCACTACACGGATATCTGGCCTTATTTCGAGTCAGGGCATCGCGGTGTCCATTCCACTTGAGGCCGCAAACTCAGGGTCCCTCTCACATACATAGAGCTGAGAGAAGCCTCCTCTTGAGGTGCTTGTGGTAAGGTGGTATCCTTCTGGAGTCGAGCCAGGGACTAACCTCTCATCTCGTGTTGATTCTTGGTCCACGGAGCTCTTTCGTGTTGCTACTGTGACCTCAGGATCCCTCTAGACTTGAAACAGTGTTCTTGGGTTTTCTCTGGAGTGCCATCAAGGTAATCAAGGCTCCGTTCATGTGTGATGTGCAACACGGAATTGCTCTGCACGCAGTGCAGGGGAATCAGGCCTCATCTCGCAGCGAGGGGGAAGTCTCATGGTTTTTCTCGAGTTGCGGCGGGAACCTGGGGTATATTCTCGAGTTACGACGGGGATGGCCCTTCCACCCACGTGTTTGTTCAGCGACGTCAGGACTCCTGCCTGGTTGCGAGGGACAACTCGGGATTCTCCTCGAGGCTTGGCAGGGCAATTGGAACGTCTCTCCAGCTGAGGCGGGAGACCAAGTGTCCCTTTCCACGTGCCACAGGAATCCTGGGACAGCTATCAAGTTTCACGAGAAGTAAGGCATCGTCTCCTTTGGAGGCACTGATCTAAGCGTCCCTCTGGAGTTTTCAAAGGATGTGTGGCCTCCGACCGCGATGAGGTGGGGAACTAGGTCTTTCTCTGTGGTCTGCACAGGGGATTCAGATATCCTTTCGTCTTGGGAGATGCAAGATGGGCCTGCATTCAAGTCACTGCAGGGATATCCGGACTTATTTCGAGTCAGGGCATCGCGGTGTCCATTCCACTTGAGGCCGCAAATTCAGGTTCCCTCTCACATACCTAGAGCTGAGAGAAGCCTCCTCTTGAGGTGCTTGTGGTAAGGTGGTATTCCTCTGGAGTCGAAGCCAGGGACTAACCTCTCATCTCGAGTTGATTTTTGGTCGACGGAGCTCTTTCGTCTTGCTACAGTGACCTCAGGGTCCCTCTAGCCTTGAAACAGTGTTCTTGGGGTTTCTCTGGAGTGCCATCAAGGAAATCAAGGCTCCTTTCCTGTGTGATGTGCGAGACGGAATTGCTCTATACGCAGTGCAGGGGAATCGGGCCTCATCTCACGGCGAGGGGGAAGTCTCATGGTTTTTCTCGAGTTGCGGCGGGAACCTGGGGTATATTCTCGAGTTACGACCGGGATGGCCCTTCCACCCACGTTTTTGTTCAGCCACGGCAGGACTCCTGCCTAGTTGTGAGGGACAACTCGGGATTCTCCTCGAGGCTTGGCAGAGCAATTGGGACGCCTCTCCAGCTGAGGCGGGAGACCAAGGGTCCCTTTCCACGCGCCACAGGAATCCTGGGACTCTTATCAAGTTTCACGAGGAGTCAGGTATCCTCTCCATTGGAGGCACTGATCTCCGCGTACTTCTGTAGTTTTCAAAGGATGTGAGGCCTCCGGTCGTGATGAGGTGGGGAACTAGTTCTTTCTCTGTGGATTCCACAGGGGATTCAAACATCCTTTCATCTTGGGAGATGCAAGACGAGCCTGCATTCAAGTCACTGCAGGGATATTCGGCCTTAATTCGAGTCAGGGAATCGCGGTGTCCATTCCACTTGAGGCCGCAAACTCAGGGTCCCTCTCACATACCTAGAGCTGAGAGAAGCCTCTTCTTAAGGTGCATGTGGTAAGGTGGTATTCCTCTAGAGTCAAAGGCAGGGAATAACCTCTCATCTCGAGTTGATTTTTGGTCCACGGAGCTCTTTCGTGTTGCTACAGTGACCTCAGGATCCCTCCAGCCTTGAATCAGTGTTCTTGGGGTTTCTCTGGAGTGCCATCAAGGAAATCAAGGCTCCTTTCATGTGTGATGTGCAACACGGAATTGCTCTGCACGCAGTGCAGGTGAATCGGGCCTCATCTCACGACGAGGGGGAAGTCTCATGGGTTTTCTCGAGTTGCGGCGGGAACCTGGGGTATATTCTCGAGTTACGACGGGGATGGCCATTCCACACACGTGTTTGTTCAGCGACGTCAGGACTCCTGCCTAGTTGCGAGGGACAACTCTGGATTCTCCTCGAGGCTTGGCAGGGCAATTGAGACGCCTCTCCAGCTGAGGCGGGAGACCAAGTGTCCCTTTCCACATGCCACAGGAAACCTGGGACTCCTATCATGTTTCACGAGGAGTCAGGCATCGTCTCCTTTGGAGGCACTGATCTCCGCATACCTCTGGAGTTTTCAAAGGATTTGAGGCCTCTGGTTGCGATGAGGTGGGGAACTAGGTCTTTCTCTGTGGTCTCCACAGGGGATTCAAACATCCTTTCGTCTTGGGAGATGCAAGACGAGCCTGCATTCAATTCACTGCAGGGATATCCCGGCGTATTTCGAGTCAGGGCATCGGGGTCTCCATTCCACTTGAGGCTGCAAACTCTGGGTTACTCTAACATACGTAGAACTGAGAGAAGCCTCCTCTTGAGGTGCTTGTGGTAAGGTGCTATTCCTCTGGAGTCGAAGCCAGGGACTAACCGCTCATCTCTTGTTGATTGTTGGTCCACAGAGATTTTTCGTGTTGCTACAGTGACCTCAGGCTCCCTCTAGCCTTGAAAGAGTGTTCTTGGGATTTCTCTGGAGTGCCATCAAGGAAATCAAGGCTCCTTTCATGTGTGATGTGCAAGACGGAATTGCTCTGCCCGCAGTGCAGGGAAATCGGGCCTCATCTCGCGGCGAGGGGGAAGTCTCATGGTTTTTCTCGAGTTGTGGCGGGAACCTAGGGTATATTCTCGAGTTACGACGGGGATGGCCCTTCCACCCACGTGTTTGTTCAGCGACGTCAGGACTCCTGCCTAGTTGCGAGGAACAACTCGGGATTCTCCTCGAGGCTTGGCAGGGCAATTGGGACGCCTCTCCAGCTGAGGGGGGAGACCAAGAGTCCCTTTCCACGTGCCACAGGAAACCTGGGACTCCTATCAAGTTTCACGAGGAGTCAGGCATCGTCTCCATTGGAGGCACTTATCTCCGAGTACCTCTGGAGTTTTCAAAGGACGTGATTCCACTGGTCACGATGAGGTGGGGAACCAGGTCTTTCTCTGTGGTCTCCACAGGGGATTCAGACATCCTTTCTTTCGTCTTGGGAGATGCAAGACGAGCCTGCATTCAAGTCACTGCAGGGATATCCGGCCTTATTTCGAGTCAGGGCATCGCGGTGTCCATTCCACTTGAGGCCGCAAACTCAGGGTCCCTCTCACATACCTAGAGTTGAGAGAAGCCTCCTTTTGAGGTGCTTGTGGTAAGGTGGTATTCCTCTGGAGTCGAAGCCAGGGACTAACCGCTCATCTCTTGTTGATTGTTGGTCCACAGAGATTTTTCGTGTTGCTACAGTGACCTCAGGATCCCTCTAGCCTTGAAAGAGTGTTCTTGGGATTTCTCTGGAGTGCCATCAATGAAATCAAGGCTCCTTTCCTGTGTAATGTGCAACACGAAATTGCTCTGCACGCAGTGCAGGGGAATCGGGCCTCATTTTGCGGCGAGGGGGAAGTCTCATGGTTTTTCTCGAGTTGGGGCGGGAACCTGGGGTATATTCTCGAGTTACGACGGGGATGGCCCTTCCACACACGTGCTTGTTAAGCGACGTCAGGACTCCTGCCTAGTTGCGAGGGACAACTCGGGATTCTCCTCGAGGCTTGGCAGGGCAATTGGGACGCCTCTCCAGCTGAGGGGGGAGACCAAGAGTCCCTTTCCACGTGCCACAGGAAACCTGGGACTCCTATCAAGTTTCACGAGGAGTCAGGCATCGTCTCCATTGGAGGCACTTATCTCCGCGTACCTCTGGAGTTTTCAAAGGCCGTGAGTCCACTGGTCACGATGAGGTGGGGAACCAAGTCTTTCTCTGTGGTCTCCACAGGGGATTCAGACATCCTTTCTTTCGTCTTGGGAGAGGCAAGACGAGCCTGCATTCAAGTCACTGCAGGGATATCCGGCCTTATTTCGAGTCAGGGCATCGCGGTGTCCATTCCACTTGAGGCCGCAAACTCAGGGTCCCTCTCACATACCTAGAGTTGAGAGAAGCCTCCTCTAGAGGTGCTTGTGGTAAGGTGGTATTCCTCTGGAGTCGAAGCCAGGGACTAACCGCTCTTCTCTTGTTGATTGTTGGCCCACAGAGATTTTTTGGTTTGCTACAGTGACCTCAGGATCCCTCTAGCCTTGAAAGAGTGTTCTTGGGATTTCTCTGGAGTGCCATCAAGGAAATCAAGGCTCCTTTCATGTGTGATGTGCAAGACGGAATTGCTCTGCACGCAGTGCAGGGGAATCGGGCCTCATCTCGCGGCGAGGGGGAAGTCTCATGGTTTTTCTCGAGTTGCGGCGGGAACCTGGGGTATATTCTCGAGTTACGACGGGGATGGCCCTTCCACCCACGTGTTTGTTCAGCGACGTCAGGACTCCTGCCTAGTTGCGAGGGACAACTCGGGATTCTCCTCGAGGCTTGGCAGGGCAATTGGGACGCCTCTCCAGCTGAGGCGGGAGACCAAGGGTCCCTTTCCACGTGCCACAGGAATCCTGGGACGCCTAACAAGCTTTACGAGGAGTCAGGCATCGTCTCCTTTGGAGGCACTGATCTCCACGTACCTCTGGAGTTTTCAACGGATGTGCGGCCTCCGGTCGCGATGAGGTGGGGAACTAGTTCTTTCTCTGTGGTCTCCACAGGGGATTCAGACATCCTTTCATCTTGGGAGATACAAGACGAGCCTGCATTCAAGTCACTGCAGGGATATCCGGCCTTATTTCGAGTCAGGGCATCACGGTGTCCATTCCACTTGAGGCCGCAAACTCAGGGTCCCTCTCACATACCTAGAGCTGAGAGAAGCCTCCTCTTGAGGTGCTTGTGTAAGGTGGTATTCCTCTGGAGTCGAAGCCAGGGACTAACCTCTCATCTCGAGTTGATTTTTGGTCCACGGAGCTCTTTTGTGTTGCTACAGTGACCTCAGGATCCCTCTAGCCTTGAAACAGTGTTCTTGGGTTTTCTCTGGAGTGCCATCAAAGAAATCAAGGCTCCTTTCATGTGTGATGTGCAACACGGAATTGCTCTGCACGCAGTGCAGGGGAATCGGGCCTCATTTTGCGGCGAGGGGGAAGTCTCATGGTTTTTCTCGAGTTGCGGCGGTAACCTGGGATATATTCTCGAGTTACGACGGGGATGGCCCTTCCACACACGTGCTTTTTCAGCGACGTCAGGACTCCTGCCTAGTTGGGAGGGACAACTCGGGATTCTCCTCGAGGCTTGGCAGGGCAATTGGGAAGCCTCTCCAGCTGAGGGGGGAGACCAAGGGTCCCTTTCCACGTGCCACAGGAATCCTGGGACTCCTATCAAGTTTCACGAGGAGTCAGGCATCGTCTCCTTTGGAGGCACTGATCTCCGCGTACCTCTGGAGTTTTCAAAGGATGTGAGGCCTCTGGTCGCGATGAGGTGGGGAACTATGTCTTTCTCTCTGGTCTCCACAGGGCATTCAGACATCCTTTCGTCTTGGGAGATGCAAAACGAGCCTGCATTTAAGTCACTGCAGGGATATCCGGCCTTATTTCGAGTCAGGGCATCTCGGTGTCCATACCACTTGAGGCCGCAAACTCAGGGTCCCTCTCACATAGCTAGAGCTTAGAGAAGCCTCCTCTTGAGGTGCTTGTGGTAAGGTGGTATTCCTCTGGAGTCGAAGCCAGGGACTAACCTCTCATCTCGAGTTGATTTTTGGTCGACGGAGCTCTTTCGTCTTGCTACAGTGACCTCAGGGTCCCTCTAGCCTTGAAACAGTGTTCTTGGGGTTTCTCTGGAGTGCCATCAAGGAAATCAAGGCTCCTTTCCTGTGTGATGTGCGAGACGGAATTGCTCTATACGCAGTGCAGGGGAATCGGGCCTCATCTCACGGCGAGGGGGAAGTCTCATGGTTTTTCTCGAGTTGCGGCGGGAACCTGGGGTATATTCTCGAGTTACGACCGGGATGGCCCTTCCACCCACGTTTTTGTTCAGCCACGGCAGGACTCCTGCCTAGTTGTGCGGGACAACTCGGGATTCTCCTCGAGGCTTGGCAGAGCAATTGGGACGCCTCTCCAGCTGAGGCGGGAGACCAAGGGTCCCTTTCCACGCGCCACAGGAATCCTGGGACTCTTATCAAGTTTCACGAGGAGTCAGGTATCCTCTCCATTGGAGGCACTGATCTCCGCGTACTTCTGTAGTTTTCAAAGGATGTGAGGCCTCCGGTCGTGATGAGGTGGGGAACTAGTTCTTTCTCTGTGGATTCCACAGGGGATTCAAACATCCTTTCATCTTGGGAGATGCAAGACGAGCCTGCATTCAAGTCACTGCAGGGATATTCGGCCTTAATTCGAGTCAGGGAATCGCGGTGTCCATTCCACTTGAGGCCGCAAACTCAGGGTCCCTCTCACATACCTAGAGCTGAGAGAAGCCTCTTCTTAAGGTGCATGTGGTAAGGTGGTATTCCTCTAGAGTCAAAGGCAGGGAATAACCTCTCATCTCGAGTTGATTTTTGGTCCACGGAGCTCTTTCGTGTTGCTACAGTGACCTCAGGATCCCTCCAGCCTTGAATCAGTGTTCTTGGGGTTTCTCTGGAGTGCCATCAAGGAAATCAAGGCTCCTTTCATGTGTGATGTGCAACACGGAATTGCTCTGCACGCAGTGCAGGTGAATCGGGCCTCATCTCGCGACGAGGGGGAAGTCTCATGGGTTTTCTCGAGTTGCGGCGGGAACCTGGGGTATATTCTCGAGTTACGACGGGGATGGCCATTCCACACACGTGTTTGTTCAGCGACGTCAGGACTCCTGCCTAGTTGCGAGGGACAACTCTGGATTCTCCTCGAGGCTTGGCAGGGCAATTGAGACGCCTCTCCAGCTGAGGCGGGAGACCAAGTGTCCCTTTCCACATGCCACAGGAAACCTGGGACTCCTATCATGTTTCACGAGGAGTCAGGCATCGTCTCCTTTGGAGGCACTGATCTCCGCATACCTCTGGAGTTTTCAAAGGATTTGAGGCCTCTGGTTGCGATGAGGTGGGGAACTAGGTCTTTCTCTGTGGTCTCCACAGGGGATTCAAACATCCTTTCGTCTTGGGAGATGCAAGACGAGCCTGCATTCAATTCACTGCAGGGATATCCCGGCGTATTTCGAGTCAGGGCATCGGGGTCTCCATTCCACTTGAGGCTGCAAACTCTGGGTTACTCTAACATACGTAGAACTGAGAGAAGCCTCCTCTTGAGGTGCTTGTGGTAAGGTGCTATTCCTCTGGAGTCGAAGCCAGGGACTAACCGCTCATCTCTTGTTGATTGTTGGTCCACAGAGATTTTTCGTGTTGCTACAGTGACCTCAGGCTCCCTCTAGCCTTGAAAGAGTGTTCTTGGGATTTCTCTGGAGTGCCATCAAGGAAATCAAGGCTCCTTTCATGTGTGATGTGCAAGACGGAATTGCTCTGCACGCAGTGCAGGGAAATCGGGCCTCATCTCGCGGCGAGGGGGAAGTCTCATGGTTTTTCTCGAGTTGTGGCGGGAACCTAGGGTATATTCTCGAGTTACGACGGGGATGGCCCTTCCACCCACGTGTTTGTTCAGCGACGTCAGGACTCCTGCCTAGTTGCGAGGAACAACTCGGGATTCTCCTCGAGGCTTGGCAGGGCAATTGGGACGCCTCTCCAGCTGAGGCGGGAGACCAAGGGTCCCTTTCCACGTGCCACAGGAATCCTGGGACTCATATAAAGCTTTACGAGGAGTCAGGCATCGTCTCCTTCGGAGGCACTGATATCCACGTACCTCTGGAGTTTTCACAGGATTTGAGGAATCCGGGTGCGATGAGGTGGGGAACTAGGTCTTTCTCTGTGGTCTCCACAGGGGATTCAGACATCCTTTCATCTTGAGAGATGCAAGACGAGCCTGCATTCAAGTCACTGCAGGGATATCCGGCCTTATTTCGAGTCAGGGCATCGCGGTGTCCATTCCACTTGAGGCCGCAAACTCATGGTCCCTCTCACATACCTAGAGCTGAGAGAAGCCTCTTCTTGAGGTGCTTGTGGTAAGGTGGTATTCCTCTGGAGTCGAAGCCAGGGACTAACCTCTCATCTCGAGTTGATTATTGGTCCACGGAGCTCTTTCGTGTTGCTACAGTGACCTCAGGATCCCTCTAGCCTTGAAACAGTGTTCTTGGGGTTTCTCTGGAGTGCCATCAAGGAAATCAAGGATCCTTTCATGTGTGATGTGCAACACGAAATTGCTCTGCACGAAGTGCAGGGGAATCAGGCCTCATCTCGCGGCGAGGGGGAAGTTTCATGATTTTTCTCGACTTGCGGGGGGAACCTGGGGTACATTCTCGAGTTACGACGGGGATGCCCTTCCACAAACGTGTTTGTTCAGCTACGTCAGGACTCCTGCCTTGTTGCGAGGGACAACTCGGGATTTTCCTCGAGGCTTTGCAGGGCAATTGAGACGCCTCTCCAGCTGAGGCGGGAGACCAAGGGTCCCTTTCCACGTGCCACAGGAATTCTGGGACTTCTAACAAGCTTTACGAGGAGTCAGGCATCGTCTCCTTTGGAGGCACTGATCTCCACGTACCTCTGGAGTTTTCAAAGGATTTGAGGCCTCCGGTCGCGATGAGGTGGGGAACTAGGTCTTTCTCTGTGGTCTCCACAGGGGATTCAGACATCCTTTCATCTTGAGAGATGCAAGACGAGCCTGCATTCAAGTCACTGCAGGGATATCCGGCCTTATTTCGAGTCAGGGCATCGCGGTGTCCATTCCATTTGAGGCCGCAAACTCACGGTCTCTCTCACATACCTAGAGCTGAGAGAAGCCTCCTCTTGACGTGCTTCTGGTATGGTGGTTTTCCTCTGGAATTGAAGCCAGGGACTAACCTCTCATCTCGAGTTGATTCTTGGTCCACGGAGCTCTTTCGTATTGCTACAGTGACCTCAGGGTCCCTCTAGCCTTGAAACAGTGTTCTTGGGGTTTCTCTGGATTGCCATCAAGGAAATCAAGGCTCCTTTCCTGTGTGATGTGCGAGACGGAATTGCTCTATACGCAGTGCAGGGGAATCGGGCCTCATCTCGCGGCGAGGGGGAAGTCTCATGGTTTTTCTCGAGTTGCGGCGGGAACCTGGGGTATATTCTCGAGTTACGACCGGGATGGCCCTTCCACCCACGTTTTTGTTCAGCCACGGCAGGACTCCTGCCTAGTTGCGAGGGACAACTCGGGATTCTCCTCGAGGCTTGGCAGGGCAATTGAGACGCCTCTCCAGCTGAGGCGGGAGACCAAGTGTCCCTTTCCACATGCCACAGGAAACCTGGGACTCCTATCATGTTTCACGAGGAGTCAGGCATCGTCTCCTTTGGAGGCACTGATCTCCGCATACCTCTGGAGTTTTCAAAGGATTTGAGGCCTCTGGTTGCGATGAGCTGGGGAACTAGGTCTTTCTCTGTGGTCTCCACAGGGGATTCAAACATCCTTTCGTCTTGGGAGATGCAAGACGAGCCTGCATTCAATTCACTGTAGGGATATCCCGGCATATTTCAAGTCAGGGCATCGGGGTCTCCATTCCACTTGAGGCCGCAAACTCAGGGTCCCTCTCACATACCTAGAGCTGAAAGAAGCCTCCTCTTGAAGTGCTTGTGGTAAGGTGGTATTCCTCTGGAGTCGAAGCCAGGGACTAACCTCTCATCTCGAGTTGATTCTTGGTCCACGAAGCTCTTTCGTGTTGCTACAGTGACCTCAGGATCCCTCTAGCCTTGAAACAGTGTTCTTGGGGTTTCTCTGGAGTGCCATCAAGGAAATCAAGACTCCTTTGATGTGATGTGCAACATGGAATTGCTCTGCACGCAGTGCAGGGGAATCAGGCCTCATCTCGCGGCGAGGGGGAAGTCTCATGGTTTTTCTCGAGTTGCGGCGGGAACCTGGGGTATATTCTTGAGTTTCGACGGGGATGGCCCTTCCACACACGTGTTTCTTCAGCGACGTCAGGACTCCTGCCTAGTTGCGAGGGACAACTCGGGATTCTCCTCGAGGCTTGGCAGGGCAATTGGGACGCCTCTCCAGCTGAGGCGGGAGACCAAGGGTCCCTTTCCACGTGCCACAGGTATTCTGGGACTCCTATCAAGTTTCACGAGGAGTCAGGCATCGTCTCCTTTGGAGACACTGATCTCCGTGTACCTCTGGAGTTTTCAAAAGATGTGAGGCCTCCGGTCGCGATGAGGTGGGGAACTAGGTCTTTCTCTGTGGTCTCCACAGGGGATTCAGACATCCTTTCGTCTTGGGAGATGCAAGACGAGCCTGCATTCAAGTCACTGCAGGGATATCCGGCCTTATTTCGAGTCAGGGCATCACGGTGTCCATTCCACTTGAGGCCGCAAACTCAGGGTCCCTCTCACATACCTAGAGCTGAGAGAAGCCTCCTCTTGAGGTGCTTGTGTAAGGTGGTATTCCTCTGGAGTCGAAGCCAGGGACTAACCTCTCATCTCGAGTTGATTTTTGGTCCACGGAGCTCTTTCGTGTTGCTACACTGACCTCAGGATCCCTCGAGCCTTGAAACAGTGTTCTTGGGGTTTCTCTGGAGTGCCATCAAGGAAATCAAGGCTCCTTTCATGTGTGATGTGCAACACGGACTTGCTCTGCACGCAGTGCAGGGGAATCGGGGGTCATCTCGCGGCGAGGGGGAAGTCTCATGGTTTTTCTCGAGTTGCGGCGGGAACCTGGGGTATATTCTCGAGTTAAGACGCGGATGGCCCTTCCACACACGTGTTTCTTCAGCGACGTCAGGACTCCTGCCTAGTTGCGAGGGACAACTCGGGATTCTCCTCGAGGCTTGGCAGGGCAATTGGGATGCCTCTCCAGCTGAGGCGGGAGACCAAGGGTCCATTTCCACGTGCCACAGGAATCGTGGGACTCATATAAAGTTTCACGAGGAGTCAGGCATCGTCTCCTTTGGAGGCACTGATCTCCGCGTACCTCTGGGGTTTTCAATGGATGTGAGGCCTCCGGTCACCATGAGGTGGGGAACTAGGTCTTTCTCTGTGGTCTCCACAGGGGATTCAGACATCCTTTCATCTTGGGAGATGCAAGACGAGCCTGCATTCAAGTCACTGCAGGGATATTTGGCCTTATTTCGAATCAGGGCATCGCAGTCTCCATTCCACTTGAGGACACAAACTCAGGGTCCCTCTCACATACCTAGAGCTGAGATAAGCCTGCTCTTGAGGTGCTTGTGGTAAGGTGGTATTCCTCTGGAGTCGAAACCAGGGACTAACCTCTCATCTCGAGTTTATTTTTGGTCCACGGAGCTCTTTCTTGTTGCTACTGTGACCTCAGGATCCCTCTAGCCTTGAAACAGTGTTCTTGGGGTTTCTCTGGAGTGCCATCAAGGAAATCAAGGCTGCTTTCATGTGTGATGTGCAACACGGAATTGCTCTGCACGCAGTGCAGGGGAATCGGGCCTCATTTTGCGGCGAGGCGGAAGTCTCATGGTTTTTCTCGAGTTGCGGCGGTAACCTGGGATATATTCTCGAGTTACGACGGGGATTGCCCTTCCACCCACGTTTTTGTTCAGCCACGGCAGGACTCCTGCCTAGTTGCGAGGGACAACTCGGGATTCTCCTCGAGGCGTGGCAGGGCAATTGGGACGCCTCTCCAGCTGAGGCGGGAGACCAAGGGTCCCTTTCCACGCGCCACAGGAATCCTGGGACTCTTATCAAGTTTCACGAGGAGTCAGGTATCGTCTCCATTGGAGGCACTGATCTCCGCGTACCTCTGGAGTTTTCAAAGGATGTGACGCCTCCGGTCGCGATGAGCTGGGGAACTAGTTCTTTCTCTGTGGTCTGCACAGGGGATTCAGACATCTTTTCGTCTTGGGAGATGCAAGACGAGCCTGCATTCAATTCACTGCAGGGATATCCCGGCGTATTTCGAGTCAGGGCATCGGGGTCTCCATTCCACTTGAGGCCGCAAACTCAGGGTCACTCTCACATACGTAGAACTGAGAGAAGCCTCCTCTTGAGGTGCTTGTGGTAAGGTCGTATTCCTCTGGAGTCGAAGCCAGGGACTAACCGCTCATCTCTTGTTGATTGTTGGTCCACAGAGATTTTTCGTGTTGCTACAGTGACCTCAGGCTCCCTCTAGCCTTAAAAGAGTGTTCTTGGGATTTCTCTGGAGTGCCATCAAGGAAATCAAGGCTCCTTTCATGTGTGATGTGCAAGACGGAATTGCTCTGCACGCAGTGCAGGGAAATCGGGCCTCATCTCGCGGCGAGGGGGAAGTCTCATGGATTTTCTCGAGTTGTGACTGGAACCTAGGGTATATTCTCGAGTTACGACGGGGATGGCCCTTCCACCCACGTGTTTGTTCAGCGACGTCAGGACTCCTGCCTAGTTGCGAGGAACAACTCGGGATTCTCCTCGAGGCTTGGCAGGGCAATTGGTACCCCTCTCCAGCTGAGGCGGGAGACCAAGGGTCCCTTTCCACGTGCCACAGGAATCCTGGGACTCATATAAAGCTTTACGAGGAGTCAGGCATCGTCTCCTTTGGAGGCACTGATCTCCACGTACCTCTGGAGTTTTCAAAGGATTTGAGGTCTCAGGTCGCGATGAGGTGGGGAACTAGGTCTTTCTCTGTGGTCTCCACAGGGGATTCAGACATCCTTTCGTCTTGGGAGATGCAAGACGAGCCTGCATTCAAGTCACTGCAGGGATATCCGGCCTTATTTCTAGTCAGGGCATCGCGGTGTCCATTCCACTTGAGGCCGCAAACTCACGGTCCCTCTCACATACCTAGAGCTGAGAGAAGCCTCCTCTTGAGGTGCTTGTGGTAAGGTGGTATTCCGCTGGAGTCGAAGCCAGGACTAACCTCTCATCTCGAGTTGATTTTTGGTCCACGGACCTCTTTCGTGTTGCTACAGAGACCTCAGGATCCCTCGAGCCTTGAAACAGTGTTCTTGGGGTTTCTCTGGAGTATCATCAAGGAAATCAAGGCTCCGTTCATGTGTGTTGTGCAACACGGAATTGCTCTGCACGCAGGGCAGGGGAATCGGGCCTCATCTCGCGGCGAGGGGGAAGTCTCATGGTTTTTCTCGAGTTGGGTCGGGAACCTGGGGTATATTCTCGAGTTATTACGGGGATGGCCCTTCCACCCATGTGTTTGTTCAGCGAAGTCAGGACTCTTGCCTAGTTGCGAGGGACAACTCGGGATTCTCCTCTAGGCTTGGCAGGGCAATTGGGACGCCTCTACATGTGAGGCGGGAGACCAAGGGTCCCTTTCCACGTGCCACAGGAATCCTGGGACTCCTATCAAGTTTCACGAGGAGTCAGGCATCGTCCCCATTGGAGGCACTGATCTCCGCGTACCTCTTGACTTTTCAAAGGATGTGAGGCCTTCGGTCGCGATGAGGTAGGGAATTAGATCGTTCTCTGTGGTCTCCACAGGGGTTTCAGACATCCTTTCATCTTGGCAGATGCAAGACGAGCCTGCATTCCAATCACTACACGGATATCTGGCCTTATTTCGAGTCAGGGCATCGCGGTGTCCATTCCACTTGAGGCCGCAAACTCAGGGTCCCTCTCACATACATAGAGCTGAGAGAAGCCTCCTCTTGAGGTGCTTGTGGTAAGGTGGTATCCCTCTGGAGTCGAGCCAGGGACTAACCTCTCATCTCGTGTTGATTCTTGGTCCACGGAGCTCTTTCGTGTTGCTACTGTGACCTCAGGATCCCTCTAGACTTGAAACAGTGTTCTTGGGTTTTCTCTGGAGTGCCATCAAGGTAATCAAGGCTCCGTTCATGTGTGATGTGCAACACGGAATTGCTCTGCACGCAGTGCAGGGGAATCAGGCCTCATCTCGCAGCGAGGGGGAAGTCTCATGGTTTTTCTCGAGTTGCGGCGGGAACCTGGGGTATATTCTCGAGTTACGACGGGGATGGCCCTTCCACACACGTGTTTGTTCAGCGACGTCAGGACTCCTGCCTGGTTGCGAGGGACAACTCGGGATTCTCCTCGAGGCTTGGCAGGGCAATTGGAACGTCTCTCCAGCTGAGGCGGGAGACCAAGTGTCCCTTTCCACGTGCCACAGGAATCCTGGGACAGCTATCAAGTTTCACGAGAAGTAAGGCATCGTCTCCTTTGGAGGCACTGATCTAAGCGTCCCTCTGGAGTTTTCAAAGGATGTGTGGCCTCCGACCGCGATGAGGTGGGGAACTAGGTCTTTCTCTGTGGTCTGCACAGGGGATTCAGATATCCTTTCGTCTTGGGAGATGCAAGATGGGCCTGCATTCAAGTCACTGCAGGGATATCCGGACTTATTTCGAGTCAGGGCATCGCGGTGTCCATTCCACTTGAGGCCGCAAATTCAGGTTCCCTCTCACATACCTAGAGCTGAGAGAAGCCTCCTCTTGAGGTGCTTGTGGTAAGGTGGTATTCCTCTGGAGTCGACGCCAGGGACTAACCTCTCATCTCGAGTTGATTTCTGGTCCACGGAGCTCTTTCGTGTTGCTACAGTGACCTCAGGATCCCTCTAGTCTTGAAACAGTGTTCTTGGGGTTTCTCTGGAGTGTCATCAAGGAAATCAAGGCTCCTTTCATGTGTGATGTGCAACACCGAATTGCTCTGCACACAGTGCAGGGGAATCGGGCCTCATTTCGCGGCGAGGGGGAAGTCTCATGGTTTTTCTCGAGTTGCGGCGGGAACCTGGGGTATATTCTCGAGTTATGACGGGGATGGCCCTTCCACCCACGTGTTTGTTCAGCGAAGTCAGGACTCCTGCCTAGTTGCAAGGGACAACTCGGGATTCTCCTTCAGGCTTGGCAGAACAATTGGGACGCCTTTCCAGCTGAGGCGGGAGACCAAGGGTCCCTTTCCACGTGCCACAGGAATCGTGGGACTCCTATCAAGTTTCACGAGGAGTCAGGCATCGTCTCCTTTGGAGGCACTGATCTCCGCGTACCTCTGGAGTTTTCAAAGGATGTGACGCCTCAGGTCGCGATGAGGTGGGGAACTAGGTCTTTCTCTGTGGTCTCCACAGGGGATTCAGATATCTTTTCGTCTTGGGAGATGCAAGATGTCCCTGCATTCAAGTCACTGCAGGGATATCCAGCCTTATTTCGAGTCAGGGCATCGGGGTCTCCATTCCACTTGAGGCCGCAAATTCAGGGTCCCTCTCACATACCTAGAGCTGAGAGAAGCCTCCTCTTGAGGTGCTTGTGGTAAGGTGGTATACCTCTGGAGTCGAAGCCAGGGACTAACCTCTCATCTCGAGTTGATTCTTGGTCCACGGAGCTCTTTCGTGTTGCTACAGTGACCTCAGGATCCCTCTAGCCTTGAAACAGTGTTCTTGGGGTTTCTCTGGAGTGCCATCAAGGTAATCAAGGCTCCTTTCATGTGTGATGTGCAACACGGAATTATTCTTCATGCAGTGCAGGGGAATCGGGCCTCATTTCACGGCGAGGGGGAAGTCTTATGGTTTTTCTCGAGTTGCGGCGGGAACCTGGGGTATATTCTCGAGTTACGACGGGGATGGCCCTTGCACACACGTGTTTGATCAGCGACGTCAGGACTCTTGCCTAGTTGCGAGGGACAACTCGGGATTATCCTCGAGGATTGGAAGGGCAATTGGGACGCCTCTACAGCTGAGACGGGAGACCAAGTGTCCCTTTTCATGTGCCACAGGAATCCTGGGACTCCTATCAAGTTTCCCGAGGAGTCAGGCATTGTCTCCTTTGGAGGCACTGATCTCCGGTTACCTCTGGAGTTTTCAAAGGATGTGTGGCCTCCGATCGCGATGAGTTGGGGAACTAGGTCTTTCTCTGTGGTCTGCACAGGGGATTCAGACATCCTTTCGTCTTGGGAGATGCAAGATGGGCCTGCATTCAAGTCACTGCAGGGATATCCGGACTTATTTCGAGTCAGGGCATCGCGGTGTCCATTCCACTTGAGGCCGCAAATTCAGGTTCCCTCTCACATACCTAGAGCTGAGAGAAGCCTCCTCTTGAGGTGCTTGTGGTAAGGTGGTATTCCTCTGGAGTCGACGCCAGGGACTAACCTCTCATCTCGAGTTGATTTCTGGTCCACGGAGCTCTTTCGTGTTGCTACAGTGACCTCAGGATCCCTCTAGTCTTGAAACAGTGTTCCTGGTGTTTCTCTGGAGTGCCATCAAGGAAATCAAGGCTCCTTTCATGTGTGATGTGCAACACCGAATTGCTCTGCACACAGTGCAGGGGAATCGGGCCTCATTTCGCGGCGAGGGGGAAGTCTCATGGTTTTTCTCGAGTTGCGGCGGGAACCTGGGGTATATTCTCGAGTTATGACGGGGATGGCCCTTCCGCCCACGTGTTTGTTCAGCGAAGTCAGGACTCCTGCCTAGTTGCAAGGGACAACTCGGGATTCTCCTCGAGGCTTGGCAGAACAATTGGGACGCCTCTCCAGCTGAGGCAGGAGACCAAGGGTCCCTTTCCACGTGCCACAGGAATCCTGGGACTCCTATCAAGTTTCACTAGGAGTCAGGCATCGCCTCCTTTGGAGGCACTGATCTCCGCGTACCTCTGGAGTTTTCAAAGGATGTGAGGTCTCCGATCACGATGAGGTGGGGTACTAGGTCTTTCTCTGTCGTCTCCACAGGGGATTCAGATATCCTTTATTCATGGGAGATGCAAAACAAGCGTGCATTCAAGTGACTGCAGGGATATCCGTGCTTATTTCGAGTCAGGGCATCGCGGTGTCCATTCCACTTGAGGCCGCAAACTCAGGGTCCCTCTCACATACCTAGAGCTGAGAGAAGCCTCCTCTTGAGGTGCTTGTGGTAAGGTGGTATCCCTCTGTAGTCGAAGCCAGGGACTAACCTCTCATCTAGAGTTGATTCTTGGTCCACGGAGCTCTTTCGTGTTGCTACAGTGACCTCAGGATCCCTCTAGCCTTTAAACTGTGTTCTTGGGGTTTGTCTGGAGTGCCATCAAGGAAATCAAGGCTCCTTTCCTGTGTGATGTGCAACACGGAATTGCTCTGCACGCAGTGCAGGGGAATCGGGCCTCATCTCTAGGCGAGGGGGAAGTCTCATGGTTTTTCTCGAGTTGCGGGGGGAACCTGGGCTATATTATCGAGTTAGGACGAGGATGGCCCTTCCACCCACGTGTTTGTTCAGCGACGTCAGGACTCCTGCCTAGTTGCGAGGGACAACTCGGGATTCTCCTCGAGGCTTGGCAGGGCAATTGGAACGCCTCTGCAGCTGAGGCGGGAGTCCAAGTGTCCCTTTCCACGTGCCACAGGAATCCTGGGACTCCTATCAAGTTTCACGAGGAGTCAGGCATCGACTCCTTTTGAGGCGCTGATCTTCATGTACCTCAGGAATTTTCAAAGGATGTGAGGCCTCCGGTCGCGATGAGGTGGGGAACTAGGTTTTTCTCTGCGGTCTCCACAGGGGATTCAGACATCCTTTCGTCTTGGGAGATGCAAGCTGAGCCTGCATTCAAGTCACTGCAGGGATATCCGGCCTTATTTCGAGTCAGGGCATAGCGGTGTCCATTCCACTTGAGGCCGCAAATTCAGGGTCCCTCTCACATACCAAGAGCTGAGAGAAGCCTCCTCTTGAGGTGCTTGTGGTAAGGTGGTATTCCTCTGGAGTCAAAGCCAGGAACTAACCTCTCATCTCGAGTTGATTTTTGGTCCACGGAGCTATTTCGTGTTGCTACAATGACCTCAGGATCCATCTAGCCTTGAAACAGTGTTCTTGGGATTTCTCTGGAGTACCATCAAGGAAATCAAGGCTCCTTTCATGTGTGATGTGCAACACGGAATTGCTCTGCACGCAGTGCAGGGGAATCGGGCCTCATCTCGCGGCGAGGGGGAAGTCTCATGGTTCTTCTCGAGTTGCGGCGGGAACCTGGGGTATATTCTCGAGTTACGACGGGGATGGCCCTTCCACAAAAGTGTTTGTTCAGCGACGTCAGGACTCCTGCCTAGTTGCGAGGGACAACTCGGGATTCTCCTCGAGGCTTGGCAGGGCAATTGGGACGCCTCTCCAGCTGAGGCGGGAAACCAAGTGTCCCTTTCCACGTGCCACAGGAATCCTGGGACCCCTATCAATTATCACGAGGAGTCAGGCATCTTCTCCTTAGGAGAGACTGATCTCCGCGTACCTCTGGAATTTTCAAAGGATGTGAGGCCTCCGGTCGAGATGAGGTGGGGAACTAGGTCTTTCTCTGTGGTCTCCACAGGGGATTCAGAAATCCTTTCATCTTGGGAGATGCAAGACGAGCCTGCATTCAAGTCACTGCAGGGATATTCGGCCTTATTTCCAGTCAGGGCATCGCGGTGTCCATTCCACTTGAGGCCGCAAACTCAGGGTTCCTCTCACATACCTAGAGCTGAGAGAAGCTTCCTCTTGAGGTGCTTGTGGTAAGGTGGTATTCCTCTGGAGTCGAAGCCAGGGACTAACCTCTCATCTCGAGTTGATTTTTGATTCACGGAGCTCTTTCGTGTTGCTACAGTGACCTCAGGATCCCTCTAGCCTTGAAACAATGTTCTTGGGGTTTCTCTGGAGTGCCATCAAGGAAATCAAGGCTCGTTTCCTGTGTGATGTGCAACACGGAAAGGCTCTGCATGCAGTGCAGGGGATTCAGGCCTCATCTCGCGGCGAGGGGGAAGTCTCATGGTTTTCCTTGAGTTGCGGCGGGAACCTGGGGTATATTCTCGAGTTACGACGGGGATGGCCCTTCCACCCACGTGTTTGTTCAGCGACGTCAGGACTCCTGCCAAGTTGCAAGGACAACTCGGGATTCTCCTCGAGGCTTTTCAGGGCAATTGGGACACCTCTCCAGCCGAGGCGGGAGACCAAGGGTCCCTTCCCACGTGCCACAGGAATCCTGGGACTCCTATCAAGTTTCACGAGGAATCAGGCATCGTATCCTTTGGAGGCACTGATCTCCGCATCCCTCTGGAGTTCTCAAAGGATGTGAGGCCTCCGGTCGTGATGATGTGGGGAACTAGGTCTTTCTCTGTGGTCTCCACAGGGGATTCTGACATCCTTTTGTCTTGGGGGATGCAAGACGAGCCTGCATTCAAGTCACTGCAGCGATATCCGGCCTTATTTCGAGTCAGGGCACCTCGGTGTCCATTCCACTTGAGGCCGCAAACTCAGGGTCCCTGTCACATACCTAGATCTGAGAGAAGCCTCCACTTGAGGTGCTTGTGGTAAGTTGGTATTCCTCTGGAGTCGAAGCCAGGGACTAACCTCTCATCTCGAGTTGATTCTTGGTCCACGGAGCTCTTTCGTGTTGCTACAGTGACCTCAGGATCCCTCTAGCCTTGAAACAGTGTTCTTGGGGTTTCTCTGGAGTGCCATCAAGGAAATCAAGGCTCCTTTCATGTGTGATGTGCAACACGGAATTGCTCTGCACACAGTGCAGGGGAATATGGCCTCATCTCGCGGCGAGGGGGAAGTCTCATGGTTTTTCTTGAGTTCCGGCTGGAACCTGGGGTATATTCTCGAGTTAGGACGGGGATGGCACTTCCACCCACGTGTTTGTTCAGCGACGGCAGGACTCCTGCCTAGTTGCGAGGGACAACTCGGGATTCTCCTCAAGACTTGGCAGGGTAATTGGGACGCCTCTCCAGCTGAGGCGGGAGACCAAGGGTCCCTATCCACGTGCCACAGCAATCCTGGGACTCCTATCAAGTTTCACGAGGAGTCAGGCATCGTCTCCTTTGGAGGCACTGATCTCTGTGTACCTCTGGAGTTTTCAAAGAATGTGAGGCCTCCGGTCGTGATGAGGTGGGGAACTAGGTCTTTCTCTTTGTTCTCCACAGGGGATTCCGACATCCTTTCGTCATGGGAGATGCAAGACGAGCCTTCATTCAAGTCACTGCAGGGATATCCGGGCTTATTTCGAGTCAGGGCATCGCGGTGTCCATTCTACTTGAGGCAGCAAACTCAGGGTACCTCTCACATACCTAGAGCTGAGAGGAGCCTCCTCTTGAGGTGCTTGTGGTAAGGTGATATTCCTCTGGAGTCGAAGCCAGGAACTAACGTCTCATCTCGAGTTGATTCTTGGTCCACGGAGCTCTTTCCTGTTGCTACAGTGACCTCAGAATCCCTCTAGCCTTAAAACAGTGTTCTTGGGGTTTCTCTGGAGTGCCATCAAGGAAATCAAGGCTCCTTTCATGTGTGATGTGCAACACGGAATTGCTCTGCACGCAGTGCAGGGTAATCGGGCCTCATCTCGCGGCGAGGGGGAAGTTTCATGGTTTCTCTCGAGTAGCGGTGGGAACCTGGGGTATATTCTCAAGTTATGATGGGGATGGCCCTTCCACACACGTGTTTGTTCAGCGAAGTCAGGACTCCTGCCTAGTTGCGAGGGACAACTCGGGATTCTCCTCGAGGCTTAGCAGGGCAATTGGGATGCCTGTCCAGCTGAAGCGGGAGACCAAGTGTCCCTTTCCACGTGCCACAGGAATCCTGGGACTCCTATCAAGTTTCACGACGAGTCAGGCATCGTCTCCTTTGGAGGCACTGATCTCCGCATACCTCGGGAGTTTTCAAAGAATGTGAGGCATCCGGTCGCAATGAGGTGGGGAACTAGTTCTACCTCTGTGGTCTCCACAGGTGATTGAGCCATCCTTTCGTCTTGGGAGATGCAAGACGAGCCTGCATTCAAGTCACTGCAGGGATATCCGGCCTTATTTCGAGTCAGGGCATCGCGGTGTACATTCCAGTTGAGGCCGCAAATTCAGGGTCCCTCTCACATACCTAGAGCTGAGAGAAGCCTCCCCTTGAGGTGCTTGTGGTAAGGTGGTATTCCTCTGGAGTCGAAGCCAGGGACTAACCTCTCATCTCGAGTTGATTTTTGGTCCACGGAGCTCTTTCGTGTTGCTACAGTGACCTCAGGATCCCTCTAGCCTTGAAACAGTGTTCTTGGGGTTTCTCTGGAGTGCCATCAAGGAAATCAAGGCTCCTTTCATGTGTGATGTAAAACACGGAAATGCTCTGCATGCAGTGCAGGGGATTCGGGCCTCATCTCTCAGCGAGGGTGAAGTCTCATGGTTTTTCTTGAGTTGCGGCGGGAACCTGGGGTATATTCACGAGTTACGATGGAAATGGCCCTTCCACACACGTGTCTTTTCAGCAACGTCAGGACTCCTGCCTAGTTGCGAGGGACAACTCGGGATTCTCCTCGAGGTTTGGCAGGGCAATTGGGACGCCTGTCCAGCTGAGGTGGGAGACCATGTGTCCCTGTCCACGTGCCACAGGAATCCTGGGACTCCTATCAAGTTTCACGAGGAGTCAGGCATCGTCTCCTGTAGAGGCACTGATCTCCGCGTACCTCTGGAGTTTTCAAAGTATGTGAGGCCTCCGGTCACGATGAGGTGGGGAACTAGGTCTTTCTCTGTGGTCTCCACAGGAGATTCAGGCATCCTTTCGTCTTGGGAGATGCAAGACGAGCCTGCATTCAAGTCACTGCAGGGATATCCGGCCTTATTTCGAGTCAGGGCATCGCGGTGTCCATTCCACTTGAGGCCGCAAACTCAGGGTCCCTCTCACACACCTAAAGCTGAGAGAAGCCTCCTCTAGAGGTGCTTGTGGTAAGGTGGTATTCCTCTGGAGTCGAAGCCAGGGACTAACCTCTCATCTCGAGTTGATTCTTGGTCCACGGAGCTCTTTCGTGTTGCTACAGTGACCTCAGGATCCCTCTAGCCTTAAAACAGTGTTCTTGGGGTTTCTCTGGAGTGCGATCAAGAAAATCAAGGCTCCTTTCATGTGTGAAGTGCAACACCGAATTGCTCTGCACGCAGTGCAGGGGAATCGTGCCTCATCTCGCGGCGAGGGGGAAGTCTCATGTTTCTTCTCGAGTTGCGGCGGGAATCTGGGGTATATTCTCGAGTTACGACGGGGATGGCCCTTCCACAAACGTGTTTGTTCAGCGACGTCAGGACTCCTGCCTAGTTGCGAGGGACAACTCGGGATTCTCCTCGAGGCTTGGCAGGGCAATTGGGACGCCTCTCCAGCTGAGGCGGGAAACCAAGTGTCCCTTTCCAACTGCCACAGGAATCCTGGGACTCCTATCAATTATCACGAGGAGTCAGGCATCGTCTCCTTTGGAGGCACTGTACTCCACGTACCTCTGGAGTTTTCAAAGGATGTGAGGCCTCCGGTCGTGATGAGGTTGGGAACTAGGTCTTTCTCTGTGGTACCCACAGGGGATTCAGACATCCTTTCGTCTTGGGAGATGCAAGACGAGCCTGCATTCAAGTCACTGCAGGGATATCCGGCCTTATTTCGAATCAGGGCATAGCGGTGTCCATTCCACTTGAGGCCGCAAACTCAGGGTAACTCTCACATACCTAGACCTGAGAGAAGCTTCCTCTTGAGGTGCTTGTGGTAAGGTGGTATTCCTCTGGAGTCGAAACCAGGGACTAACCTCTCATCTCGAATTGATTTTTGGTCCACGGAGCTCTTTCGTGTTGCTACAGTGACCTGAGGATCCCTCTAGCATTGAAACAGTGTTCTTGGGGTTTCTCTGGAGTGCCATCAAGGAAATCAAGGCTCCTTTCATGTGTGATGTGCAACACGGAATTGCTCTGCACACAGAGCAGGGGAATCGGGCCTCATCTCGCGGCGAGGGGGAAGTCTCATGGTTTTTCTCGAGTTGAGGCGGGAACCTGGGGTATATTCACGAGTTACAACCGGGATGCCCCTTCCACACAAGTGTTTGTTCAGCGACGTCAGGACTCCTGCCTAGTTGCGAGGGAAATCTCGGGATTCTCCTCGAGGCTTGGCAGGGCAATTGGGACGCCTGTCCAGCTGAGGTGGGAGACCATGGGTCCCTGTCCACGTGCCACAGGAATCCTGGGACTCCTATCAAGTTTCACGAGGAGTCAGGCATCGTCTCCTTAGGAGAGACTGATCTCCGCGTACCTCTGGAATTTTCAAAGGATGTGAGGCCTCCGGTCGCGATGAGGTGGGGAACTAGGTCTTTCTCTGTGGTCTCCACAGGGGATTCAGAAATCCTTTCATCTTGGGAGATGCAAGACGAGCCTGCATTCAAGTCACTGCAGGGATATTCGGCCTTATTTCGAGTCAGGGCATCGCGGTGTCCATTCCACTTGAGGCCGCAAACTCAGGGTTCCTCTCACATACCTAGAGCTGAGAGAAGCTTCCTCTTGAGGTGCTTGTGGTAAGGTGGTATTCCTCTGGAGTCGAAGCCAGGGACTAACCTCTCATCTCGAGTTGATTTTTGATTCACGGAGCTCTTTCGTGTTGCTACAGTGACCTCAGGATCCCTCTAGCCTTGAAACACTGTTCTTGGGGTTTCTCTGGAGTGCCATCAAGGAAATCAAGGCTCGTTTCCTGTGTGATGTGCAACACGGAAAGGCTCTGCATGCAGTGCAGGGGATTCAGGCCTCATCTCGCGGCGAGGGGGAAGTCTCATGGTTTTCCTTGAGTTGCGGCGGGAACCTGGGGTATATTCTCGAGTTACGACGGGGATGGCCCTTCCACCCACGTGTTTGTTCAGCCACGTCAGGACTCCTGCCAAGTTGCGAGGACAACTCGGGATTGTCCTCGAGGCTTTTCAGGGCAATTGGGACACCTCTCCAGCCGAGGCGGGAGACCAAGGGTCCCTTTCCACGTGCCACAGGAATCCTGGGACTCCTATCAAGTTTCACGAGAAATCAGGCATCGTCTCCATTGGAGGCACTGATCTCCGCATCCCTCTGGAGTTCTCAAAGGATGTGAGGCCTCCGGTCGTGATGATGTGGGGAACTAGGTCTTTCTCTGTGGTCTCCACAGGGGATTCTGACATCCTTTTGTCTTGGGGGATGCAAGACGAGCCTGCATTCAAGTCACTGCAGCGATATCCGGCCTTATTTCGAGTCAGGGCACCTCGGTGTCCATTCCACTTGAGGCCGAAAACTCAGGGTCCCTCTCACATACCTAGATCTGAGAGAAGCCTCCACTTGAGCTGCTTGTGGTAAGTTGGTATTCCTCTGGAGTCGAAGCCAGGGACTAACCTCTCATCTCGAGTTGATTCTTGGTCCACGGAGCTCTTTCGTGTTGCTACAGAGACCTCAGGATCCCTCTAGCCTTGAAACAGTGTTCTTGGGGTTTCTCTGGAGTGCCATCAAGGAAATCAAGGCTCCTTTCATGTGTGATGTGCTACACGGAATTGCTCTGCACACAGTGCAGGGGAATATGGCCTCATCTCGCGGCGAGGGGGAAGTCTCATGGTTTTTCTTGAGTTCCGGCTGGAACCTGGGGTATATTCTCGAGTTAGGACGGGGATGGCACTTCCACCCACGTGTTTGTTCAGCGACGGCAGGACTCCTGCCTAGTTGCGAGGGACAACTCGGGATTCTCCTCAAGATTGGCAGGGTAATTGGGACGCCTCTCCAGCTGAGGCGGGAGACCAAGGGTCCCTATCCACGTGCCACAGGAATCCTGGGACTCCTATCAAGTTTCACGAGGAGTCAGGCATCGTCTCCTTTGGAGGCACTGATCTTCGCGTACCTCTGGAGTTTTCAAAGAATGTGAGGCCTTCGGTCGTGATGAGGTGGGGAACTAGGTCTTTCTCTTTGTTCTCCACAGGGGATTCCGACATCCTTTCGTCATGGGAGATGCAAGACGAGCCTTCATTCAAGTCACTGCAGG
Organism: Cervus elaphus; assembly: GCF_910594005.1. NCBI lineage: Eukaryota > Metazoa > Chordata > Mammalia > Artiodactyla > Cervidae > Cervus > Cervus elaphus. Next base: position 58,865 of record NW_025316729.1, on the reverse strand, counting down.
GATATCCGGCCTTATTTCGAATCAGGGCATAGCGGTGTCCATTCCACTTGAGGCCGCAAACTCAGGGTAACTCTCACATACCTAGACCTGAGAGAAGCTTCCTCTTGAGGTGCTTGTGGTAAGGTGGTATTCCTCTGGAGTCGAAACCAGGGACTAACCTCTCATCTCGAGTTGATTTTTGGTCCACGGAGCTCTTTCGTGTTGCTACAGTGACCTGAGGATCCCTCTAGCATTGAAACAGTGTTCTTGGGGTTTCTCTGGAGTGCCATCAAGGAAATCAAGGCTCCTTTCATGTGTGATGTGCAACACGGAATTGCTCTGCACACAGAGCAGGGGAATCGGGCCTCATCTCGCGGCGAGGGGGAAGTCTCATGGTTTTTCTCGAGTTGAGGCGGGAACCTGGGGTATATTCACGAGTTACAACCGGGATGCCCCTTCCACACAAGTGTTTGTTCAGCGACGTCAGGACTCCTGCCTAGTTGCGAGGGAAATCTCGGGATTCTCCTCGAGGCTTGGCAGGGCAATTGGGACGCCTGTCCAGCTGAGGTGGGAGACCATGGGTCCCTGTCCACGTGCCACAGGAATCCTGGGACTCCTATCAAGTTTCACGAGGAGTCAGGCATCGTCTCCTTAGGAGAGACTGATCTCCGCGTACCTCTGGAATTTTCAAAGGATGTGAGGCCTCCGGTCGCGATGAGGTGGGGAACTAGGTCTTTCTCTGTGGTCTCCACAGGGGATTCAGAAATCCTTTCATCTTGGGAGATGCAAGACGAGCCTGCATTCAAGTCACTGAAGGGATATTCGGCCTTATTTCGAAGCAGGGCATCGCGGTGTCCATTCCACTTGAGGCCGCAAACTCAGGGTTCCTCTCACATACCTAGAGCTGAGAGAAGCTTCCTCTTGAGGTGCTTGTGGTAAGGTGGTATTCCTCTGGAGTCGAAGCCAGGGACTAACCTCTCATCTCGAGTTGATTTTTGATTCACGGAGCTCTTTCGTGTTGCTACAGTGACCTCAGGATCCCTCTAGCCTTGAAACAGTGTTCTTGGGGTTTCTCTGGAGTGCCATCAAGGAAATCAAGGCTCGTTTCGTGTGTGATGTGCAACACGGAAAGGCTCTGCATGCAGTGCAGGGGATTCAGGCCTCATCTCGCGGCGAGGGGGAAGTCTCATGGTTTTTCTTGAGTTGCGGCGGGAACCTGGGGTATATTCTCGAGTTACGACGGGGATGGCCCTTCCACCCACGTGTTTGTTCAGCGACGTCAGGACTCCTGCCAAGTTGCGAGGACAACTCGGGATTCTCCTCGAGGCTTTTCAGGGCAATTGGGACACCTCTCCAGCCGAGGCGGGAGACCAAGGGTCCCTTCCCACGTGCCACAGGAATCCTGGGACTCCTATCAAGTTTCACGAGGAATCAGGCATCGTCTCCTTTGGAGGCACTGATCTCCGCATCCCTCTGGAGTTCTCAAAGGATGTGAGGCCTCCGGTCGTGATGATGTGGGGAACTAGGTCTTTCTCTGTGGTCTCCACAGGGGATTCTGACATCCTTTTGTCTTGGGGGATGCAAGACGAGCCTGCATTCAAGTCACTGCAGCGATATCCGGCCTTATTTCGAGTCAGGGCACCTCGGTGTCCATTCCACTTGAGGCCGCAAACTCAGGGTCCCTCTCACATACCTAGATCTGAGAGAAGCCTCCACTTGAGGTGCTTGTGGTAAGTTGGTATTCCTCTGGAGTCGAAGCCAGGGACTAACCTCTCATCTCGAGTTGATTCTTGGTCCACGGAGCTCTTTCGTGTTGCTACAGTGACCTCAGGATCCCTCTAGCCTTGAAACAGTGTTCTTGGGGTTTCTCTGGAGTGCCATCAAGGAAATCAAGGCTCCTTTCATGTGTGATGTGCAACACGGAATTGCTCTGCACACAGTGCAGGGGAATATGGCCTCATCTCGCGGCGAGGGGGAAGTCTCATGGTTTTTCTTGAGTTCCGGCTGGAACCTGGGGTATATTCTCGAGTTAGGACGGGGATGGCACTTCCACCCACGTGTTTGTTCAGCGACGGCAGGACTCCTGCCTAGTTGCGAGGGACAACTCGGGATTCTCCTCAAGACTTGGCAGGGTAATTGGGACGCCTCTCCAGCTGAGGCGGGAGACCAAGGGTCCCTATCCACGTGCCACAGCAATCCTGGGACTCCTATCAAGTTTCACGAGGAGTCAGGCATCGTCTCCTTTGGAGGCACTGATCTCTGTGTACCTCTGGAGTTTTCAAAGAATGTGAGGCCTCCGGTCGTGATGAGGTGGGGAACTAGGTCTTTCTCTTTGTTCTCCACAGGGGATTCCGACATCCTTTCGTCATGGGAGATGCAAGACGAGCCTTCATTCAAGTCACTGCAGGGATATCCGGGCTTATTTCGAGTCAGGGCATCGCGGTGTCCATTCTACTTGAGGCAGCAAACTCAGGGTACCTCTCACATACCTAGAGCTGAGAGGAGCCTCCTCTTGAGGTGCTTGTGGTAAGGTGATATTCCTCTGGAGTCGAAGCCAGGAACTAACGTCTCATCTCGAGTTGATTCTTGGTCCACGGAGCTCTTTCCTGTTGCTACAGTGACCTCAGAATCCCTCTAGCCTTAAAACAGTGTTCTTGGGGTTTCTCTGGAGTGCCATCAAGGAAATCAAGGCTCCTTTCATGTGTGATGTGCAACACGGAATTGCTCTGCACGCAGTGCAGGGTAATCGGGCCTCATCTCGCGGCGAGGGGGAAATTTCATGGTTTCTCTCGAGTAGCGGTGGGAACCTGGGGTATATTCTCGAGTTATGATGGGGATGGCCCTTCCACACACGTGTTTGTTCAGCGAAGTCAGGACTCCTGCCTAGTTGCGAGGGACAACTCGGGATTCTCCTCGAGGCTTAGCAGGGCAATTGGGATGCCTGTCCAGCTGAAGCGGGAGACCAAGTGTCCCTTTCCACGTGCCACAGGAATCCTGGGACTCCTATCAAGTTTCACGAGGAGTCAGCCATCGTCTCCTTTGGAGGCACTGATCTCCGCATACCTCGGGAGTTTTCAAAGAATGTGAGGCATCCGGTCGCAATGAGGTGGGGAACTAGTTCTACCTCTGTGGTCTCCACAGGGGATTGAGCCATCCTTTCGTCTTGGGAGATGCAAGACGAGCCTGCATTCAAGTCACTGCAGGGATATCCGGCCTTATTTCGAGTCAGGGCATCGCGGTGTACATTCCAGTTGAGGCCGCAAATTCAGGGTCCCTCTCACATACCTAGAGCTGAGAGAAGCCTCCCCTTGAGGTGCTTGTGGTAAGGTGGTATTCCTCTGGAGTCGAAGCCAGGGACTAACCTCTCATCTCGAGTTGATTTTTGGTCCACGGAGCTCTTTCGTGTTGCTACAGTGACCTCAGGATCCCTCTAGCCTTGAAACAGTGTTCTTGCGGTTTCTCTGGAGTGCCATCAAGGAAATCAAGGCTCCTTTCATGTGTGATGTAAAACACGGAAATGCTCTGCATGCAGTGCAGGGGATTCGGGCCTCATCTCTCAGCGAGGGTGAAGTCTCATGGTTTTTCTTGAGTTGCGGCGGGAACCTGGGGTATATTCACGAGTTACGATGGAAATGGCCCTTCCACACACGTGTCTTTTCAGCAACGTCAGGACTCCTGCCTAGTTGCGAGGGACAACTCGGGATTCTCCTCGAGGTTTGGCAGGGCAATTGGGACGCCTGTCCAGCTGAGGTGGGAGACCATGTGTCCCTGTCCACGTGCCACAGGAATCCTGGGACTCCTATCAAGTTTCACGAGGAGTCAGGCATCGTCTCCTGTAGAGGCACTGATCTCCGCGTACCTCTGGAGTTTTCAAAGAATGGGAGGCCTCCGGTCGCGATGAAGTGGGGAACTAGGTCTTTCTCTGTGGTCTCCACAGGAGATTCAGGCATCCTTTCGTCTTGGGAGATGCAAGACGAGCCTGCATTCAAGTCACTGCAGGGATATCCGGCCTTATTTCGAGTCAGGGCATCGCGGTGTCCATTCCACTTGAGGCCGCAAACTCAGGGTCCCTCTCACACACCTAAAGCTGAGAGAAGCCTCCTCTAGAGGTGCTTGTGGTAAGGTGGTATTCCTCTGGAGTCGAAGCCAGGGACTAACCTCTCATCTCGAGTTGATTCTTGGTCCACGGAGCTCTTTCGTGTTGCTACAGTGACCTCAGGATCCCTCTAGCCTTAAAACAGTGTTCTTGGGGTTTCTCTGGAGTGCGATCAAGAAAATCAAGGCTCCTTTCATGTGTGAAGTGCAACACGGAATTGCTCTGCACGCAGTGCAGGGGAATCGGGCCTCATCTAGCGGCGAGGTGGAAGTCTCATGGTTCTTCTCGAGTTGCGGCGGGAACCTGGGGTATATTCTCGAGTTACGACGGGGATGGCCCTTCCACCCACGTGTTTGTTCAGCGACGTCAGGACTCCTGCCTAGTTGCGAGGGACCACTCGGGATTCTCCTCGAGGCTTGGCAGGGCAATTGGGACGCCTCTCCAGCTGAGGCGGGAAACCAAGTGTCCCTTTCCACGTGCCACAGGAATCCTGGGACTCCTATCAAGTTTCACGAGGAGTCAGGCATCGTCTCCTTTGGAGGCACTGATCTCCACGTACCTCTGGAGTTTTCAAAGGATGTGAGGCCTCCAGTCGTGATGAGGTTGGGAACTAGGTCTTTCTCTGTGGTCTCCACAGGGGATTCAGACATCCTTTCCTCTTGGGAGATGCAAGACGAGCCTGCATTCAAGTCACTGCAGGGATATCCGGCCTTATTTCGAATCAGGGCATCGCGGTGTCCATTCCACTTGAGGCCGCAAAATCAGGGTACCTCTCACATACCTAGAGCTGAGAGAAGCTTCCTATTGAGGTGCTTGTGGTTAGGTGGTATTCCTCTGGAGTCGAAACCAGGGACTAACCTCTTATCTCGTGTTGATTTTTGGTCCTAGGAGCTCTTTCCTGTTGCGACAGTGACCTCAGGATCCCTCTAGCCTTGAAACAGTGTTCTTGGGGTTTCTCTGGAGTGCCATCAAGGAAATCAAGGCTCCTTTCTTGTGTGATGTGCAACACGGAAATGCTCTGCACGCAGTGCAGGGGAATCGGGTCTCATCTCGCGGCGAAGGGGAAGTCTCATGGTTTTTCTCGAGTTGCGGCGGGAACATGGGGTATATTCTCGAATTACGACGGGGATGGCCCTTCCACATACGTGTTTGTTCAGCCACGTCAGGACTCCTGCCAAGTTGCGAGGGACAACTCGGGATTCTCCTCGAGGCTTTGCAGGGCAATTGTGACACCTCTCCAGCCGAGGCTGGAGACCAAGTGTCCCTTTCCACGTGCCACAGCAATCCTGGGACTCCTATCAAGTTTCACGAGGAGTCAGGCATCGTCTCCTTTGGAGGCACTGATCTCCGCGTACCTCTGGAGTTTTCAAAGAATGTGAGGCCTCCAGTCGTGATGAGGTGGGGAACTAGGTCTTTCTCTGTTTTCTCCACAGGGGATTCAGACATCCTTTCATCTTGGGAGATGAAAGACGAGCCTGCATTGAAGTCACTGCAGGGATATCCGGCCTTATTTCGAGTCAGGGCATCGCGGTGACCATTCCACTTGAGGCCGCAAACTCAGGGTCGCTCTCACATACCTAGAGCTGAGAGAAGCTTCCTCTTGAGGTGCTTGTGGTAAGGTCGTATTCCTCTGGAGTCGAAGCCAGGGACTAACCTCTCATCTCGAGTTGATTTTGGGCCCATGGAGCTCTTCCATGTTGCTACAGGGACGTCAGTATCCCTCTAGCCTTGAAACATTGTTCTTGGGGTTTCTCTGGAGTGCCATCAAGGAAATCAAGGCTCCTTTCATGTGTATTGTGCAACGCGGAATAGCTCTGCATGCAGTGCAGGGGAATCGGGCCTCATCTCGCGGCGAGAGGGAAGTTCCATGGTTTTTCTCGAGTTGCGGCGGGAACCTGGGGTATATTCTCGAGTTACGACCGGGATGACCCTTCCACACTCGTGTTTGTTCAACGTCGTCAATACTACTGCCTAGTTGCGAGGGACAACTCGGGATGCTCCTCGAGGCTTGGCAGGGCAATTGGGATGCATCTCCAGCTGAGGCGGGAGACCAAGGGTCCCTTTCCACGTGCCACAGGAATCCTGGGATTCCTTTCAAGTTTCACAAGGAGTCATGCATCGTCTCCTTTTGAGGCACTGATCTCCGTGTACCTCTGGAGTTTTCAAAGGATGTGAGGCCTCCAGTCGCGATGAGGTGGGGAACTAGGTCTTTCTCTGTGGTCTCCACAGGGGATTCAGACATCCTTTCGTCTTGGGAGATGCAAGACGAGCCTGCATTCAAGTCACTGCAGGGATGTCCGGCCTTATTTCAAGTCAGGGCTTCGCGGTGTCCATTCCACTTGAGGCCGCAAACTCAGGGTCCCTCTCACATACCTAGAGTTGAGAGAAGCCTCCTCTTGAGGTGCTGGTTGTAAGGTGGTATTCCTCTGGAGACGACGCCAGGGACTAACCTCTCATCTCGAGTTGATTTTTGGTCCACGGAGCTCTTTCGTCTTGCTACAGTGACCTCAGCATCCCTCTAGCGTTGAAAGAGTGTTCTTGGTGTTTCTCTGGAGTGCCATCAAGGAAATCAAGGCTCCTTGCATGTGTGATGTGCAACACGGAGTTGCTCTGCACGCAGTGCAGGGGAATCGGGCCTCATCTCGTGGCGAGGGGGAAGTCTCATGGTTTTTCTCAAGTTGCAGCAGGAACCTGGGGTATATTCACGAGTTACGACGGGGATGGCCCTTCCACACAAGTGTTTGTTCAGCGAAGTCAGGACTCCTGCCTAGTTGCGAGGGACAACTCGGGATTCTCCTCGAGGCTTGGCAGGGCAATTGGGACGCCTCTCCAGCTGAGGCGGGAGACCAAGTGTCCCTTTTCTCCTGCCACAGGAATCCTGGGACTCCTATCAAGTTTCACGAGGAGTCAGGCATCGTCTCCTTTGGAGGCAGTGATCTCCGCGTACCTCTGGAGTTTTCAAAGAATGTGAGGCCTCCGGTCGCGATGAGGTGGGGAACTAGGTCTTTCTTTGTGGTCTCCACAGGGGATTCAGACATCCTTTCGTCTTGGGAGATGCAAGACGAGCTTGCATTCAAGTCACTGCAGGGATGTCCGGCCTTATTTCGAGTCAGGGCATCGCGATGTCCATTCCACCTGAGGCCGCAAATTCAGAGTCCCTCTCACATACATAGAGGTGAGAGAAGCCTCCACTTGAGGTGCTTGTGGTAAGGTGGTATTCCTCTGGAATCGAAGCCAGGGACTAACCTCTCATTTCAAGTTGGTTTTTGGTCCACGGAACTCTTTCGTGTTGCTACAGTGACCTCAGGATCCCTCTAGCCTTGAAACAGTGTTCTTGGGGTTCTCTGGAGTGCCATCAAGGAAATAAAGGCTCCTTTCATGTGTGATGTGCAACACGGAATTGCTCTGCATGCAGTGCAGGGGAACCGGGCCTCATCTCGAGGCGAGGGGGAAGTCTCATGGTTTTTCTCGAGTTGCGGCGGGAACCTGGGGTATATTCTCGAGTTAGGACGGGGATGGCCCTTCCACCCAAGTGTTTGTTCAGCGACTTCAGGACTCCGGCCTAGTTGCGAGGGACAACTCGGCATTCTCCTCGAGGATTGGCAGGGCAATTGGGACGCTTCTCCAGCTGAGGCGGGAGACCAAGGGTCCCTTTCCTCGTGCCACAGGAATCGTGGGACTCCTATCAAGTTTCACGAGGAGTCAGGCATCGTCTCCTTTGGAGGCACTAATCTCCGCCTACCTCTGGAGTTTTCAAAGGATGTGAGGCCTCTAGTCGCGATGAGGTGGGGAACTAGGTCTTTCTCTGTGGTCTCCACAGGGGATTCAGACATCCTTTCGTCTTGGGAGATGCAAGACGAGCCTGCATTCAACTCACTGCAGGGATATCCGGCCTTATTTCGAGTCAGGGCATCGCGGTGTCCATTGCCCTTGAGGCCACAAACTCAGGGTCCCTCTCACATACCTAAAGCTGACAGAAGCCTCCACTTGAGGAGCTTGTGGTAAGGTGGTATTCCTCTGGAGTCGAAGCCAGGGACTAACCTCTCATCTCCAGTTGATTCATCGTCCACGGAGCTCTTTCGTGCTGCTACAGTGACCTCAGCATTCCTCTAGCCTTGAAACAGTGTTCTTGGGGTTTCTCTGGAGTGCCATCAAGGAAATCAAGGCTCCTTTCATGTGTGATGTGCAACACGGAATTGCTCTGCACGCAGTGCAGGGGAATCGGGCCTCATCTCGCGGCGAGGGGGAAGTCTCATGGTTTTTCTCGAGTTGCGGCGGGAACCTGGGGTATATTCTCGACTTACGACGGGGATGGCCCTTCACACACGTGTTTGTTCAGCGACGTCAGGACTCCTGCCTAGTTGCGAGGGACAAGTCGGGATTCTCCTTGAGGCTTGGCAGGGCACTTGGGACGCCTCTCCAGCTGAGGCGGGAGACCAAGGGTCCCTTTCCACGTGCCACAGGAATCCTGGGACTCCTATCAAGTTTCACGAGGAGTCCGGCACCGTCCCTTTTGGGGGCACTGATCTCCGCATACCTCTAGAGTTTTCAAAGGATGTGAGGCCTCCGGTCCCCATGAGTTGGGGAACTAGGTCTTTCTCTGTGGTCTCCACAGGGGATTCAGACATCCTTTCGTCTTGGGAGATGCAAGACGAGCCTGCATTCAAGTCACTGCAGGGATATCCGGCCTCATTTCACGTCAGGGCATCGCGGTGTCCATTCCACTTGAGTCCGCAAAATCAGGGTCCCTCTCACATACCTAGAGCTGAGAGAAGCCTCCTCTTGAGGTGCTTGTCGTAAGGTGGTATTCCTCTGAGTCGAAGCCAGGGACTAACCTCTCATCTCGAGTTGATTTGTGGTCCACGGAGCTCTTTCGTGTTGCTACAGTGCCCTCAGGATCCCTCTAGCCTTGAAACAGTGTTCTTGGGGTTTCTCTGGAGTGCCATCAAGGAAATCAAGGCTCCTTTCATGTGTGATGTGCAACACGGAATTGCTCTGCATGCAGTGCAGGGAAATCGGGCCTCATCTCACGGCGAGGGGGAAGTCTCATGGTTTTCTCGAGTTGCGGCGGGAACCTGGGGTATATTCTCGAGTTACGATGGGGATGGCCCTTCCACCCACGTGTTTGTTCAGTGACGTCAGGACTCCTGCCTAGTTGCCTGGGACAACTCGGGATTCTCTTCGAGGCTTGGCAGGGCAATTTGGGACGCCTCTCCAGCTGAGGCGGGAGACCAAGGGTCCCTTTCCACGTGCCACAGGAATCCTGGGACTCCTATCAAGTTTCACGAGGAGTCAGGCATCGTTTCCTTTTGAGGCACTGATCTCCGCGTACCTCTGGAGTTTTCAAAGGATGTGAGGCCTCCGGTCGCGATGAGGTGGGATACTATGTCTTTCTCTGTGGTCTCCACAGGGGATTCAGACATCCTTTCGTCTTGAGAGATGCAAAACAAGCCTGGATTCAAGTCACTGCAGGGATATCTGGCCTTATTTTGAGTCAGGGCATCGCGGTGTCCTTTCCACTTGAGGCCGCAAACTCAGGGTCCCTCTCACATACCTAGAGCTGAGAGAAGCCTCCTCTTGAGCTGCTTGTGGTAAGGTGGTATTCCTCTGGAGTCGAAGCCAGGGACTAACCTCTCATCTCGTGTTGATTTTTGGTCCACGGAGCTCTTTTGTGTTGCTACAGTGACCTCAGGATCCCTCTAGCCTTGAAACAGTGTTCTTGGGGTTTCTCTGGAGTGCCATCAAGGAAATCAAGGCTCCTTTCATGTTTGATGTGCAACACGGAATTGCTCTGCATGCAGTGCAGGGAAATCGGGCCTCATATCACGGCGAGGGGGAAGTCTCATGGTTTTCTCGAGTTGCGGCGGGAACCTGGGGTATATTCTCGAGTTACGACGGGGATGACCCTTCCACCCACGTGTTTCTTCAGTGACGTCAGGACTCCTGCCTAGTTGCGAGGGACAACTCGGGATTCTCCTCGAGGCTTGGCAGGGCAATTGGGACTCCTCTCCAGCTGAGGCGGGAGACCAAGGGTCCCTTTCCACGTGCCACAGGAATCCTGGGACTCCTATCAAGTTTCACGAGGAGTCAGGCATCGTTTCCTTTGAGGCACTGATCTCCGCATACCTCTGGAGTTTTCAATGGATGTGAGGCCTCCGGTCGCCATGAAGTTGGGAACTAGGTCTTTCTCTGTGGTCTCCACAGGGGATTCAGACATCCTTTCGTCTTGGAACATGCAAGACGAGCCTGCATTCAAGTCACTGCAGGGATATCCGGCCTTATTTCGAGTCAGGGCATCGCCGTGTCCATTCCACTTGAGGCCGCAAACTCAGGGTCCCTCTCACATACCTAGAGCTGAGAGAAGCCTCCTCTTGAGGTGCTTGTGGTAAGGTGGTATTCCTCTGGAGTCGAAGCCAGGGACTAACCTCTCATCTCGAGTTGATTTTTGGTCCACGGAGCTCTTTCGTGTTGCTACAGTGACCTCAGGATCCCTCTAGCCTTGAAACAGTGTTCTTGGGGTTTCTCTGGAGTGCCATCAAGGAAATCAAGGCTCCTTTCATGTGTGATGTGCAACACGGAATTGCTCTGCATGCAGTGCAGGGGAATCGTGCCTCATCTCGTGGCGAGGGGGAAGTCTCATGGTTTTTCTCGAGTTGCGGCGGGAAGCTGGGGTATATTCTCGAGTTACGACGGGGATGGCCCTTCCACACACGTGTTTGTTCAGCGACGGCAGGACTCCTGCGTAGTTGCGAGGGACAACTCGGGATTCTCCTCGAGGCGTGGCAGGGCAATTGGGACGCGTCTCCAGCTGAGGCGGGAGACCAAGGGTCCCTTTACATGTGCCACCGGAATCCTGGGACTCCTATCAAGTTTCAGGAGGAGTCAGGCATCGTATCCTTTGGAGGCACGAATCTCTGCGTACCTCTGAAGTTTTCAAAGGATGTGAGGCCTCCGGTTCCGAAGAGGTGGGGAACTAGGTCTTTCTCTGTGGTCTCCACAGGGGATTCAGACATCCTTTCGTCTTGGGAGATGCAACACGAGCCTGCATTCAAGTCTCTGCAGGGATATCCGGCCTTATTTCGAGTCAGGGCATCGGGGTGTCCATTCCACTAGAGGCCGCAAACTCAGGGACCCTCTCACATACCTAGAGCTGAGAGAAGCCTCCTCTTGAGGTGCTTGTGGTAAGGTGGTATTCCTCTGGAGTCGAAGCCAGGGACTAACCTCTCATTTCGAGTTGATTTTTGGTCCACGGAGCTGTTTCTTGTTAGTACAGTGACCTCAGGTTCCCTCTAGCCTTGAAACAGTGTTCTTGGGGTTTCTCTGGAGTGCCATCAAGGAAATCAAGGCTCCTTTCATGTGTGATGTGCAACACGGAATTGCTCTGCACGCAGTGCAGGGTAACGGGCCTCATTTTGCGGCGAGGGGGAACTCTCATGGTTTTCTCGAGTTGCGGTGGGAACCTGGGGTATATTCTCGAGTTACGATGGGGATAACCCTTCCACCCACGTGTTTGTTCAGCGACGTCAGGACTCCTGCCTAGTTGCGAGGGACAACTCGGGATTCTCCTCGAGGCTTTGCAGGGCAATTGGAATGCCTCTCCAGCTGAGGCGGGAGACCAAGTGTCCCCTTCCATGTGCCACAGGAATCCTGGAACTCCTATCAAGTTTCACGAGGAGTCAGGCATCGTCTCCTTTGGAGGCACTGATCTCCGCGTACCTCTGGAGTTTTCAAAGGATGTGAGGCCTCCGGTCGCCATGAGGTGGGGAACTAGGTCTTTCTCTGTGGTCTCCACAGGGGATTCAGACAGCCTTTCGTCTTGGGAGATGCAAGACGAGCCTGCATTCAAGTCACTGCAGGGATATCCGGCCTTATTTCGAGTCAGGGCATCGCGGTGTCCATTCCACTTGAGGCCGCAAAATCAGGGTCCCTCTCACATACCTAGAGCTGAGAGAAGCCTCCTCTTGAGGTGCTTGTGGTAAGGTGGTATTCCTCTGGAGTCGAAGCCAGGGACTAAGCTCTCATCTCGAGTTGATTTTTGGTCCACGGAGCTCTTTCGTGTGGCTACAGTGACCTCAGGATCCCTCTAGCCTTGAAACAGTGTTCTTGGGCTTTCTCTGGAGTGCCATCAAGGAAATCAAGGCTCCTTTCATGTGTGATGTGCCACACGGAATTGCTCTGCACGCAGTGCAGGGGAATCGGGCCTCATCTCGCGGCGAGGCGGAAGTCTCATGGTTTTTCTCGAGTTGCGGCGGGAACCTGAGTTATATTCTCGAGTTACGACGGGGATGGCCCTTCCACCCACGTGTTTGTTCAGCGACGTCAGGACTCCTGCCTAGTTGCGAGGGACAACTCGGGATTCTCCTCGAGGCTTGGCAGGGCAATTGGGACGCCTCTCCAGCTGAGGCGGGAGACCAAGTGTCCCTTCCCACGTGCGACAAGAATCCTGGGACTCCTATCAAGTTTCACGAGGAGTCAGGCATCGTCTCCTTTGGAGGCACTGATCTCCGTTTAACTCTGGAGTTTTCAAAGGATGTGAGGCCTCCTGTCGCGATGAAGTGGGGAACTAGGTCTTTCCCTGTGGTCTCCACAGGGGATTCAGACATCCTTTCTTCTTGGGAGATGCAAGACGAGCCTGCATTCAAGTCACTGCAGGGATATCCGGCCTTATTTCGAGTCAGGGCATCGCGGTGTCCATTCCACTTGAGGCCGCAAACTCAGGGTCCCTCTCACATACCTAGAGCTGAGAGAAGCCTCCTCTTGAGGTGCTTGTGGTAAGGTGGTATTCCTCTGGAGTCGAAGCCAGGGACTAACCTCTCATCTCGAGTTGATTTTTGGTCCACGGAGCTCTTTCGTGTTGCTTCAGTGACCTCAGGATCCTCTAGCCTTGAAACAGTGTTCTTGGGGTTTCTCTGGAGTGCCATCAAGGAAATCAAGGCTCCTTTCATGTGTGATGTGCAACTCGCAATTGCTCTGCACGCAGTGCAGGGGAATCGGGCCTCATCTCGCGGCAAGGGGGAAGTCTCATGGTTTTTCTCGAGTTGCGGCGGGAACCTGGGGTATATTCTCGAGTTCTGATGGGGAAGGCCCTTCCACACACGTGCTTGTTCAGCGACGTCAGGACTCCTGCCTAGTTCCGAGGGACAACGCAGGATTCTCTTCGAGGCTTGGCAGGGCAATTGGGATGCTTCTCCAACTGAGGCGGCAGACCAAGTGTCCCCTTCCACGTGCCACAGGAATCCTGGGACTCCTATCAAGTTTCACGAGGAGTCAGGCATCGTCTTCTTTGGAGGCACTGATCTCCGCGTACCCCTGGAGTTTTCAAAGGATGTGAGGCCTCCGGTCGCCATGAGGTGGGGAACTAGGTCTTTCTCTGTGGTCTCCACAGGGGATTCAGACATCCTTTCGTCTTGGGAGATGTAACACGAGCCTGGATTCAAGTCATTGCAGGGATATCCGGCCTTATTTTGAGTCAGGGCATCGCGGTGTCCTTTCCACTTGAGTCCGCAAAATCAGGGTCCCTCTCACATACCTAGAGCTGAGAGAAGCCTCCTCTTGAGTTGCTTGTGGTAAGGTGGTATTCCTCTGGAGTCGAAGCCAGGGACTAACCTCTCATCTCGAGTTGATTTTTGGTCCACGGAGCTCTTTCGTGTTGCTAAAGTGACCTCAGGATCCCTCTAGCCTTGAAACAGTGTTCTTGGGGTTTCTCTGGAGTGCCATCAAGGAAATCAAGGCTCCTTTCATGTTTGATGTGCAACACGGAATTGCTCTGCATGCAGTGCAGGGAAATCGGGCCTCATCTCACGGCGAGGGGGAAGTCTCATGGTTTTCTCGAGTTGCGGCGGGAACCTGGGGTATATTCTCGAGTTACGACGGGGATGGTCCTTCCACACACATGTTTGTCCAGCCACGTCAGGACTCCTGCCTAGTTGCGAGGGACAACTCGGGATTCTCCTCGAGGCTTGGCAGGGCAATTGGGACGCCTCTCCAGCTGAGGCGGGAGACCAAGTGTCCCTTTCTACGTGCCACAGGAATCCTGGGACTCCTATCAAGTTTGATGAGGAGTCAGGCATCGTCTCCTTTGGAGGCACTGATCTCCGCACACCTGTGGAGTTTTCAAAGGATGTGAGGCCTCCGGTCGCGATGAGGTGGGGAACTAGGTCTTTCTCTGTGGTCTCCACAGGGGATTCAGACATCCTTTCGTCTTGGGAGATGCAAGACGAGCCTGCATTCAAGTCACTGCAGAGATATCCGGCCTTATTTCGAGTCAGGGCATCTCGGTCTCCATTCCACTTGAGGCCGCAAAATCAGGGTCCCTCTATAATACCTAGAGCTGAGAGAAGCCTCATCTTGAGGTGCTTGTGGTAAGGTGGTATTCCTCTGGAGTCGAAGCCAGGGACTAACCTCTCATCTCGAGTTGATTTTTAGTCCACGGAGCTCTTTCATGTTGCAACAGTGACCTCAGGATCCCTCTAGCCTTGAAACAGTGTTCTTGGGGTTTCTCTGGAGTGCCATCAAGGAAATCAAGGCTCCTTTCATGTGTGATGTGCAACACGGAATTGCTCTGCACACAGTGCAGGGGAATCGGGCCTCATCTCGCGGCGAGGGGGAAGTCTCATGGTTTTTCTCGAGTTGCGGCGGGAACCTGGGGTATATTCTCGAGTTACGACGGGGATGGCCCTTCTACCCACGTGTTTGTTCAGCGACGTCAGGACTCCTGCCTAGTTGCGAGGGACAACTCGGGATTCTCCTCGAGGCTTGGCAGGGCAATTGGGACGCCTCTCCAGCTGAGGCGGGAGACCAAGGGTCCCTTTCCACGTGCCACAGGAATCCTGGGACTCCTATCAAGTTTCACGAGGAGTCAGGCATCGTCTCCTTTGGAGGCACTGATCTTCCCGTACCTCTGGAGTTTTCAAAGGATGTGAGGCCTCCGGTCGCGATGACTTGGGGAACTAGGTCTTTTTCTGTGTTCTCCAAAGGGGATTCAGACATCCTTTCATCTTGGGAGATGCAAGGCGAGCCTGCATTCAAGTCACTGCAGGGATATCCGGCCTTATTTCGAGTCAGGGCATCGCGGTGTCCATTCCACTTGAGGCCGCAAACTCAGGGTCCCTCTCACATACCTAGAGCTGAGAGAAGCCTCCGCTTGAGGTGCTTGTGGTAAGGTGGTATTCCTCTGGAGTCGAAGCCAGGGACTAACCTCTCATTTCGAGTTGATTTTTGGTCCACGGAGCTCTTTCGTGTTGCTAAAGTGACCTCAGGATCCCTCTAGCCTTGAAACAGTGTTCTTGGGGTTTCTCTGGAGTGCCATCAAGGAAATCAAGGCTCCTTTCATGTTTGATGTGCAACACGAAATTGCTCTGCATGCAGTGCAGGGAAATCGGGCCTCACATCACGGCGAGGGGGAAGTCTCATGGTTTTCTCGAGTTGCGGCGGGAACCTGGGGTATATTCTCGAGTTACGACGGGGATGGCCCTTCCACCCACGTGTTTCTTCAGTGACGTCAGGACTCCTGCCTAGTTGCGAGGGACAACTCGGGATTCTCCTCGAGGCTTGGCAGGGCAATTGGGACGCCTCTCCAGCTGAGGCGGGAGACCAAGGGTCCCTTTCCACGTGCCACAGGAATTCTGGGACTCCTATCAAGTTTCACGAGGAGTCAGGCATCGTTTCCTTTGAGGCACTGATCTCCGCGTACCTCTGGAGTTTTCAATGGATGTGAGGGCTCCGGTCGCCATGAAGTTGGGAACTAGGTCTTTCTCTGTGGTCTCCACAGGGGATTCAGACATCCTTTCGTCCTGGAAGATGCAAGACGAGCCTGCATTCAAGTCACTGCAGGGATATCCGGCCTTATTTCGAGTCAGGGCATCGCGGTGTCCATTCCACTTGAGGCCGCAAACTCAGGGTCCCTCTCACATACGTAGAGCTGAGAGAAGCCTCCTCTTGAGGTGCTTGTGGTAAGGTGGTATTCCTCTGGAGTCGAAGCCAGGGACTAACCTCTCATCTCGAGTTGATTTTTGGTCCACGGAGCTCTTTCGTGTTGCTACAGTGACCTCAGGATCCCTCTAGCCTTGAAACAGTGTTCTTGGGGTTTCTCTGGAGTGCCATCAAGGAAATCAAGGCTCCTTTCATGTGTGATGTGCAACACGGAATTGCTCTGCATGCAGTGCAGGGGAATCGGGCCTCATCTCGTGGCGAGGGGGAAGTCTCATGGTTTTTCTCGAGTTGCGGCGGGAACCTGGGGTATATTCTCGAGTTACGACGGGGATGGCCCTTCCACACACGTGTTTGTTCAGCGACGGCAGGACTCCTGCGTAGTTGCGAGGGACAACTCGGGATTCTCCTCGAGGCGTGGCAGGGCAATTGGGACGCGTCTCCAGCTGAGGCGGGAGACCAAGGGTCCCTTTACATGTGCCACCGGAATCCTGGGACTCCTATCAAGTTTCAGGAGGAGTCAGGCATCGTATCCTTTGGAGGCACGGATCTCTGCGTACCTCTGAAGTTTTCAAAGGATGTGAGGCCTCCGGTTCCGAAGAGGTGGGGAACTAGGTCTTTCTCTGTGGTCTCCACAGGGGATTCAGACATCCTTTCGTCTTGGGAGATGCAACACGAGCCTGCATTCAAGTCTCTGCAGGGATATCCGGCCTTATTTCGAGTCAGGGCATCGGGGTGTCCATTCCACTTGAGGCCGCAAACTCAGGGACCCTCTCACATACCTAGAGCTGAGAGAAGCCTCCTCTTGAGGTGCTTGTGGTAAGGTGGTATTCCTCTGGAGTCGAAGCCAGGGACTAACCTCTCATTTCGAGTTGATTTTTGGTCCACGGAGCTCTTTCGTGTTGCTACAGTGACCACAGGATCCCTCTAGCCTTGAAACAGTGTTCTTGGGGTTTCTCTGGAGTGCCATCAAGGAAATCAAGGCTCCTTTCATGTGTGATGTGCAACACGGAATTGCTCTGCACACAGTGCAGGGGAATCGGGCCTCATCTCGCGGCGACGGGGAAGTCTCATGGTTTTTCTCGAGTTGAGGCGGGAACCTGGGGTATATTCTCGAGTTACGACGGGGATGGCCCTTCCACACCCGTGTTTGTTCAGCGACGTCAGGACTCCTGCCTAGTTGCGAGGGACAACTCGGGATTCTCCTCGAGGCTTGGCAGGGCAATTGGGACGCCTCTCCATTTGAGGCGGGAGACCAAGTGTCCCTTTCCACGTGCCACAGGAATCCTGGGACTCATATCAATTTTGACGAGGAGTCAGGCATCGTCTCCTTTGGAGGCACTGATCTCCGCGCACCTGTGGAGTTTTCAAAGGATGTGAGGCCTCCGGTCGCCATGAGGTGGGGAACTAGGTCTTTCTCTGTGGTCTCCACAGGGGATTCAGACATCCTTTCGTCTTGGGAGATGTAACACGAGCCTGGATTCAAGTCATTGCAGGGATATCCGGCCTTATTTTAAGTCAGGGCATCGCGGTGTCCTTTCCACTTGAGTCCGCAAAATCAGGGTCCCTTTCACATACCTAAGGCTGAGAGAAGCCTCCTCTTGAGTTGCTTGTGGTAAGGTGGTATTCCTCTGGAGTCGAAGCCAGGGACTAACCTCTCATCTCGAGTTGATTTTTGGTCCACGGAGCTCTTTCGTGTTGCTAAAGTGACCTCAGGATCCCTCTAGCCTTGAAACAGTGTTCTTGGGGTTTCTCTGGAGTGCCATCAAGGAAATCAAGGCTCCTTTCATGTTTGATGTGCAACACGGAATTGCTCTGCATGCAGTGCAGGGAAATCGGGCCTCATCTCACGGCGAGGGGGAAGTCTCATGGTTTTCTCGAGTTGCGGCGGGAACCTGGGGTATATTCTCGAGTTACGACGGGGATGGTCCTTCCACACACATGTTTGTCCAGCCACGTCAGGACTCCTGCCTAGTTGCGAGGGACAACTCGGGATTCTCCTCGAGGCTTGGCAGGGCAATTGGGACACCTCTCCAGCTGAGGCGGGAGACCAAGTGTCCCTTTCCACGTGCCACAGGAATCCTGGGACTCCTATCAAGTTTGATGAGGAGTCAGGCATCGTCTCCTTTAGAGGCACTGATCTCCGCACACCTGTGGAGTTTTCAAAGGATGTGAGGCCTCCGGTCGCGATGAGGTGGGGAACTAAGTCTTTCTCTGTGGTCTCCACAGGGGATTCAGACATCCTTTCGTCTTGGGAGATGCAAGACGAGCCTGCATTCAAGTCACTGCAGGGATATCCGGCCTTATTTCGAGTCAGGGCATCGCGGTCTCCATTCCACTTGAGGCCGCAAAATCAGGTTCCCTCTATAATACCTAGAGCTGAGAGAAGCCTCCTCTTGAGGTGCTTGTGGTAAGGTGGTATTCCTCTGGAGTCGAAGCCAGGGACTAACCTCTCATCTCGAGTTGATTTTTAGTCCACGGAGCTCTTTCATGTTGCAACAGTGACCTCAGGATCCCTCTAGCCTTGAAACAGTGTTCTTGGGGTTTCTCTGGAGTGCCATCAAGGAAATCAAGGCTCCTTTCATGTGTGATGTGCAACACGGAATTGCTCTGCACACAGTGCAGGGGAATCGGGCCTCATCTCGCGGCTAGGGGGAAGTCTCATGGTTTTTCTCTAGTTGCGGCGGGAACCTGGGGTATATTCTCGAGTTACGACGGGGATGGCCCTTCCACCCACGTGTTTGTTCAGCGATGTCAGGACTCCTGCCTAGTTGCGAGGGACAACTCGGGATTCTCCTCGAGGCTTGGCAGGGCAATTGGGACGCCTCTCCAGCTGAGGCGGGAGACCAATGGTCCCTTTCCACGTGCCACAGGAATCCTGGGACTCCTATCAAGTTTCACGAGGAGTCAGGCATCGTCTCCTTTGGAGGCACTGATCTTCCCGTACCTGTGGAGTTTTCAAAGGATGTGAGGCCTCCGGTCGCGATGACTTGGGGAACTAGGTCTTTTTCTGTGTTCTCCAAAGGGGATTCAGACATCCTTTCGTCTTGGGAGATGCAAGACGAGCCTGCATTCAAGTCACTGCAGGGATATCCGGCCTTATTTCGAGTCAGGGCATCGCGGTCTCCATTCCACTTGAGGCCGCAAAATCAGGGTCCCTCTATAATACCTAGAGCTGAGAGAAGCCTCCTCTTGAGGTGCTTGTGGTAAGGTGGTATTCCTCTGGAGTCGAAGCCAGGGACTAACCTCTCATCTCGAGTTGATTTTTGGTCCACGGAGCTCTTTCGTGTTGCTAAAGTGACCTCAGGATCCCTCTAGCCTTGAAACAGTGTTCTTGGGGTTTCTCTGGAGTGCCATCAAGGAAATCAAGGCTCCTTTCATGTTTGATGTGCAACACGGAATTGCTCTGCATGCAGTGCAGGGGAATCGGGCCTCATCTCACGGCGAGGGGGAAGTCTCATGGTTTTCTCGAGTTGCGGCGGGAACCTGGGGTACATTCTCGAGTTACGATGGGGATGGTCCTTCCACACACATGTTTGTCCAGCCACGTCAGGACTCCTGCCTAGTTGCGAGGGACAACTCGGGATTCTCCTCGAGGCTTGGCAGGGCAATTGGGACACCTCTCCAGCTGAGGCGGGAGACCAAGTGTCCCTTTCCACGTGCCACAGGAATCCTGGGACTCCTATCAAGTTTGATGAGGAGTCAGGCATCGTCTCCTTTAGAGGCACTGATCTCCGCACACCTGTGGAGTTTTCAAAGGATGTGAGGCCTCCGGTCGCGATGAGGTGGGGAACTAAGTCTTTCTCTGTGGTCTCCACAGGGGATTCAGACATCCTTTCGTCTTGGGAGATGCAAGACGAGCCTGCATTCAAGTCACTGCAGGGATATCCGGCCTTTTTTCGAGTCAGGGCATCGCGGTCTCCATTCCACTTGAGGCCGCAAACTCAGGGTCCCTCTATAATACCTAGAGCTGAGAGAAGCCTCCTCTTGAGGTGCTTGTGGTAAGGTGGTATTCCTCTGGAGTCGAAGCCAGGGACTAACCTCTCATCTCGAGTTGATTTTTAGTCCACGGAGCTCTTTCATGTTGCAACAGTGACCTCAGGATCCCTCTAGCCTTGAAACAGTGTTCTTGGGGTTTCTCTGGAGTGCCATCAAGGAAATCAAGGCTCCTTTCATGTGTGATGTGCAACACGGAATTGCTCTGCACACAGTGCAGGGGAATCGGGCCTCATCTCGCGGCTAGGGGGAAGTCTCATGGTTTTTCTCGAGTTGCGGCGGGAACCTGGGGTATATTCTCGAGTTACGACGGGGATGGCCCTTCCACCCACGTGTTTGTTCAGCGACGTCAGGACTCCTGCCTAGTTGCGAGGGACAACTCGGGATTCTCCTCGAGGCTTGGCAGGGCAATTGGGACGCCTCTCCAGCTGAGGCGGGAGACCAAGGGTCCCTTTCCACGTGCCACAGGAATCCTGGGACTCCTATCAAGTTTCACGAGGAGTCAGGCATCGTCTCCTTTGGAGGCACTGATCTTCCCGTACCTGTGGAATTTTCAAAGGATGTGAGGCCTCCGGTCGCGATGACTTGGGGAACTAGGTCTTTTTCTGTGTTCTCCAAAGGGGATTCAGACATCCTTTCGTCTTGGGAGATGCAAGACGAGCCTGCATTCAAGTCACTGCAGGGATATCCGGCCTTATTTCGAGTCAGGGCATCGCGGTCTCCATTCCACTTGAGGCCGCAAAATCAGGGTCCCTCTATAATACCTAGAGGTGAGAGAAGCCTCCTCTTGAGGTGCTTGTGGTAAGGTGGTATTCCTCTGGAGTCGAAGCCAGGGACTAACCTCTCATCTCGAGTTGATTTTTGGTCCACGGAGCTCTTTCGTGTTGCTAAAGTGACCTCAGGATCCCTCTAGCCTTGAAACAGTGTTCTTGGGGTTTCTCTGGAGTGCCATCAAGGAAATCAAGGCTCCTTTCATGTTTGATGTGCAACACGGAATTGCTCTGCATGCAGTGCAGGGAAATCGGGCCTCATCTCACGGCGAGGGGGAAGTCTCATGGTTTTCTCGAGTTGCGGCGGGAACCTGGGGTATATTCTCGAGTTACGACGGGGATGGCCCTTCCACACACATGTTTGTCCAGCCACGTCAGGACTCCTGCCTAGTTGCGAGGGACAACTCGGGATTCTCCTCGAGGCTTGGCAGGGCAATTGGGACGCCTCTCCAGCTGAGGCGGGAGACCAAGTGTCCCTTTCCACGTGCCACAGGAATCCTGGGACTCCTATCAAGTTTGATGAGGAGTCAGGCATCGTCTCCTTTAGAGGCACTGATCTCCGTACACCTGTGGAGTTTTCAAAGGATGTGAGGCCTCCGGTCGCGATGAGGTGGGGAACTAGGTCTTTCTCTGTGGTCTCCACAGGGGATTCAGACATCCTTTCGTCTTGGGAGATGCAAGACGAGCCTGCATTCAAGTCACTGCAGGGATATCCGGCCTTATTTCGAGTCAGGGCATCGCGGTCTCCATTCCACTTGAGGCCGCAAAATCAGGGTCCCTCTATAATACCTAGAGCTGAGAGAAGCCTCCTCTTGAGGTGCTTGTGGTAAGGTGGTATTCCTCTGGAGTCGAAGCCAGGGACTGACCTCTCATCTCGAGTTGATTTTTGGTCCACGGAGCTCTTTCGTGTTGCTAAAGTGACCTCAGGATCCCTCTAGCCTTGAAACAGTGTTCTTGGGGTTTCTCTGGAGTGCCATCAAGGAAATCAAGGCTCCTTTCATGTTTGATGTGCAACACGGAATTGCTCTGCATGCAGTGCAGGGGAATCGGGCCTCATCTCACGGCGAGGGGGAAGTCTCATGGTTTTCTCGAGTTGCGGCTGGAACCTGGGGTATATTCTCGAGTTACGACGGGGATGGCCCTTCCACCCACGTGTTTGTTCAGCGACGTCAGGACTCCTGCCTAGTTGCGAGGGACAACTCGGGATTCTCCTCGAGTCTTGGCAGGGCAATTGGGACACCTCTCCAGCTGAGGCGGGAGACCAAGGGTCCCTTTCCACGTGCCACAGAAATCCTGGGACTCCTATCAAGTTTCACGAGGAGTCAGGCATCGTCTCCTTTAGAGGCACTGATCTCCGCGTACCTCTGGAGTTTTCAAAGAATGTGAGGCCTCCGGTCGCGATGAGGTGGGGAACTAGGTCTTTCTCTGTGGTCTCCACAGTGGATTCAGCCATCCTTTCATCTTGGGAGATGCAAGACGATCCTGCATTAAAGTCACTGAAGGGATAACCGGCCTTATTTCCAGTCAGGGCATCGCGGTGTCCATTCCACTTGAGGCCGCAAACTCAGTGTCCCTCTCACATAGCTAGAACTGAGAGAAGCCTCCTCTTGAGGTGCTTGCACTAAGATGGTATTCCTCTGGAGTCGAAGCCAGGGACTGACCTCTCATCTCGAGTTGATTTTTGGTCCACGGAGCTCTTTCGTGTTGCTACAGTGACCTCAGGATCCCTCTAGCCTTGAAACAGTGTTCTTGGAGTTTCTCTGGAGTGCCATCAAGGAAATCAAGGCTCCTTTCATGTGTGATGTGAAACATGGAATTGCTCTGCACGCAGTGCAGGGGAATCGGGCCTCATCTCGCGGCGAGGGGGAAGTCTCATGGTTTTTCTCGAGTTGCGGCGGGAACCTGGGGTATATTCTCGAGTTACGACGGGGATGGCCCTTCCACATACGTGTTTGCTCAGCGACGTCAGGACTCCTGCCTAGATGCGAGGGACAACTCGGGATTCTCCTCGAGGCTTGGCAGGGCAAATGGGACGCCTCTCCAGCTGAGGCGGGAGACCAAGTGTCCCTTTCCACGTGCCACAGGAATCCTGGGACTCCTATCAATTTTCAGAAGGAGTCAGGCATTGTCTCCTTTGGAGGCACTGATCTCCGCGTACCTCTGGAGTTTTCAAAGGATGTGAGGCCTCCGGTCGCGATGAGGTGGGGAACTAGGTCTTTCTCTGTGGTCTCCACAGGGGATTCAGACATACTTTCGTCTTGGGAGATGCAAGACGAGCCTGCATTCAAGTCACTGCAGGGATATCCGGCCTTATTTCGAGTCAGGGCATCGCGGTGTCCATTCCACTTGAGGCCGCAAACTCAGGGTCCCTCTCACATACCTAGAGCTGAGAGAAGCCTCCTCTTGAGGTGCTTGTGGTAAGGTGGTATTCCGCTGGAGACGAAGCCACGGACTAACCTCTCATCTCGAGTTGATTTTTGTTTCACGAGGCTCTTTCGTGTTGCTACAGTTACCTCAGGATCCCTCTAACCTTGAAACAGTGTTCTTGGGGTTTCTCTGGAGTGCCATCAAGGAAATCAAGTCTCCTTTCATGTGTGATGTGCAACACGGAATTGCTCTGCACGCAGTGCAGGGGAATCAGGCCTCATCTCTTGGCGAAGGGGAAGTCTCATGGTTTTTCTCGAGTTGCGGCGGGAACCTGGGGTATATTCTCGAGTTACGACGGGGATGGCCCTTCCATACACGAGTTTGTTCAGCGACGGCAGGACTCCTGCCTAGTTGCGAGGGACAACTCGGGATTCTCCTCGAGGCTTGGCAGGGCAATTGGGACGCCTCTCCAGCTGAGGCGGGAGACCAAGGGTCCCTTTCCACGTGCCACAAGAATCCTATGACTCCTATCAAGTTTCACGAGGAGTCAGGCATCGTCTCCTTTGGAGGCACTGATCTCTGCGTACCTCTGGAGTTTTCAAAGGATGTGAGGCCTCCGGTCGCGATGAGGTGGGGAACTAGGTCTTTCTCTGTGGTCTCCACAGGGGACTCAATAATCATTTCGTCTTGGGAGATGCAAGACGAGCCTGCATTCAAGTCACTGCAGGGATGTCCGGCCTTCTTTCGAGTCAGGGCATCGCGGTGTCCATTCCACTTGAGGCCGCAAACTCAGGGTCCCTCTCACATACTTGGAGCTGAGAGAAGCCTCTTCTTGAGGTGCTTGTGGTAAGGTGGTATTCCTCTGGAGTCGAAGCCAGGGACTAACCTCTCATCTCGAGTTGATTTTTGGTCCACGGAGCTCTTTCGTGTTGCTACAGTGACCTCAGGATCCCTCTAGCCTTGAAACAGTGTTCTTGGGGTTTCTCTGGAGTGCCATCAAGGAAATCAAGGCTCCTTTCATGTGTGATGTGCAACACGGAATTGCTCTGCACGCAGTGCAGGGGAATCGGGCCTCATCTCGCGGTGAGGGGGAAGTCTCATGCTTTTTCTCGAGTTGCGGCGGGCAGCTGGGGTATATTCTCAAGTTACGACGGGGATGGCCCTTCCACCCACGTGTTTCTTCAGCGACGTCAGGACTCCTGCCTAGTTGCGAGGAACAACTCGGGATTCTCCTCGAGGCTTGGCAGGGCAATTGGGACTCCTCTCCAGCTGAGGCGGGAGACCAAGGGTCCCTTTCCACGTGCCACAGGAATCCTGGGACTCCTATCAAGTTTCACGAGGAGTCAGGGATCGTCTCCTTTGGAGGCACTGATCTCCGCGTACCTCTGGAGTTTTCAAAGGATGTGAGGCCTCCGGTCGTGATGAGGTGGGGAACTAGGTCTTTCTCTGTGGTCTCCACAGGGGATTCAGACATCCTTTCGTCTTGGGAGATGCAAGACGAGCCTGCATTCAAGTCACTGCAGGGATATCCGGCCTTATTTCTAGTCAGGGCATCGCAGTGTCCATTCCACTTGAGGCCGCAAAATCAGGGTCCCTCTCACATACCTAGAGTTGAAAGAAGCCTCCTCTTGAGGTGCTTGTGGTAAGGTGGTATTGCTCTGGAGTCGAAGCCAGGGACTAACCTCTCATCTCGAGTTGATTTTTGGTCCACGGAGCTCTTTCGTGTTGCTACAGTGACCTCAGGATCCCTCTAGCCTTGAAACAGTGTTCTTGGGGTTTCTCTGGAGTGCCATCAAGGAAATCAAGGCTCCTTTCATGTGTGATGTGCAACACGGAATTGCTCTGCACGCATTGGAGGGGAATCGGGCCTCATCTCGCGGCGAGGGGGAAGTCTCATGGCTTTTATCGAGTAGCAGCGGGAACCTGGGGTATATTCTCGAAGTACGACGGGGATGGCCCTTCCAACCACGTGTTTGTTCAGCGACGTCAGGACTCCTGCCTAGTTGCAAGGGACAACTCGGGGTTCTCCTCGAGGGTTGGCAGGGCAATTGGGACGCCTCTCCAGCTGAGGCGGGAGACCAAGGGTCCCTTTCCACGTGCCACAGGAATCCTGGGACTCCTATCGAGTTTCATGAGGAGTCAGGCATCGTCTCCTTTGGAGGCATTGATCTCCGCATACCTCGGGAGTTTTCAAAGGATGTGAGGCCTCCGGTCGCGATGAGGTGGGGAACTAGGTCTTTCTCTGTGGTCTCCACAGGGGATTCAGACATCCTTTCTTCTTGGGAGATGCAAGACGAGCCTGCATTCAAGTCACTGCAGGGATATCCAGCCTTATTTCGAGTCAGGGCATCGGGGTCTCCATTCCACTTGAGGCCGCAAACTCAGGGTCCCTCTCACAAAGCTAGAGCTGAGAGAAGCCTCCTCTTGAGGTGCTTGTGGTAAGGTGGTATTCCTCTGGAGTCGAAGCCAGGGACTAACCTCTCATCTCGAGTTGATTTTTGGTCCACGGAGCTCTTTCGTGTTGCTACAGTGACCTCAGGATCCCTCTAGCCTTGAAACAGTGTTCTTGGGGTTTCTCTGGAGTGCCATCAAGGAAATCAAGGCTCCTTTCATGTGTGATGTGCAACACGGAATTGCTCTGCACGCAGTGCAGGGGAATCGGGCCTCATCTCGCGGCGAGGGGGCAGTCTTATGGTTTTTCTCGAGTTTCAGCGGGAACCTGGGGTATATTCTCGAGTTACGACGGGGATGGCCCTTCCACCCACGTGTTTGTTCAGCGACGTCAGGACTCCTGCCTAGTTGCGAGGGACAACTCGGGAATCTCCTCCAGGCTTGGCAGGGCAATTGGGACGCCTCTCCAGCTGAGGCGGGAGAACAAGAGTCCCTTTCCACGTGCCAAAGGAATCCCGGGACTCCTATCAAGTTTCACGAGGAGTCAGGCATCGTCTCCTTTGGAGGCACTGATCTCCGCGTACCTCTGGAGTTTTCAAGGGATGTGGGGCCTCCGGTCGCGATGAGGTGGGGAACTAGGTCTTTCTCTGTTGTCTCCACAGGGGATTCAGACATCCTTTCATCTTGGGAGATGCAAGACCAGCCTGCATTCAAGTCACTGCAGGGATATCCGGCATTATTTCGAGTCAGGGCATCGCGGTGTCCATTCCACTTGAGGCCGCAAACTCAGGGTCCCTCTCACATACCTAGAGCTGAGAGAAGCCTCCTCTTGAGGTGCTTGTGGTGAGGTGGTATTCCTCTGGAGTCGAAGCCAGGGACTAACCTCTCATCTCGAGTTGATTTTTGGTCCACGGAGCTCTTTCGTTTTGCTACAGTGACCTCAGGATCCCTCTAGCCTTGAAACAGTGTTCTTGGGGTTTCGCTGGAGTGCCGTCCAGGAAATCAAGGCTCCTTTCATGTGTGATGTGCAACACGGAACTGCTCTGCACGCAGTGCAGAGTATCGGGCCTCATCTCGCGGCGAGGGGGAAGTCTCATGGCTTTTCTCGAGTTGCAGCGGGAACCTGGGGTATATTCTCGATGTACGACGGGGATGGCCCTTCCAACCACGTGTTTGTTCAGCGACGTCAGGACTCCTGCCTAGTTGCGAGGGACAACTCGGGGTTCTCCTCGAGGGTTGGCAGGGCAATTGGAACGCCTCTCCAGCTGAGTCGGGAGACCAAGGGTCCCTTTCCACGTGCCACAGGAATCCTGGGACTCCTATCAAGTCTCACGAGGAGTCAGGCATCGTCTCCTTTGGAGGCACTGATCTCCGCGTACCTCTGGAGTTGTCAAAGGATGTGAGGCCTCCGGTCGCGATGAGGTGGGGAACTAGGTCTTTCTCTGTGGTCTCCACAGGGGACTCAGAAATCATTTCGTCTTGGGAGATGCAAGACGAGCCTGCATTCAAGTCACTGCAGGGATGTCCGGCCTTCTTTCGAGTCAGGGCATCGCGGTGTCCATTCCACTTGAGGCCGCAAAATCAGGGTCCCTCTCACATACTTGGAGCTGAGAGAAGCCTCTTCTTGAGGTGCTTGTGGTAAGGTGGTATTCCTCTGGAGTCGAAGCCAGGGACTAACCTCTCATCTCGAGTTGATTTTTGGTCCACGGAGCTCTTTCGTGTTGCTACAGTGACCTCAGGATCCCTCTAGCCTTGAAACAGTGTTCTTGGGGTTTCTCTGGAGTGCCATCAAGGAAATCAAGGCTCCTTTCATGTGTGATGTGCAACACGGAATTGCTCTGCACGCAGTGCAGGGGAATCGGGCCTCATCTCGCGGCGAGGGGGCAGTCTTATGGTTTTTCTCGAGTTTCGGCGGGAACCTGGGGTATATTCTCGAGTTACGACGGGGATGGCCCTTCCACCCACGTGTTTGTTCAGCGACGTCAGGACTCCTGCCTAGTTGCGAGGGACAACTCGGGAATCTCCTCGAGGCTTGGCAGGGCAATTGGGACGCCTCTCCAGCTGAGGCGGGAGACCAAGGGTCCCTTTCCACGTGCCACAGGAATCCTGGGAGTCCTATCAAGTTTCACGAGGAGTCAGGCATCATCTCCTTTGGAGGCACTGATCTCCGCGTACCTCTGGAGTTTTCAAGGGATGTGAGGCCTCCGGTCGCGATGAGGTGGGGAACTAGGTCTTTCTCTGTGGTCTCCACAGGGGATTCAGACATCCTTTCGTCTTGGGAGATGCAAGACGAGCCTGCATTCAAGTCACTGCAGGGATATTCGGCCTTATTTCGAGTCAGGGCATCGCGGTGTCCATTCCACTTGAGGCCGCAAACTCAGGGTCCCTCTCACATAGCTAGAGCTGAGAGAAGCCTCCTCTTGATGTGCTTGTGGTGAGGTGGTATTCCTCTGGAGTCGAAGCCAGGGACTAACCTCTCATCTCGAGTTGATTTTTGGTCCACGGAGCTCTTTCGTGTTGCTACAGTGACCTCAGGATCCCTCTAGCCTTGAAACAGTGTTCTTGGGGTTTCGCTGGAGTGCCGTCAAGGAAATCAAGGCTCCTTTCATGTGTGATGTGCAACACGGAATTGCTCTGCACGCAGTGCAGGGGAATCGGGCCTCATCTCACGGCGAGGGGGTAGTCTCATGGCTTTTCTCGAGTTGCAGCGGGAACCTGGGGTATATTCTCGAAGTACGACGGGGATGGCCCTTCCAACCACCTGTTTGTTCAGCAACGTCAGGACTCCTGCCTAGTTGCGAGGGACAGCTCGGGGTTCTCCTCGAGGGTTGGCAGTGCAATTGGGACGCCTCTCCAGCTGAGGCGTGAGACCAAGGGTCCCTTTCCACGTGCCACAGGAATCCTGGGACTCCTATCAAGTTTCACGAGGAGTCAGGCATCGTCTCCTTTGGAGGCACTGATCTCCGCGTACCTCTGGAGTTTTCAAAGGATGTGAGGCCTCGGGTCGCCATGAGTTGGGGAACTAGGTCTTTCTCTGTGGTCTCCACAGGGGATTCAGACATCCTTTCGTCTTGGGAGATGCAAGACGAGCCTGCATTCAAGTCACTGCAGGGATATCCGGCCTTTTTTCGAGTCAGGGCATCGCGGTGTCCATTCCACTTGAGGCCACAAACTCAGGGTCCCTCTCACATACCTAGAGCTGAGAGAAGCCTCCTCTTGAGGTGCTTGTGGTAAGGTGGTATTCCTCTGGAGTCGAAGCCAGGGACTAACCTCTCATCTCGAGTTGATTGTTGGTCCACGGAGCTCTTTCGTGTTGCTACAGTGACCTCAGGATCCCTCTAGCCTTGAAACAGTGTTCTTTGGGTTTCTCTGGAGTGCCATCAAGGAAATCAAGGCTCCTTTCATGTGTGATGTGCAACACGGAATTGCTCTGCACGCAGTGCAGGGGAATCGGGCCTCATCTCGCGGTGAGGGGGAAGTCTCATGCTTTTTCTCGAGTTGCGGCGGGAACCTGGGGAATATTCTCGAGTTACGACGGGGATGGCCCTTCCACCCACGTGTTTGTTCAGCGACGTCAGGACTCCTGCCTAGTTGCGAGGGACAACTCGGGATTCTCCTCGAGGCTTGGCAGGGCAATTGGGACGCCTCTCCAGCTGAGGCGGGAGACCAAGGGTCCCTTTCCACGTGCCACAGGAATCCTGGGACTCCTATCAAGTTTCACGAGGAGTCAGGCATCGTCTCCTTTGGAGGCACTGATCTCCGCGTACCTCTGGAGTTTTCAAAGGATGTGAGGCCTCCAGTCGCGATGAGGTGGGGAACTAGGTCTTTCTCTGTGGTCTCCACAGGGGATTCAGACATCCTTTCGTCTTGGGAGATGCAAGACGAGCCTGCATTCAAGTCACTGCAGGGATATCCAGCCTTATTTCGAGTCAGGGCATCGGGGTCTCCATTCCACTTGAGGCCGCAAACTCAGGGTCCCTCTCACAAAGCTAGAGCTGAGAGAAGCCTCCTCTTGAGGTGCTTGTGGTAAGGTGGTATTCCTCTGGAGTCGAAGCCAGGGACTAACCTCTCATCTCGAGTTGATTTTTGGTCCACGGAGCTCTTTCGTGTTGCTACAGTGACCTCAGGATCCCTCTAGCCTTGAAACAGTGTTCTTGGGGTTTCTCTGGAGTGCCATCAAGGAAATCAAGGCTCCTTTCATGTGTGATGTGCAACACGGAATTGCTCTGCACGCAGTGCAGGGGAATCGGGCCTCATCTCGCGGCGAGGGGGCAGTCTTATGGTTTTTCTCGAGTTGCGGCGGGAACCTGGGGTATATTCTCGAGTTACGACGGGGATGGCCCTTCCACCCACGTGTTTGTTCAGCGACGTCAGGACTCCTGCCTAGTTGCGAGGGACAACTCGGGATACTCCTCGAGGCTTGGCAGGGAAATTGGGACGCCTCTCCAGCTGAGGCGGGAGACCAAGGGTCCCTTTCCACGTGCCACAGGAATCGTGGGACTCCTATCAAGTTTCACGAGGAGTCAGGCATCATCTCCTTTGGAGGCACTGATCTCCGCGTACCTCTGGAGTTTTCAAGGGATGTGAGGCCTCCGGTCGCGATGAGGTGGGGAACTAGGTCTTTCTCTGTGGTCTCCACAGGGGATTCAGACATCCTTTCGTCTTGGGAGATGCAAGACGAGCCTGCATTCAAGTCACTGCAGGGATATCCGGCCTTATTTCGAGTCAGGGCATCGCGGTGTCCATTCCACTTGAGGCCGCAAACTCAGGGTCCCTCTCACATAGCTAGAGCTGAGAGAAGCCTCCTCTTGATGTGCTTGTGGTGAGGTGGTATTCCTCTGGAGTCGAAGCCAGGGACTAACCTCTCATCTCGAGTTGATTTTTGGTCCACGGAGCTCTTTCGTGTTGCTACAGTGAGCTCAGGATCCCTCTAGCCTTGAAACAGTGTTCTTGGGGTTTCGCTGGAGTGCCGTCAAGGAAATCAAGGCTCCTTTCATGTGTGATGTGCAACACGGAATTGCTCTGCACGCAGTGCAGGGGAATCGGGCCTCATCTCGCGGCGAGGGGGAAGTCTCATGGCTTTTCTCGAGTTGCAGCGGGAACCTGGGGTATATTCTCGAAGTACGACGGGGATGGCCCTTCCAACCACGTGTTTGTTCAGCGACGTCAGGACTCCTGCCTAGTTGCGAGGGACAACTCGGGGTTCTCCTCGAGGGTTGGCAGGGCAATTGGGACGCCTCTCCAGCTGAGGCGGGAGACCAAGCGTCCCTTTCCACGTGCCACAGGAATCCTGGGACTCCTATCAAGTTTCACGAGGAGTCAGGCATCGTCTCCTTTGGAGGCACTGATCTCCGCGTACCTCTGGAGTTTTCAAAGGATGTGAGGCCTCCGGTCGCGATGAGGTGGGGAACTAGGTCTTTCTCTGTGGTCTCCACAGGGGACTCAGAAATCCTTTCGTCTTGGGAGATGCAAGACGAGCCTGCATTCAAGTCACTGCAAGGATGTCCGGCCTTCTTTCGAGTCAGGGCATCGCGGTGTCCATTCCACTTGAGGCCGCAAACTCAGGGTCCCTCTCACATACTTGGAGGTGAGAGAAGCCTCTTCTTGAGGTGCTTGTGGTAAGGTGGTATTCCTCTGGAGTCGAAGCCAGGGACTAACCTCTCATCTCGAGTTGATTTTTGGTCCACGGAGCTCTTTCGTGTTGCTACAATGACCTCAGGATCCCTCTAGCCTTGAAACAGTGTTCTTGGGGTTTCTCTGGAGTGCCATCAAGAAAATCAAGGCTCCTTTCATGTGTGATGTGCAACACGGAATTGCTCTGCACGCAGTGCAGGGGAATCGGGCCTCATCTCGCGGCGAGGTGGAAGTCTCATGGTTTTTCTCGAGTTGCGGCGGGAACCTGGAGTATATTCTCGAGTTACGACGGGGATGGCCCTTCCACACATGTGTTTGTTCAGCGACGTCAGGACTCCTGCCTAGTTGCGAGGGACAACTCGGGATTCTCCTCGAGGCTTGGCAGGGCAATTGGGACGCCTCTCCAGCTGAGGCGGGAGACCAAGGGTCCCTTTCCACGTGCCACAGGAATCCTGGGACTCCTATCTAGTTTCACGAGGAGTCAGGCATCGTCTCCTTTGGAGGCACTGATCTCCGCGTACCTCTGGAGTTTTCAAAGGATGTGAGGCCTCCGGTCGCCATGAGGTGGGGAACTAGGTCTTTCTCTGTGGTCTCCACAGGGGATTCAGACATCCTTTCATCTTGGGAGATGCAAGACGATCCTGCATTCAAGTCACTGCAGGGATATCCGGCCTTATATTGCGTCAGGGCATCGCAGTGTCCATTGCACTTGAGGCCGCAAACTCAGGGTCCCTCTCACATACCTAGAGCAGAGAGAAGCCTCCTCTTGAGGTGCTTGTGGTAAGGTGGTATTCCTCTGGAGTCGAAGCCAGGGACTAACCTCTCATCTCGAGTTGATTTTTGGTCCACGGAGCTCTTTCGTGTTGCTACAGTGACCTCAGGATCCCTCTAGCCTTGAAACAGTGTTCTTGGGGTTTCTCTGGAGTGCCATCAAGGAAATCAAGGCTACTTTCATGTTTGATGTGCAACACGGAATTGCTCTGCATGCAGTGCAGGGGAATCGTGCCTCATCTCACGGCGAGGGGGAAGTCTCATGGTTTTTCTCGAGTTGCGGCGGGAACCTGGGGTATATTCTCGAGTTACGACGGGGATGGCCCTTCCACCCACATGTTTGTTCAGCGACGTCAGGACTCCTGCCTAGTTGCGAGGGACAACTCGGGATTCTCCTCGAGGCTTGGCAGGGCAATTGGGACGCCTCTCCAGCTGAGGCGGGAGACCAAGGGTCCCTTTCCACGTGCCACAGGAATCCTGGGACTCCTATCAAGTTTCACGAGGAGTTAGGCATCGTCTCCTTTGGAGGCACTGATCTCCGCGTACCTCTGGAGTTTTCAAAGGATGTGAGGCCTCCGGTCGCGATGAGGCGGGGAACTAGGTCTTTCTCTGTGGTCTCCACAGGGGATTCAGACATCCTTTCGTCTTGGGAGATGCAAGACGAGCCTGCATTCAAGTCACTGCAGGGATATCCGGCCTTATTTCGAGTCAGGGCATCGCAGTGTCCATTCCACTTGAGGCCGCAAACTCAGGGTCCCTCTCACATACCTAGAGCTGAGAGAAGCCTCCTCTTGAGGTGCTTGTGGTAAGGTGGTATTCCTCTGGAGTCGAAGCCAGGGACTAACCTCTCATCTCGATTTGATTGTTGGTCCACGGAGTTCTTTCGTGTTGCTACAGTGACCTGCGGATCCCTCTAGCCTTGAAACAGTGTTCTTGGGGTTTCTCTGGAGTGCCATCAAGGAAATCAAGGCTCCTTTCATGTGTGATGTGCAACACGGAAATGCTCTGCACGCATTGCAGGGGAATC
This sequence comes from Cervus elaphus, assembly GCF_910594005.1. Lineage (NCBI taxonomy): Eukaryota > Metazoa > Chordata > Mammalia > Artiodactyla > Cervidae > Cervus > Cervus elaphus. The sequence goes on along the minus strand of NW_025316729.1, from coordinate 25,906 downwards.
GGGCCTCATATCGCGGCGAGGGGGAAGTCTCATGGTTTTTCTCGAGTTGCAGCGGGAACCTGGGGTATATTCTCGAGTTACGACGGGGATGGCCCTTCCACACATGTGTTTGTTCAGCGACGTCAGGACTCCTGCCTAGTTCCGAGGGACAACTCGGGATTCTCCTCGAGGCTTGGCAGGGCAATTGGGACGCCTCTCCAGCTGAGGCGGGAGACCAAGGGTCCCTTTCCACGTGCCACAGGAATCCTGGGACTCCTATAAAGTTTCACGAGGAGTCAGGCATCGTTTCCTTTTGAGGCACTGATCTCCGCGTACCTCTGGAGTTTTCAAAGGATGTGAGGCCTCCGGTCGCCATGAGGTGGGGAACTAGGTCTTTCTCTGTGGTCTCCACAGGGGATTCAGACATCCTTTCATCTTGGGAGATGCAAGACGATCCTGCATTCAAGTCACTGCAGGGATATCCTGCCTTATATTGCGTCAGGGCATCGCAGTGTCCATTGCACTTGAGGCCGCAAAATCAGGGTCCCTCTCACATACCTAGAGCTGAGAGAAGCCTCCTCTTGAGGTGCTTGTGGTAAGGTGGTATTCCTCTGGAGTCGAAGCCAGGGACTAACCTCTCATCTCGAGTTGATTTTTGGTCCACGGAGCTCTTTCGTGTTGCTACAGTGACCTCAGGATCCCTCTAGCCTTGAAACAGTGTTCTTGGGGTTTCTCTGGAGTGCCATCAAGGAAATCAAGGCTCCTTTCATGTGTGATGTGCAACACGGAATTGCTCTGCATGCAGTGCAGGGGAATCGTGCCTCATCTCACGGCGAGGGGGAAGTATCATGGTTTTTCTCGAGTTGCGGCAGGAACCTGGGGTATATTCTCGAGTTACGACGGGGATGGCCCTTCCACCCACATGTTTGTTCAGCGACGTCAGGACTCCTGCCTAGTTGCGAGGGACAACTCGGGATTCTCCTCGAGGCTTGGCAGGGCAATTGGGACGCCTCTCCAGCTGAGGCGGGAGACCAAGGGTCCCTTTCCACGTGCCACAGGAGTCCTGGGACTCCTATCAAGTTTCACGAGGAGTCAGGCATCGTCTCCTTTGGAGGCACTGATCTCCGCGTACCTCTGGACTTTTCAAAGGATGTGAGGCCTCCGGTCGCGATGAGGTGGGGAACTAGGTCTTTCTCTGTGGTCTCCACAGGGGATTCAGACATCCTTTCGTCTTGGGAGATGCAAGACGAGCCTGCATTCAAGTCTCTGCAGGGATATCCGGCCTTATTTCGAGTCAGGGCATCGCGGTGTCCATTCCACTTGAGGCCGCAAAATCAGGGTCCCTCTCACATACCTAGAGCTGAGAGAAGCCTCCTCTTGAGGTCCTTGTGGTAAGGTGGTATTCCTCTGGAGTCGAAGATAGGGACTAACCTCTCATCTCGAGTTGATTCTTGGTCCACGGAGCTCGTTCGTGTTGCTACAGTGACCTCAAGATCCCTCTAGCCTTCAAACAGTGTTCTTGGGGTTTCTCTGGAGTGCCATCAAGGAAATCAAGGCTCCTTTCATGTGTGATGTGCAACACGGAATTGCTCTGCACGCAGTGCAGGGGAATCGGGCCTCATCTCGCGGCGAGGGGGAAGTCTCATGGTTTTTCTCGAGTTGCGGCGGGAACCTGGGGAATATTCTCGAGTTACGACGGGGATGGCCCTTCCACCCACGTGTTTGTTCAGCGACGTCAGCACTCCTGCCTAGTTGCGAGGGACAACTCGGGATTCTCCTCGAGGCTTGGCAGGGCAATTGGGACGCCTCTCCAGCTGAGGTGGGAGACCAAGGGTCCCTTTCCACGTGCCACAGGAATCCTTGGAATCCTATCAAGTTTCACGAGGAGTCAGGCATCGTCTCCTTTGGAGGCACTGATCTCCGCGTACCTCTGGAGTTTTCAAAGGATGTGAGGCCTCCGGTCGCGATGAGGTGGGGAACTAGGTCTTTCTCTATGGTCTCCACAGGGGGTTCAGACATCCTTTCGTCTTGGGAAATGCAAGACGAGCCTGCATTGAAGTCACTGCAGGGATATCCGGCCTTATTTCGAGTCAGGGCATCGCAGTGTCCATTCCACTTGAGGCCTCAAACTCAGGGTCCCTCTCACATATCTAGAGCTGAGAGAAGCCTCCTCTTGAGGTGCTTGTGGTAAGGTGGTATTCCTCTGGAGTCGAAGCCAGGGACTAACCTCTCATCTCGAGTTGATTTTTGGTCCACGGAGCTCTTTCGTGTTGCTACAGTGACCTCAGGATCCCTCTAGCCTTGAAACAGGGTTCTTGGGGTTTCTCTGGAGTGCCATCAAGGAAATCAAGGCTCCTTTCATGTGTGATGTGCAACACGGAATTGCTCTGCACGCAGTGCAGGGGAATCAGGCCTCAGCTCGCGGCGAGGGGGAAGTCTCATGGTTTTTCTCGAGTTGCGGCGGGAACCTGGGGTATATTCTCGAGTTACGACGGCGATGGCCCTTCCACACACGTGTTTGTTCAGCGACGTCAGGACTCCTGCCTACTTGCGAGGGACAACTCGGGAATCTCCTCATGGCTTGGCAGGGCAATTGGGACGCCTCTCCAGCTGAGGCGGGAGACCAAGGGTCCCTTTCCACGTGCCACAGGAATCCTGGGACTCCTATCAAGTTTCACGAGGAGTCAGGCATCGTCTCCTTTGGAGGCACTGATCTCCGCGTACCTCTGGAGTTTTCAAAGGATGTGAGGCCTCCGGTCGCGATGAGGTGGGGAACTAGGTCTTTGTCTGTGGTCTCCACAGGGGATTCAGACATCCTTTCGTCTTGGGAGATGCAAGACGAGCCTGCATTCAAGTCACTGCAGGGATATCCGGCCTTATTTCGAATCAGGGCATCACGGTTTCCATTCCACTTGAGGCCGCAAACTCAGGGTCCCTTTCACATACCTAGAGCTGAGAGAAGCCTCCTCTTGAGGTGCTTGTGGTAAGGTGGTATTCCCCTGGAGTCGAAGCCAGGGACTAACCTCTCATTTCGAGTTGATTTTTGGTCCACGGAGCTCTTTCCTGTTGCTACAGTGACCTCAGGATCCCGCTAGCCTTGAAACAGTGTTCTTGGGGTTTCTCTGGAGTGCCATCAAGGAAATCAGGGCTCCTTTCTTGTGTGATGTGCAACACGGAATTGCTCTGCACGCAATGCAGGGGAATCAGGCCTCATCTCGCGGCTAGGGGGAAGTCTCATGGTTTTTCTCGAGTTGCGGCGGGAACCTGTGGTATATTCTCGAGTTACGAAGGGGATGGCCCTTCCACCCACGTGTTTGTTCAGCGACGTCAGGACTCCTGCCTAGTTGCGAGGGACAACTCGGGATTCTCCTCGAGGCTTGGCAGGGCAATTGGGACGCCTCTCCAGCTGAGGTGGGAGACCAAGAGTCCCTTTCCACGTGCCACAGGAATCCTGGGACTCCTATCAAGTTTCCCGAGGAGTCAGGCATCGTCTCCTTTGGAGGCACTGATCTCCGTGGACCTCTGGAGTTTTCAAAGAATGTGAGGCCTCCGGTCGCGATGAGGTGGGGAACTAGGTCTTTCTCTGCGGTCTCCACAGGGGATTCAGACATCCTTTCATCTTGGGAGATGCAAGACGAGCCTGCATTCAAGTCACTGCAGGGATATCCGGCCTTATTTTGCGTCAGGGCATCGCAGTGTCCATTCCACTTGAGGCCGAAACTCAGGGTCCCTCTCACATACCTAGAGCTGAGAGAAGCCTCCTCTTGAAGTGCTTGTGGTAAGGTGGTATTCCCCAGCAGTCGAAGCCAGGGACTAACCTCTCATCTCGAGTTGACTTTTGGTCCACGGAGCTCTTTCGTGTTGCTACAGTGACCTCAGGATCCCTCTAGCCTTGAAACAGTGTTCTTGGGGTTTCTCTGGAGTGCCATCAAGGAAATCAAGGCTCCTTTCATGTGTGATGTGCAACACGGAATTGCTCTGCACGCAGTGCAGGGTATCGGTCCTTATTTTGCGGCGAGGGGGAAGTCTCATGGTTTTTCTCGAGTTGCGGCGGGGCCCTGGGGTATATTCTCGAGTTACGACGGGGATGGCCCTTCCACCCACATGTTTGTTCAGCGACGTCATGACTCCTGCCTAGTTGCGAGGGACAACTCGGGATTCTCTTCGAGGCTTGGGAGGGCAATTGGGACGCCTCTCCAGCTGAGGCGGGAGACCAAGGGTCCCTTTCCACGTGCCGCAGGAATCCTGGGACTCCTATCAAGTTTCACGAGGAGTCAGGCATCGTCTCCTTTGGAGGCACTGATCTCCGCGTACCTCTGGAGTTTTCAAATCATGTGAGGCCTCCGGTCGCGATGAGGTGGGGAACTAGGTCTATCTCTGCGGTCTCCACAGGGGATTAAGACATCCGTTCATCTTGGGAGATGCAAGACGAGCCTGCATTCAAGTCACTGCAGGGATATCCGGCCTTATTTTGTGTCACGGCATTGCAGTGTCCATTCCACTTGAGGCCGCAAAATCAGGGTCCCTCTCACATACCTAGAGCTGAGAGAAGCCTCCTCTTGAGGTGCTTGTGGTAAGGTGGTATTCCCCTGGATTCTAAGCCAGGGACTAACCTCTCATCTCGAGTTGATTTTTGGTCCACGGAGCTCTTTCGTGTTGCTACAGTGACCTCAGGATCCCTCTAGCCTTGAAACAGTGTTCTTGGGGTTTCTCTGGAGTGCCATCAAGGAAATCAAGGCTCCTTTCATGTGTGATGTGCAGCACGGAATTGCTCTGCACGCAGTGCAGGGGAATCGGGCCTCATCTCACGGCGAGGGGGAAGTCTCATGGTTTTTCTCGAGTTGGGGCGGGAACCTGGGGTATATTCTCGAGTTACGACGGGGATGGCCCTTCCACCCACGTGTTTGTTCAGCGACGTCAGGACTCCTTCCTAGTTGCGAGGGACAACTCGGGATTCTCCTCGAGGCTTGGCAGGGCAATTGGAACGCCTCTCCAGCTGAGGCGGGAGACCAAGCATCCCTTTCCACGTGCCACAGGAATCCTGGGACTCCTATCAAGTTTCACGAGGAGTCAGGCATCGTCTCCTTTGGAGGCACTGATCTCTTCGTACCTCTGGAGTTTTCAAAGGATGTGAGGCCTCCGGTCGCGATGAGGTGGGGAACTAGTTCTTTCTCTGTGGTCTCAACAGGATATTCAGACATCCTTTCGTCTTGGGAGATGCAAGACGAGCCTGCATTCAAGTCACTGCAGGGATATCCGGCCTTGTTTCGCGTCAGGGAATCGCGGTGTCCATTCCACTTGAGGCCGCAAACTCAGTGTCCCTCTCACATACCTCGAGCTGAGAGAAGCCTCCTCTTGAGGTGCTTGTGGTAAGGTGGTATTCCTCTGGAGTCGAAGCCAGGGACTAACCTCTCATCTCGAGTTGATTTTTGGTCCACGGAGATCTTTCGTGTTGCTACAGTGACCTCAGGATCCCTCTAGCCTTGAAACAGTGTTCTTGGGGTTTCTCTGGAGTGCCATCAAGGAAATCAAGGCTCCTTTCATGTGTGATGTGCAACACGGAATTGTTCTGCACGCAGTGCAGGGGAATCGGGCCTCATCTCGCGGCGAGGGGGAAGTCTCATGGTTTTTCTCGAGTTGCGGCTGGAACCTGGGGTATATTCTCGAGTTATGACAGGGATGGCCCTTCCACCCACGTGTTTGTTCAACGACGTCAGACTCCTGCCTAGTTGCGAGGGACAACTCGGGATTCTCTTCGAGGCTTGGCAGGGAAATTGGGACGCCTCTCCAGCTGAGGCGGGAGACCAAGTGTCCCTTTCCACGTGCCACAGGAATCCTGGGACTCCTATCAAGTTTCACGAGGAGTCAGGCATCGTCTCCTTTGGAGGCACTGATCTCCGCGTACCTCTGGAGTTTTCAAAGGATGTGAGGCCTCCGGTCGCGATGAGGTGGGGAACTAGGTCTTTGTCTGTGGTCTCCACAGGGGATTCAGACATCCTTTCGTCTTGGGAGATGCAAGACGAGCCTGCATTCAAGTCACTGCAGGGATATCCGGCCTTATTTCGAATCAGGGCATCACGGTTTCCATTCCACTTGAGGCCGCAAACTCAGGGTCCCTTTCACATACCTAGAGCTGAGAGAAGCCTCCTCTTGAGGTGCTTGTGGTAAGGTGGTATTCCCCTGGAGTCGAAGCCAGGGACTAACCTCTCATTTCGAGTTGATTTTTGGTCCACGGAGCTCTTTCCTGTTGCTACAGTGACCTCAGGATCCCGCTAGCCTTGAAACAGTGTTCTTGGGGTTTCTCTGGAGTGCCATCAAGGAAATCAGGGCTCCTTTCTTGTGTGATGTGCAACACGGAATTGCTCTGCACGCAATGCAGGGGAATCAGGCCTCATCTCGCGGCTAGGGGGAAGTCTCATGGTTTTTCTCGAGTTGCGGCGGGAACCTGTGGTATATTCTCGAGTTACGAAGGGGATGGCCCTTCCACCCACGTGTTTGTTCAGCGACGTCAGGACTCCTGCCTAGTTGCGAGGGACAACTCGGGATTCTCCTCGAGGCTTGGCAGGGCAATTGGGACGCCTCTCCAGCTGAGGTGGGAGACCAAGAGTCCCTTTCCACGTGCCACAGGAATCCTGGGACTCCTATCAAGTTTCCCGAGGAGTCAGGCATCGTCTCCTTTGGAGGCACTGATCTCCGTGGACCTCTGGAGTTTTCAAAGAATGTGAGGCCTCCGGTCGCGATGAGGTGGGGAACTAGGTCTTTCTCTGTGGTCTCCACAGGGGATTCAGACATCCTTTCATCTTGGGAGATGCAAGACGAGCCTGCATTCAAGTCACTGCAGGGATATCCGGCCTTATTTTGCGTCAGGGCATCGCAGTGCCCATTCCACTTGAGGCCGAAACTCAGGGTCCCTCTCACATACCTAGAGCTGAGAGAAGCCTCCTCTTGAAGTGCTTGTGGTAAGGTGGTATTCCCCAGCAGTCGAAGCCAGGGACTAACCTCTCATCTCGAGTTGACTTTTGGTCCACGGAGCTCTTTCGTGTTGCTACAGTGACCTCAGGATCCCTCTAGCCTTGAAACAGTGTTCTTGGGGTTTCTCTGGAGTGCCATCAAGGAAATCAAGGCTCCTTTCATGTGTGATGTGCAACACGGAATTGCTCTGCACGCAGTGCAGGGTATCGGTCCTTATTTTGCGGCGAGGGGGAAGTCTCATGGTTTTTCTCGAGTTGCGGCGGGGCCCTGGGGTATATTCTCGAGTTACGACGGGGATGGCCCTTCCACCCACGTGTTTGTTCAGCGACGTCATGACTCCTGCCTAGTTGCGAGGGACAACTCGGGATTCTCTTCGAGGCTTGGGAGGGCAATTGGGACGCCTCTCCAGCTGAGGCGGGAGACCAAGGGTCCCTTTCCACGTGCCGCAGGAATCCTGGGACTCCTATCAAGTTTCACGAGGAGTCAGGCATCGTCTCCTTTGGAGGCACTGATCTCCGCGTACCTCTGGAGTTTTCAAATCATGTGAGGCCTCCGGTCGCGATGAGGTGGGGAACTAGGTCTATCTCTGCGGTCTCCACAGGGGATTAAGACATCCGTTCATCTTGGGAGATGCAAGACGAGCCTGCATTCAAGTCACTGCAGGGATATCCGGCCTTATTTTGTGTCACGGCATTGCAGTGTCCATTCCACTTGAGGCCGCAAAATCAGGGTCCCTCTCACATACCTAGAGCTGAGAGAAGCCTCCTCTTGAGGTGCTTGTGGTAAGGTGGTATTCCCCTGGATTCTAAGCCAGGGACTAACCTCTCATCTCGAGTTGATTTTTGGTCCACGGAGCTCTTTCGTGTTGCTACAGTGACCTCAGGATCCCTCTAGCCTTGAAACAGTGTTCTTGGGGTTTCTCTGGAGTGCCATCAAGGAAATCAAGGCTCCTTTCATGTGTGATGTGCAGCACGGAATTGCTCTGCACGCAGTGCAGGGGAATCGGGCCTCATCTCACGGCGAGGGGGAAGTCTCATGGTTTTTCTCGAGTTGGGGCGGGAACCTGGGGTATATTCTCGAGTTACGACGGGGATGGCCCTTCCACCCACGTGTTTGTTCAGCGACGTCAGGACTCCTTCCTAGTTGCGAGGGACAACTCGGGATTCTCCTCGAGGCTTGGCAGGGCAATTGGAACGCCTCTCCAGCTGAGGCGGGAGACCAAGCATCCCTTTCCACGTGCCACAGGAATCCTGGGACTCCTATCAAGTTTCACGAGGAGTCAGGCATCGTCTCCTTTGGAGGCACTGATCTCTTCGTACCTCTGGAGTTTTCAAAGGATGTGAGGCCTCCGGTCGCAATGAGGTGGGGAACTAGTTCTTTCTCTGTGGTCTCAACAGGATATTCAGACATCCTTTCGTCTTGGGAGATGCAAGACGAGCCTGCATTCAAGTCACTGCAGGGATATCCGGCCTTGTTTCGCGTCAGGGAATCGCGGTGTCCATTCCACTTGAGGCCGCAAACTCAGGGTCCCTCTCACATACCTCGAGCTGAGAGAAGCCTCCTCTTGAGGTGCTTGTGGTAAGGTGGTATTCCTCTGGAGTCGAAGCCAGGGACTAACCTCTCATCTCGAGTTGATTTTTGGTCCACGGAGATCTTTCGTGTTGCTACAGTGACCTCAGGATCCCTCTAGCCTTGAAACAGTGTTCTTGGGGTTTCTCTGGAGTGCCATCAAGGAAATCAAGGCTCCTTTCATGTGTGATGTGCAACACGGAATTGTTCTGCACGCAGTGCAGGGGAATCGGGCCTCATCTCGCGGCGAGGGGGAAGTCTCATGGTTTTTCTCGAGTTGCGGCTGGAACCTGGGGTATATTCTCGAGTTATGACGGGGATGGCCCTTCCACCCACGTGTTTGTTCAACGACGTCAGACTCCTGCCTAGTTGCGAGGGACAACTCGGGATTCTCTTCGAGGCTTGGCAGGGAAATTGGGACGCCTCTCCAGCTGAGGCGGGAGACCAAGTGTCCCTTTCCACGTGCCACAGGAATCCTGGGACTCCTATCAAGTTTCACGAGGAGTCAGGCATCGTCTCCTTTGGAGGCACTGATCTCCGCGTACCTCTGGAGTTTTCAAAGGATGTGAGGCCTCCGGTCGCGATGAGGTGGGGAACTAGGTCTATCTCTGCGGTCTCCACAGGGGATTCAGACATCCGTTCATCTTGGGAGATGCAAGACGAGCCTGCATTCAAGTCACTGCAGGGATATCCGGCCTTATTTTGCGTCAGGGCATTGCAGTGTCCATTGCACTTGATGCCGCAAAATCAGGGTCCCTCTCACATACCTAGAGCTGAGAGAAGCCTCCTATTGAGGTGCTTGTGGTAAGGTGGTATTCCCCTGGAGTCGAAGCCAGGGACTAACCTCTCATCTCGAGTTGATTTTTGGTCCACGGAGCTCTTTCGTGTTGCTACAGTGACCTGAGGATCCCTCTAGCCTTGAAACAGTGTTCTTGGGGTTTCTCTGGAGTGCCATCAAGGAAATCAAGGCTCCTTTCATGTGTGATGTGCAACACGGAATTGCTCTGCACGCAGTGCAGGGGAATCGGGCCTCATCTCACGGCGAGGGGGAAGTCTCATGGTTTTTCTCGAGTTGCGGCGGGAACCTGGGGTATATTCTCGAGTTACGACGGGGATGGCCCTTCCACCCACGTGTTTGTTCAGCGACGTCAGGACTCCTGCCTAGTTGCGAGGGACAACTCAGGATTCTCCTCGAGGCTTGGCAGGGCAATTGGGACGCCTCTCCAGCTGAGGCGGGAGACCAAGGGTCCCTTTCCACGTGCCACAGGAATCCTGGGACTCCTATCAAGTTTCACGAGGAGTCAGGCATCGTCTCCTTTGGAGGCACTGATCTCCGCGTACCTCTGGAGTTTTCAAAGGATGTGAGGCCTCCAGTCGCGATGAGGTGGGGAACTAGGTCTTTCTCTGTGGTCTCCACAGGGGATTCAGACATCCTTTCGTCTTGGGAGATGCAAGACGAGCCTGCATTCAAGTCACTGCAGGGATATCCAGCCTTATTTCGAGTCAGGGCATCGGGGTCTCCATTCCACTTGAGGCCGCAAACTCAGGGTCCCTCTCACAAAGCTAGAGCTGAGAGAAGCCTCCTCTTGAGGTGCTTGTGGTAAGGTGGTATTCCTCTGGAGTCGAAGCCAGGGACTAACCTCTCATCTCGAGTTGATTTTTGGTCCACGGAACTCTTTCGTGTTGCTACAGTGACCTCAGGATCCCTCTAGCCTTGAAACAGTGTTCTTGGGGTTTCTCTGGAGTGCCATCAAGGAAATCAAGGCTCCTTTCATGTGTGATGTGCAACACGGAATTGCTCTGCACGCAGTGCAGGGGAATCGGGCCTCATCTCGCGGCGAGGGGGCAGTCTTATGGTTTTTCTCGAGTTGCGGCGGGAACCTGGGGTATATTCTCGAGTTACGACGGGGATGGCCCTTCCACCCACGTGTTTGTTCAGCGACGTCAGGACTCCTGCCTAGTTGCGAGGGACAACTCGGGATACTCCTCGAGGCTTGGCAGGGAAATTGGGACGCCTCTCCAGCTGAGGCGGGAGACCAAGGGTCCCTTTCCACGTGCCACAGGAATCGTGGGACTCCTATCAAGTTTCACGAGGAGTCAGGCATCATCTCCTTTGGAGGCACTGATCTCCGCGTACCTCTGGAGTTTTCAAGGGATGTGAGGCCTCCGGTCGCGATGAGGTGGGGAACTAGGTCTTTCTCTGTGGTCTCCACAGGGGATTCAGACATCCTTTCGTCTTGGGAGATGCAAGACGAGCCTGCATTCAAGTCACTGCAGGGATATCCGGCCTTATTTCGAGTCAGGGCATCGCGGTGTCCATTCCACTTGAGGCCGCAAACTCAGGGTCCCTCTCACATAGCTAGAGCTGAGAGAAGCCTCCTCTTGATGTGCTTGTGGTGAGGTGGTATTCCTCTGGAGTCGAAGCCAGGGACTAACCTCTCATCTCGAGTTGATTTTTGGTCCACGGAGCTCTTTCGTGTTGCTACAGTGACCTCAGGATCCCTCTAGCCTTGAAACAGTGTTCTTGGGGTTTCGCTGGAGTGCCGTCAAGGAAATCAAGGCTCCTTTCATGTGTGATGTGCAACACGGAATTGCTCTGCACGCAGTGCAGGGGAATCGGGCCTCATCTCGCGGCGAGGGGGAAGTCTCATGGCTTTTCTCGAGTTGCAGCGGGAACCTGGGGTATATTCTCGAAGTACGACGGGGATGGCCCTTCCAACCACGTGTTTGTTCAGCGACGTCAGGACTCCTGCCTAGTTGCGAGGGACAACTCGGGGTTCTCCTCGAGGGTTGGCAGGGCAATTGGGACGCCTCTCCAGCTGAGGCGTGAGACCAAGCGTCCCTTTCCACGTGCCACAGGAATCCTGGGACTCCTATCAAGTTTCACGAGGAGTCAGGCATCGTCTCCTTTGGAGGCACTGATCTCCGCGTACCTCTGGAGTTTTCAAAGGATGTGAGGCCTCCGGTCGCGATGAGGTGGGGAACTAGGTCTTTCTCTGTGGTCTCCACAGGGGACTCAGAAATCCTTTCGTCTTGGGAGATGCAAGACGAGCCTGCATTCAAGTCACTGCAAGGATGTCCGGCCTTCTTTCGAGTCAGGGCATCGCGGTGTCCATTCCACTTGAGGCCGCAAACTCAGGGTCCCTCTCACATACTTGGAGGTGAGAGAAGCCTCTTCTTGAGGTGCTTGTGGTAAGGTGGTATTCCTCTGGAGTCGAAGCCAGGGACTAACCTCTCATCTCGAGTTGATTTTTGGTCCACGGAGCTCTCTCGTGTTGCTACAATGACCTCAGGATCCCTCTAGCCTTGAAACAGTGTTCTTGGGGTTTCTCTGGAGTGCCATCAAGAAAATCAAGGCTCCTTTCATGTGTGATGTGCAACACGGAATTGCTCTGCACGCAGTGCAGGGGAATCGGGCCTCATCTCGCGGCGAGGTGGAAGTCTCATGGTTTTTCTCGAGTTGCGGCGGGAACCTGGAGTATATTCTCGAGTTACGACGGGGATGGCCCTTCCACACATGTGTTTGTTCAGCGACGTCAGGACTCCTGCCTAGTTGCGAGGGACAACTCGGGATTCTCCTCGAGGCTTGGCAGGGCAATTGGGACGCCTCTCCAGCTGAGGCGGGAGACCAAGGGTCCCTTTCCACGTGCCACAGGAATCCTGGGACTCCTATCTAGTTTCACGAGGAGTCAGGCATCGTCTCCTTTGGAGGCACTGATCTCCGCGTACCTCTGGAGTTTTCAAAGGATGTGAGGCCTCCGGTCGCCATGAGGTGGGGAACTAGGTCTTTCTCTGTGGTCTCCACAGGGGATTCAGACATCCTTTCATCTTGGGAGATGCAAGACGATCCTGCATTCAAGTCACTGCAGGGATATCCGGCCTTATATTGCGTCAGGGCATCGCAGTGTCCATTGCACTTGAGGCCGCAAACTCAGGGTCCCTCTCACATACCTAGAGCAGAGAGAAGCCTCCTCTTGAGGTGCTTGTGGTAAGGTGGTATTCCTCTGGAGTCGAAGCCAGGGACTAACCTCTCATCTCGAGTTGATTTTTGGTCCACGGAGCTCTTTCGTGTTGCTACAGTGACCTCAGGATCCCTCTAGCCTTGAAACAGTGTTCTTGGGGTTTCTCTGGAGTGCCATCAAGGAAATCAAGGCTACTTTCATGTTTGATGTGCAACACGGAATTGCTCTGCATGCAGTGCAGGGGAATCGTGCCTCATCTCACGGCGAGGGGGAAGTCTCATGGTTTTTCTCGAGTTGCGGCGGGAACCTGGGGTATATTCTCGAGTTACGACGGGGATGGCCCTTCCACCCACATGTTTGTTCAGCGACGTCAGGACTCCTGCCTAGTTGCGAGGGACAACTCGGGATTCTCCTCGAGGCTTGGCAGGGCAATTGGGACGCCTCTCCAGCTGAGGCGGGAGACCAAGGGTCCCTTTCCACGTGCCACAGGAATCCTGGGACTCCTATCAAGTTTCACGAGGAGTTAGGCATCGTCTCCTTTGGAGGCACTGATCTCCGCGTACCTCTGGAGTTTTCAAAGGATGTGAGGCCTCCGGTCGCGATGAGGCGGGGAACTAGGTCTTTCTCTGTGGTCTCCACAGGGGATTCAGACATCCTTTCGTCTTGGGAGATGCAAGACGAGCCTGCATTCAAGTCACTGCAGGGATATCCGGCCTTATTTCGAGTCAGGGCATCGCAGTGTCCATTCCACTTGAGGCCGCAAACTCAGGGTCCCTCTCACATACCTAGAGCTGAGAGAAGCCTCCTCTTGAGGTGCTTGTGGTAAGGTGGTATTCCTCTGGAGTCGAAGCCAGGGACTAACCTCTCATCTCGATTTGATTGTTGGTCCACGGAGTTCTTTCGTGTTGCTACAGTGACCTGCGGATCCCTCTAGCCTTGAAACAGTGTTCTTGGGGTTTCTCTGGAGTGCCATCAAGGAAATCAAGGCTCCTTTCATGTGTGATGTGCAACACGGAAATGCTCTGCACGCATTGCAGGGGAATCGGGCCTCATATCGCGGCGAGGGGGAAGTCTCATGGTTTTTCTCGAGTTGCAGCGGGAACCTGGGGTATATTCTCGAGTTACGACGGGGATGGCCCTTCCACACATGTGTTTGTTCAGCGACGTCAGGACTCCTGCCTAGTTCCGAGGGACAACTCGGGATTCTCCTCGAGGCTTGGCAGGGCAATTGGGACGCCTCTCCAGCTGAGGCGGGAGACCAAGGGTCCCTTTCCACGTGCCACAGGAATCCTGGGACTCCTATAAAGTTTCACGAGGAGTCAGGCATCGTTTCCTTTTGAGGCACTGATCTCCGCGTACCTCTGGAGTTTTCAAAGGATGTGAGGCCTCCGGTCGCCATGAGGTGGGGAACTAGGTCTTTCTCTGTGGTCTCCACAGGGGATTCAGACATCCTTTCATCTTGGGAGATGCAAGACGATCCTGCATTCAAGTCACTGCAGGGATATCCTGCCTTATATTGCGTCAGGGCATCGCAGTGTCCATTGCACTTGAGGCCGCAAAATCAGGGTCCCTCTCACATACCTAGAGCTGAGAGAAGCCTCCTCTTGAGGTGCTTGTGGTAAGGTGGTATTCCTCTGGAGTCGAAGCCAGGGACTAACCTCTCATCTCGAGTTGATTTTTGGTCCACGGAGCTCTTTCGTGTTGCTACAGTGACCTCAGGATCCCTCTAGCCTTGAAACAGTGTTCTTGGGGTTTCTCTGGAGTGCCATCAAGGAAATCAAGGCTCCTTTCATGTGTGATGTGCAACACGGAATTGCTCTGCATGCAGTGCAGGGGAATCGTGCCTCATCTCACGGCGAGGGGGAAGTATCATGGTTTTTCTCGAGTTGCGGCAGGAACCTGGGGTATATTCTCGAGTTACGACGGGGATGGCCCTTCCACCCACATGTTTGTTCAGCGACGTCAGGACTCCTGCCTAGTTGCGAGGGACAACTCGGGATTCTCCTCGAGGCTTGGCAGGGCAATTGGGACGCCTCTCCAGCTGAGGCGGGAGACCAAGGGTCCCTTTCCACGTGCCACAGGAGTCCTGGGACTCCTATCAAGTTTCACCAGGAGTCAGGCATCGTCTCCTTTGGAGGCACTGATCTCCGCGTACCTCTGGACTTTTCAAAGGATGTGAGGCCTCCGGTCGCGATGAGGTGGGGAACTAGGTCTTTCTCTGTGGTCTCCACAGGGGATTCAGACATCCTTTCGTCTTGGGAGATGCAAGACGAGCCTGCATTCAAGTCTCTGCAGGGATATCCGGCCTTATTTCGAGTCAGGGCATCGCGGTGTCCATTCCACTTGAGGCCGCAAAATCAGGGTCCCTCTCACATACCTAGAGCTGAGAGAAGCCTCCTCTTGAGGTCCTTGTGGTAAGGTGGTATTCCTCTGGAGTCGAAGATAGGGACTAACCTCTCATCTCGAGTTGATTCTTGGTCCACGGAGCTCGTTCGTGTTGCTACAGTGACCTCAAGATCCCTCTAGCCTTCAAACAGTGTTCTTGGGGTTTCTCTGGAGTGCCATCAAGGAAATCAAGGCTCCTTTCATGTGTGATGTGCAACACGGAATTGCTCTGCACGCAGTGCAGGGGAATCGGGCCTCATCTCGCGGCGAGGGGGAAGTCTCATGGTTTTTCTCGAGTTGCGGCGGGAACCTGGGGAATATTCTCGAGTTACGACGGGGATGGCCCTTCCACCCACGTGTTTGTTCAGCGACGTCAGCACTCCTGCCTAGTTGCGAGGGACAACTCGGGATTCTCCTCGAGGCTTGGCAGGGCAATTGGGACGCCTCTCCAGCTGAGGTGGGAGACCAAGGGTCCCTTTCCACGTGCCACAGGAATCCTTGGAATCCTATCAAGTTTCACGAGGAGTCAGGCATCGTCTCCTTTGGAGGCACTGATCTCCGCGTACCTCTGGAGTTTTCAAAGGATGTGAGGCCTCCGGTCGCGATGAGGTGGGGAACTAGGTCTTTCTCTATGGTCTCCACAGGGGATTCAGACATCCTTTCGTCTTGGGAAATGCAAGACGAGCCTGCATTGAAGTCACTGCAGGGATATCCGGCCTTATTTCGAGTCAGGGCATCGCAGTGTCCATTCCACTTGAGGCCTCAAACTCAGGGTCCCTCTCACATATCTAGAGCTGAGAGAAGCCTCCTCTTGAGGTGCTTGTGGTAAGGTGGTATTCCTCTGGAGTCGAAGCCAGGGACTAACCTCTCATCTCGAGTTGATTTTTGGTCCACGGAGCTCTTTCGTGTTGCTACAGTGACCTCAGGATCCCTCTAGCCTTGAAACAGGGTTCTTGGGGTTTCTCTGGAGTGCCATCAAGGAAATCAAGGCTCCTTTCATGTGTGATGTGCAACACGGAATTGCTCTGCACGCAGTGCAGGGGAATCAGGCCTCAGCTCGCGGCGAGGGGGAAGTCTCATGGTTTTTCTCGAGTTGCGGCGGGAACCTGGGGTATATTCTCGAGTTACGACGGCGATGGCCCTTCCACACACGTGTTTGTTCAGCGACGTCAGGACTCCTGCCTACTTGCGAGGGACAACTCGGGAATCTCCTCATGGCTTGGCAGGGCAATTGGGACGCCTCTCCAGCTGAGGCGGGAGACCAAGGGTCCCTTTCCACGTGCCACAGGAATCCTGGGACTCCTATCAAGTTTCACGAGGAGTCAGGCATCGTCTCCTTTGGAGGCACTGATCTCCGCGTACCTCTGGAGTTTTCAAAGGATGTGAGGCCTCCGGTCGCGATGAGGTGGGGAACTAGGTCTTTGTCTGTGGTCTCCACAGGGGATTCAGACATCCTTTCGTCTTGGGAGATGCAAGACGAGCCTGCATTCAAGTCACTGCAGGGATATCCGGCCTTATTTCGAATCAGGGCATCACGGTTTCCATTCCACTTGAGGCCGCAAACTCAGGGTCCCTTTCACATACCTAGAGCTGAGAGAAGCCTCCTCTTGAGGTGCTTGTGGTAAGGTGGTATTCCCCTGGAGTCGAAGCCAGGGACTAACCTCTCATTTCGAGTTGATTTTTGGTCCACGGAGCTCTTTCCTGTTGCTACAGTGACCTCAGGATCCCGCTAGCCTTGAAACAGTGTTCTTGGGGTTTCTCTGGAGTGCCATCAAGGAAATCAGGGCTCCTTTCTTGTGTGATGTGCAACACGGAATTGCTCTGCACGCAATGCAGGGGAATCAGGCCTCATCTCGCGGCTAGGGGGAAGTCTCATGGTTTTTCTCGAGTTGCGGCGGGAACCTGTGGTATATTCTCGAGTTACGAAGGGGATGGCCCTTCCACCCACGTGTTTGTTCAGCGACGTCAGGACTCCTGCCTAGTTGCGAGGGACAACTCGGGATTCTCCTCGAGGCTTGGCAGGGCAATTGGGACGCCTCTCCAGCTGAGGTGGGAGACCAAGAGTCCCTTTCCACGTGCCACAGGAATCCTGGGACTCCTATCAAGTTTCCCGAGGAGGCAGGCATCGTCTCCTTTGGAGGCACTGATCTCCGTGGACCTCTGGAGTTTTCAAAGAATGTGAGGCCTCCGGTCGCGATGAGGTGGGGAACTAGGTCTTTCTCTGCGGTCTCCACAGGGGATTCAGACATCCTTTCATCTTGGGAGATGCAAGACGAGCCTGCATTCAAGTCACTGCAGGGATATCCGGCCTTATTTTGCGTCAGGGCATCGCAGTGTCCATTCCACTTGAGGCCGCAAACTCAGGGTCCCTCTCACATACCTAGAGCTGAGAGAAGCCTCCTCTTGAAGTGCTTGTGGTAAGGTGGTATTCCCCAGCAGTCGAAGCCAGGGACTAACCTCTCATCTCGAGTTGACTTTTGGTCCACGGAGCTCTTTCGTGTTGCTACAGTGACCTCAGGATCCCTCTAGCCTTGAAACAGTGTTCTTGGGGTTTCTCTGGAGTGCCATCAAGGAAATCAAGGCTCCTTTCATGTGTGATGTGCAACACGGAATTGCTCTGCACGCAGTGCAGGGTATCGGTCCTTATTTTGCGGCGAGGGGGAAGTCTCATGGTTTTTCTCGAGTTGCGGCGGGGCCCTGGGGTATATTCTCGAGTTACGACGGGGATGGCCCTTCCACCCACGTGTTTGTTCAGCGACGTCATGACTCCTGCCTAGTTGCGAGGGACAACTCGGGATTCTCTTCGAGGCTTGGGAGGGCAATTGGGACGCCTCTCCAGCTGAGGCGGGAGACCAAGGGTCCCTTTCCACGTGCCGCAGGAATCCTGGGACTCCTATCAAGTTTCACGAGGAGTCAGGCATCGTCTCCTTTGGAGGCACTGATCTCCGCGTACCTCTGGAGTTTTCAAATCATGTGAGGCCTCCGGTCGCGATGAGGTGGGGAACTAGGTCTATCTCTGCGGTCTCCACAGGGGATTAAGACATCCGTTCATCTTGGGAGATGCAAGACGAGCCTGCATTCAAGTCACTGCAGGGATATCCGGCCTTATTTTGTGTCACGGCATTGCAGTGTCCATTCCACTTGAGGCCGCAAAATCAGGGTCCCTCTCACATACCTAGAGCTGAGAGAAGCCTCCTCTTGAGGTGCTTGTGGTAAGGTGGTATTCCCCTGGATTCTAAGCCAGGGACTAACCTCTCATCTCGAGTTGATTTTTGGTCCACGGAGCTCTTTCGTGTTGCTACAGTGACCTCAGGATCCCTCTAGCCTTGAAACAGTGTTCTTGGGGTTTCTCTGGAGTGCCATCAAGGAAATCAAGGCTCCTTTCATGTGTGATGTGCAGCACGGAATTGCTCTGCACGCAGTGCAGGGGAATCGGGCCTCATCTCACGGCGAGGGGGAAGTCTCATGGTTTTTCTCGAGTTGCGGCGGGAACCTGGGGTATATTCTCGAGTTACGACGGGGATGGCCCTTCCACCCACGTGTTTGTTCAGCGACGTCAGGACTCCTGCCTAGTTGCGAGGGACAACTCAGGATTCTCCTCGAGGCTTGGCAGGGCAATTGGGACGCCTCTCCATCTGAGGCGGGAGACCAAGGGTCCCTTTCCACGTGCCACAGGAATCCTGGGACTCCTATCAAGTTTCACGAGGAGTCAGGCATCGTCTCCTTTGGAGGCACTGATCTCCGCGTACCTCTGGAGTTTTCAAAGGATGTGAGGCCTCCGGTCGCGATGAGGTGGGGAACTAGGTCTTTCTCTGTGGTCTCCACAGGGGATTCAGACATCCTTTCGTCTTGGGAGATGCAAGACGAGCCTGCATTCAAGTCACTGCAGGGATATCCGGCCTTATTTCGAGTCAGGGCATCGCGGTCTCCATTCCACTTGAGGCCGCAAACTCAGGGTCCCTCTCACATAGCTAGAGCTGAGAGAAGCCTCCTCTTGATGTGCTTGTGGTAAGGTGGTATTACTCTGGAGTCGAAGCCAGGGACTAACCTCTCATCTCGAGTTGATTTTTGGTCCACGGAGATCTTTCGTGTTGCTACAGTGACCTCAGGATCCCTCTAGCCTTGAAACAGTGTTCTTGGGGTTTCTCTGGAGTGCCATCAAGGAAATCAAGGCTCCTTTCATGTGTGATGTGCAACACGGAATTGCTCTGCACGCAGTGCAGGGGAATCGGGCCTCATCTCGCGGCGAGGGGGAAATCTCATGGTTTTTCTCGAGTTGCGGCGGGAACCTGGGGTATATTCTCGAGTTACGACAGGGATGGCCCTTCCACACACGTGTTAGTTCAGCGACGGCAGGACTCCTGCCTAGTTGCGAGGGACAACTCGGGATTCTCTCCAAGGCTTGGCAGGGCAATTGGGACGCCTCTCCAGCTGAGGCGGGAGACCAAGGGTCCCTTTCCACGTGCCACAGGAATCCTGGGACTCCTATCAAGTTTCACGAGGAATCAGGCATCGTCTCCTTTGGAGGCACTGATCTCCCCGTACCTCTGGAGTTTTCAAAGGATGTGAGGCCTCCGGTCGCGATGAGGTGGGGAACTAGGTCTATCTCTGCGGTCTCCACAGGGGATTCAGACATCCGTTCATCTTGGGACATGCAAGACGAGCCTGCATTCCAGTCACTGCAGGGATATCCGGCCTTATTTTGCGTCAGGGCATTGCAGTGTCCATTGCAGTTGAGGCCGCAAAATCAGGGTCCCTCTCACATACCTAGAGCTGAGAGAAGCCTCCTCTTGAGGTGCTTGTGGTAAGGTGGTATTCCCCTGGAGTCGAAGCCAGGGACTAACCTCTCATCTCGAGTTGATTTTTGGTCCACGGAGCTCTTTCGTGTTGCTACAGTGACCTCAGGATCCCTCTAGCCTTGAAACAGTGTTCTTGGGGTTTCTCTGGAGTGCCATCAAGGAAATCAAGGCTACTTTCATGTTTGATGTGCAACACGGAATTGCTCTGCATGCAGTGCAGGGGAATCGTGCCTCATCTCACGGCGAGGGGGAAGTCTCATGGTTTTTCTCGAGTTGCGGCGGGAACCTGGGGTATATTCTCGAGTTACGACGGGGATGGCCCTTCCACCCACATGTTTGTTCAGCGACGTCAGGACTCCTGCCTAGTTGCGAGGGACAACTCGGGATTCTCCTCGAGGCTTGGCAGGGCAATTGGGACGCCTCTCCAGCTGAGGCGGGAGACCAAGGGTCCCTTTCCACGTGCCACAGGAATCCTGGGACTCCTATCAAGTTTCACGAGGAGTTAGGCATCGTCTCCTTTGGAGGCACTGATCTCCGCGTACCTCTGGAGTTTTCAAAGGATGTGAGGCCTCCGGTCGCGATGAGGCGGGGAACTAGGTCTTTCTCTGTGGTCTCCACAGGGGATTCAGACATCCTTTCGTCTTGGGAGATGCAAGACGAGCCTGCATTCAAGTCACTGCAGGGATATCCGGCCTTATTTCGAGTCAGGGCATCGCAGTGTCCATTCCACTTGAGGCCGCAAACTCAGGGTCCCTCTCACATACCTAGAGCTGAGAGAAGCCTCCTCTTGAGGTGCTTGTGGTAAGGTGGTATTCCTCTGGAGTCGAAGCCAGGGACTAACCTCTCATCTCGATTTGATTGTTGGTCCACGGAGTTCTTTCGTGTTGCTACAGTGACCTGCGGATCCCTCTAGCCTTGAAACAGTGTTCTTGGGGTTTCTCTGGAGTGCCATCAAGGAAATCAAGGCTCCTTTCATGTGTGATGTGCAACACGGAAATGCTCTGCACGCATTGCAGGGGAATCGGGCCTCATATCGCGGCGAGGGGGAAGTCTCATGGTTTTTCTCGAGTTGCAGCGGGAACCTGGGGTATATTCTCGAGTTACGACGGGGATGGCCCTTCCACACATGTGTTTGTTCAGCGACGTCAGGACTCCTGCCTAGTTGCGAGGGACAACTCGGGATTCTCCTCGAGGCTTGGCAGGGCAATTGGGACGCCTCTCCAGCTGAGGCGGGAGACCAAGGGTCCCTTTCCACGTGCCACAGGAATCCTGGGACTCCTATAAAGTTTCACGAGGAGTCAGGCATCGTTTCCTTTTGAGGCACTGATCTCCGCGTACCTCTGGAGTTTTCAAAGGATGTGAGGCCTCCGGTCGCCATGAGGTGGGGAACTAGGTCTTTCTCTGTGGTCTCCACAGGGGATTCAGACATCCTTTCATCTTGGGAGATGCAAGACGATCCTGCATTCAAGTCACTGCAGGGATATCCTGCCTTATATTGCGTCAGGGCATCGCAGTGTCCATTGCACTTGAGGCCGCAAAATCAGGGTCCCTCTCACATACCTAGAGCTGAGAGAAGCCTCCTCTTGAGGTGCTTGTGGTAAGGTGGTATTCCTCTGGAGTCGAAGCCAGGGACTAACCTCTCATCTCGAGTTGATTTTTGGTCCACGGAGCTCTTTCGTGTTGCTACAGTGACCTCAGGATCCCTCTAGCCTTGAAACAGTGTTCTTGGGGTTTCTCTGGAGTGCCATCAAGGAAATCAAGGCTCCTTTCATGTGTGATGTGCAACACGGAATTGCTCTGCATGCAGTGCAGGGGAATCGTGCCTCATCTCACGGCGAGGGGGAAGTATCATGGTTTTTCTCGAGTTGCGGCAGGAACCTGGGGTATATTCTCGAGTTACGACGGGGATGGCCCTTCCACCCACATGTTTGTTCAGCGACGTCAGGACTCCTGCCTAGTTGCGAGGGACAACTCGGGATTCTCCTCGAGGCTTGGCAGGGCAATTGGGACGCCTCTCCAGCTGAGGCGGGAGACCAAGGGTCCCTTTCCACGTGCCACAGGAGTCCTGTGACTCCTATCAAGTTTCACCAGGAGTCAGGCATCGTCTCCTTTGGAGGCACTGATCTCCGCGTACCTCTGGACTTTTCAAAGGATGTGAGGCCTCCGGTCGCGATGAGGTGGGGAACTAGGTCTTTCTCTGTGGTCTCCACAGGGGATTCAGACATCCTTTCGTCTTGGGAGATGCAAGACGAGCCTGCATTCAAGTCTCTGCAGGGATATCCGGCCTTATTTCGAGTCAGGGCATCGCGGTGTCCATTCCACTTGAGGCCGCAAAATCAGGGTCCCTCTCACATACCTAGAGCTGAGAGAAGCCTCCTCTTGAGGTCCTTGTGGTAAGGTGGTATTCCTCTGGAGTCGAAGATAGGGACTAACCTCTCATCTCGAGTTGATTCTTGGTCCACGGAGCTCGTTCGTGTTGCTACAGTGACCTCAAGATCCCTCTAGCCTTCAAACAGTGTTCTTGGGGTTTCTCTGGAGTGCCATCAAGGAAATCAAGGCTCCTTTCATGTGTGATGTGCAACACGGAATTGCTCTGCACGCAGTGCAGGGGAATCGGGCCTCATCTCGCGGCGAGGGGGAAGTCTCATGGTTTTTCTCGAGTTGCGCGGGAACCTGGGGAATATTCTCGAGGTACGACGGGGATGGCCCTTCCACCCACGTGTTTGTTCAGCGACGTCAGCACTCCTGCCTAGTTGCGAGGGACAACTCGGGATTCTCCTCGAGGCTTGGCAGGGCAATTGGGACGCCTCTCCAGCTGAGGTGGGAGACCAAGGGTCCCTTTCCACGTGCCACAGGAATCCTTGGAATCCTATCAAGTTTCACGAGGAGTCAGGCATCGTCTCCTTTGGAGGCACTGATCTCCGCGTACCTCTGGAGTTTTCAAAGGATGTGAGGCCTCCGGTCGCGATGAGGTGGGGAACTAGGTCTTTCTCTATGGTCTCCACAGGGGATTCAGACATCCTTTCGTCTTGGGAAATGCAAGACGAGCCCTGCATTGAAGTCACTGCAGGGATATCCGGCCTTATTTCGAGTCAGGGCATCGCAGTGTCCATTCCACTTGAGGCCTCAAACTCAGGGTCCCTCTCACATATCTAGAGCTGAGAGAAGCCTCCTCTTGAGGTGCTTGTGGTAAGGTGGTATTCCTCTGGAGTCGAAGCCAGGACTAACCTCTCATCTCGAGTTGATTTTTGGTCCACGGAGCTCTTTCGTGTTGCTACAGTGACCTCAGGATCCCTCTAGCCTTGAAACAGGGTTCTTGGGGTTTCTCTGGAGTGCCATCAAGGAAATCAAGGCTCCTTTCATGTGTGATGTGCAACACGGAATTGCTCTGCACGCAGTGCAGGGGAATCAGGCCTCAGCTCGCGGCGAGGGGGAAGTCTCATGGTTTTTCTCGAGTTGCGGCGGGAACCTGGGGTATATTCTCGAGTTACGACGCGATGGCCCTTCCACACACGTGTTTGTTCAGCGACGTCAGGACTCCTGCCTACTTGCGAGGGGACAACTCGGGAATCTCCTCATGGCTTGGCAGGGCAATTGGGACGCCTCTCCAGCTGAGGCGGGAGACCAAGGGTCCCTTTCCACGTGCCACAGGAATCCTGGGACTCCTATCAAGTTTCACGAGGAGTCAGGCATCGTCTCCTTTGGAGGCACTGATCTCCGCGTACCTCTGAGTTTTCAAAGGATGTGAGGCCTCCGGTCGCGATGAGGTGGGGAACTAGGTCTTTGTCTGTGGTCTCCACAGGGGATTCAGACATCCTTTCGTCTTGGGAGATGCAAGACGAGCCTGCATTCAAGTCACTGCAGGGATATCCGGCCTTATTTCCGAATCAGGGCATCACGGTTTCCATTCCACTTGAGGCCGCAAACTCAGGGTCCCTTTCACATACCTAGAGCTGAGAGAAGCCTCCTCTTGAGGGTGCTTGTGGTAAGGTGGTATTCCCCTGGAGTCGAAGCCAGGGACTAACCTCTCATTTCGAGTTGATTTTTGGTCCACGGAGCTCTTTCCTGTTGCTACAGTGACCTCAGGATCCGCTAGCCTTGAAACAGTGTTTCTTGGGGTTTCTCTGGAGTGCCATCAAGGAAATCAGGGCTCCTTTCTTGTGTGATGTGCAACACGGAATTGCTCTGCACGCAATGCAGGGGAATCAGGCCTCATCTCGCGGCTAGGGGGGAAGTCTCATGGTTTTTCTCGAGTTGCGGCGGGAACCTGTGGTATATTCTCGAGTTACGAAGGGATGGCCCCTTCCACCCACGTGTTTGTTTCAGCGACGTCAGGACTCCTGCCTAGTTGCGAGGGACAACTCGGGATTCTCCTCGAGGCTTGGCAGGGCAATTGGGACGCCTCTCCAGCTGAGGTGGGAGACCAAGAGTCCCTTTCCACGTGCCACAGGAATCCTGGGACTCCTATCAAGTTTCCCCGAGGAGGCAGGCATCGTCTCCTTTGGAGGCACTGATCTCCGTGGACCTCTGGAGTTTTCAAAGAATGTGAGGCCTCCGGTCGCGATGAGGTGGGGAACTAGGTCCTTTCTCTGCGGTCTCCACAGGGGATTCAGACATCCTTTCATCTTGGGAGATGCAAGACGAGCCTGCATTCAAGTCACTGCAGGGCCGGCCTTATTTTGCGTCAGGGCATCGCAGTGTCCATTCCACTTGAGGCCGCAAACTCAGGGTCCCTCTCACATACCTAGAGCTGAGAGAAGCCTCCTCTTGAAGTGCTTGTGGTAAGGTGGTATTCCCCAGCAGTCGAAGCCAGGGACTAACCTCTCATCTCGAGTTGACTTTTGGTCCACGGAGCTCTTTCGTGTTGCTACAGTGACCTCAGGATCCCTCTAGCCTTGAAACAGTGTTCTTGGGGTTTCTCTGGAGTGCCATCAAGGAAATCAAGGCTCCTTTCATGTGTGATGTGCAACACGGAATTGCTCTGCACGCAGTGCAGGGTATCGGTCCTTATTTTGCGGCGAGGGGGAAGTCTCATGGTTTTTCTCGAGTTGCGGCGGGGCCCTGGGGTATATTCTCGAGTTACGACGGGGATGGCCCTTCCACCCACGTGTTTGTTCAGCGACGTCATGACTCCTGCCTAGTTGCGAGGGACAACTCGGGATTCTCTTCGAGGCTTGGGAGGGCAATTGGGACGCCTCTCCAGCTGAGGCGGGAGACCAAGGGTCCCTTTCCACGTGCCGCAGGAATCCTGGGACTCCTATCAAGTTTCACGAGGAGTCAGGCATCGTCTCCTTTGGAGGCACTGATCTCCGCGTACCTCTGGAGTTTTCAAATCATGTGAGGCCTCCGGTCGCGATGAGGTGGGGAACTAGGTCTATCTCTGCGGTCTCCACAGGGGATTAAGACATCCGTTCATCTTGGGAGATGCAAGACGAGCCTGCATTCAAGTCACTGCAGGGATATCCGGCCTTATTTTGTGTCACGGCATTGCAGTGTCCATTCCACTTGAGGCCGCAAAATCAGGGTCCCTCTCACATACCTAGAGCTGAGAGAAGCCTCCTCTTGAGGTGCTTGTGGTAAGGTGGTATTCCCCTGGATTCTAAGCCAGGGACTAACCTCTCATCTCGAGTTGATTTTTGGTCCACGGAGCTCTTTCGTGTTGCTACAGTGACCTCAGGATCCCTCTAGCCTTGAAACAGTGTTCTTGGGGTTTCTCTGGAGTGCCATCAAGGAAATCAAGGCTCCTTTCATGTGTGATGTGCAGCACGGAATTGCTCTGCACGCAGTGCAGGGGAATCGGGCCTCATCTCACGGCGAGGGGGAAGTCTCATGGTTTTTCTCGAGTTGCGGCGGGAACCTGGGGTATATTCTCGAGTTACGACGGGGATGGCCCTTCCACCCACGTGTTTGTTCAGCGACGTCAGGACTCCTGCCTAGTTGCGAGGGACAACTCAGGATTCTCCTCGAGGCTTGGCAGGGCAATTGGGGACGCCTCTCCATCTGAGGCGGGAGACCAAGGGTCCCTTTCCACGTGCCACAGGAATCCTGGGACTCCTATCAAGTTTCACGAGGAGTCAGGCATCGTCTCCTTTGGAGGCACTGATCTCCGCGTACCTCTGGAGTTTTCAAAGGATGTGAGGCCTCCGGTCGCGATGAGGTGGGGAACTAGGTCTTTCTCTGTGGTCTCCACAGGGGATTCAGACATCCTTTCGTCTTGGAGATGCAAGACGAGCCTGCATT